>NC_080671.1:412898397-413211531 GCF_030247195.1 Topomyia yanbarensis
TCAAAAAAGGCAAACAATCTCTCTGGAACTGCCGCAATTCATAAATGTAAACATGCGAATTCCTCACACGAAACCGATACCTTTCCATCGATGCAACTGTAAATCCGGCGAATCCGAAGAGTGAAGCCGGACTAGGATCGTAACCGTTCAGTCGGAAAATGAAAACTGCTTCTTTTCCATGGTGGTTAGGTTCTCGCGCTCGCCATTATCTTCCAGGTATTATCCCTGCTTGGGATGGGTACTGTGCCTTCCGGCCAGCAGTCCAGGCTCAGTAATGATCACACGTTTCCATTTCCACGGTGGACTCGGACGGGGGACTAACAAAAACAGCCAAACATAGCGTTAATGTGTGTGTAGATGGGAACAGAATTCAGGTGCAAAAGGCGGACAGTCATGCATATGTGTGTTGTTTTATAGATGTGGGTACATGTTTTTTCAACAGTCAAATGGTTTCTCGGGATGGGACTAGCTGGAAATTGAACGAGTTTCTGAGAAGAGAACTTTTAAAGGCCTTGAAGTTATAGGTTCTCATTTGCAAACAGGTTGACTATCAGAATACGTACCATTAGCGATGCGAAATATTTTGAATTTAAATCTGGAACTTTCAAACTAAAATGAATTGGAAATAGCTGTCATGCTTCGTGCTAACTAATAAAAAAGTGGTGGGTTTAGAGTAGATGGTAAGTTGATGTCCATCAAACGCAGTCACCTGGCTTTGATTCTTAACATGAGCAAATAGTGTTTAAAAAATTTCTAGCGTGAAAAAGAGTCAATTTATTTGTGAAAGAAGTTTCTCACACAAGTTAGTAAGGGTGAAAATCGACCAATTGAACTTCATTGTCTTAAAGAGTGGAAAGAAACGACAGAATTAGTGAGTATAACACCACAAAAAAAACATGCAGCCGCGATTATTTTTTAATTGATGAAATAGACCTATCCAGGTTTTTACCGTCTCCACTGCCATCAACGTGACGAAGCTGAACACCAACTAACCCACTTCAACAAAGAAGAAACCGGCGTCTTCAACCAGCAAGAACACTCCGTTATTGAGTTCAATTGCGAACCCTTTCGATTAATTCGTTTCCAGCATCATAATAACCCGAAGGCATACAAATCAAGAATCAATTCTCCCGGGCATGAACTAGTTTTACGTGTACCGGAATCCCTCCTAACTCGCACTGCAATAATGCCGATATCTGAACGGTTGCACCACCCTTCGGAAACAAGGAAAACGCCCCCCGCCCCTCCGGGATCGGGTTGCACGATTCGATTTGCCTTCCGTTTATAACGGCTGATTACATCAATTTGCTGGTTAATTAAGTTTGCTTTTGTCCGCTTTCCATCGTCGATGGTCGGAGCCGGGCTGTAGAGTAACATTATTGACAACTCGGTATTGAGTAAATCTTACCGATCGTTGGAGAAGAAGATGAAGAAAAAAATAAATTCAAACAGAAAATAGAATTACGGAAGTCAAACCCCATCACAGTCACGAACCAGTGCGCAATGCAATATCATCAAAGCTCTTTGTTTGCTAGGAGAGCTCCGGCAGAGATAGCTTCCGGCAAGGATATAGTGCTCTATTCGCTTTGCAGTAAATCAGCTAATCCTGTTTATTGAATTTACCACTTCTTTCAAAGCATAAGTCTTCCTGCTGATGCACTGTCCGCTGCTGCTGCTGCTGCTGCTAGACGCAGATCAGATGCTCGGTTTGTCTCCGCAAGATTTGCCCCTTTCATGTTGGATGTTTGTCTGCTGGTGCTGGTCCGCTTTGCGGGTAAACTCAGTGAGACAGATGGTGGAACTTTGCCCCCACCCCCTCCCTCCCTCGGTAAGGTTTCTCGGGGACAAATTATGATTCGAACAAAGAATGGTAAGTTGTGATTGCACTTGTGGACAGGACGCAGTTAAGCTCTTTGCTGCAAAGTTATTGAGAGATATATGCTGATTGCTTTGCGGGAACCGATTGCAATATGGAATTGACTTTAACATGGATGATCAAACGGAAGAGGGGCGTGCAGTTTGTACATGTGCAACTGAAGGTAAAATTGTTAGGATTCAATACAATTTATTTATCAACTTGTAATACACTTTGTCTAGTGTGGTGTTTTTATTGGTATTTGTATTTGTCATATTTACACCAACAGGCAATTCGCAGCCCCAATGATGCTAAACTTATTGCTAACAGTCAAATCGTTAAAAATTTTGATAAAAATAATAACAATACAATGAAAAAAAAACCACAATGAAGGAATCAGCCGAAATTAACGGGTCAGTTGAAGGTTCTGTAAAATCGTAGACGTAGAGTTGGGCGAGACAAATTGTAGTCGAAAGCTGATGCGATTCGGTTGAAGGTCCTTTGTAGGCCAGTAATAGCCCCGTGCATGTTATAATTAGTGCGTCGAAATGGCAATCGGAGCATGAGGTTATTACGCGTTGTTCGAGGTGTGACATTTATGTTAATTTGCTCCAAGATGGCTGGGTAATCCGGATGACCTCGTAAAGTATCAGCAACGAACAAAGCCCTTGCTGTATTCCTTCGAACAAGCAGAGGTTCCAAACTAATCAGCTGGCACAGGCTTTGGTAACTTGGCGATCGGACGGGATCTCTCCACGGCAAGGTACGAAGCGCAAAACGTAAAAAGCGTCGTTGAACGGACTCAATTCTCTCAACACCGTTGTTATACTCAGGTTTTTTACGCGTTTTTAGCGCGGTTCTTTTACGAGGTTTTTACGCGGATTTTCCAATTAACGCGTTTTTTACGCAGATTTTCCAATTCGCGGTTTTTACGCGGTTTTTTCCAATTAACGCGGTTTTTGCAAAAATATTCCTTTTGAATGCAAAAGACTTTTTTCTGAAAAAAAAATTCGAAATCCTTTTAATTGCAAAGAACTTACAAGAATTTTGGCAGCTTTTATTTTGCGCGGATTTCGCAATTAACACGGTTTTTGCAAAAAATATTCTAGTTCTTTTGAATGCAAGACACTTAGAAGATTTTCGGATAGATGGAAGAGACGGGCCTGGAAGACTCCTTATGGCCCGCACCCCAATAATATGGGTATTTCGGAATGGTCTTGAAGAGTATGTACCAAAAATTGATTTTTGATGCATTTTGAAATCCAAGATGGTGACTTCCGGTTTAGCGAAATTCGTTATAACCCAATCAATATGGGTATTTTCGGAATGGTCTTGACGAGTAGGATACAAAAGTCGATGTTTGACGCCATTTTGAATTCTTCAGTAGAGCGGATGAGAAGAAACTTCTTGAGATCGTTTGCGAAGGACAGGCGTGGAATCTTCAGAACTAGATGAATGTCGTTGAAGTAAAGCAGAAACATCAGCGGTCCCAAGTAACTTCCCTGGGGTACTCTTGACGTAGAAGTAAATGTGGGTGCCTGACAATCTCCAATGACAACCACTATATCTCGAAACAACTGCAACAGACTACCTTTAATTCCAAATCTCTCCATTTTAGCGATTGTTATGTTATGGTTCACTTTGTCAAGAGCGGCACATAATATCGGTTTGAGCGTGACGTTCCATACTCTCTGTTATGTAGGATGTTAGGCAAAGCAGGTTAGTCGTTGTCGTACGCCCAGACGTGAACGCCATGTTGATCGTCACTTAGGTACTGCTTGCAGTGAGCCTGAAGAGGTTCCATGATCACCAGCTCGAACAACTTCGGGACAGCACACAATGACGTAATTCCCCGGTAATTATTGGCGTCTCGCTTATAACCTTTTCTGATGGACTGGGAACATACTCGCGGACTTCCAGCAGGATGGAAAGATGCTACTGGCAATAGATGCTCTAAAGATGCGAAGAAGTGGAGTCGCTAAAACGTCGATGTGCCTTTTCAAGAGCACTGCACAGTGATCCAGAATGCAAATCTAGCAGGAATTTTGATATTTTACTAAAACTAAACAACTTGGCCTTATTAAGTCTTTGGAGAAGTTTGCGTAGTTTATGCGCCCCTTCTTTTTGTAAAAACAACAGTTAGAGTGGTTCTAATTTTACCAAGATCAAAAAATTAACTTTTTAATCATTCTAGCTAGAGCCGAATGACCTTCAGCGAAGTTGTAGAACGACAAATTTTGGAAAAGTTTGCTGAAGACATGTAAGCTCTATCTGTCATACTTTTTATTTTACAAATTTAAAGTCGGAGCTTAGGGTGTTTCTTTGAAATACAGTTTTATTCCAATAACTTTTGCTGTACCCATTTAAAACTGAAGTATTCTTCAGACAACTTTAAAATTGTTTCAAGGCGAATAATTTGTTTCATGGCCCCATATATCCAGCTATTTCCGTTGAAAAGTTATGAGCACTTTTTCGCCAAAAATTGGGTTGTTTGGAATAACAATATCACTCATTTGGGGCAAATAAAAGATAATTCTTTTTGAATTATAAATAAGGTCATGATTGGAGTTGTGATTGAGCAAAAAATGGCGAATACGATATTTTTTAAAATTTCATAAAATTGATTTAAAAAATCTATTTTTGAAATATTAAGTGCTTATATCTTCTGAACAATAAAAGCTAGAGTTTTGATGTATTAGAAGAAAATGGTCGTTCTCAAAAACTCTGAAAAACATTTGAAGGATAGGTTGGAAAAAAACAAAACTGAAAAAGTTATTTGAAATATTTGGTTTTTCATGAATTGACTCTTTGTAATATGTTTAAATTACTTCCACAGTGAACAATATAAAAAATGTAGTTTCCTTTTCATGATAAAATATTGCACTTTACAATACTTTTCTATTATTTTAAATAGTGGGTAGGGTGGTTCTATTTTTTTTAAATCAGAAGATTAACTTTTTAATGGTTCGAGATAGAGTTTCGCTGTCTTCCAGAAAATTGAGGAAAATGAAATTTTAAAAAAACAACTGTCGAAGACACTGAAACTCTATATCGTGTACTTTTCATTTTACAAGAAATTTACCAAAAATATTTATGGTGTTTCTTAAAAAATGGTTTGCTTTGTATAACTTTTGCAGTTTTGATTTTTCATTAAGATCACTTTAGAAATACTTTCAGATATTTTGAAGGAGAACAATTTGTCTTAATATATTGAACCTCTGGCTTCGCTCGTTAGAAAGTTATATATATACTTTTTACTAAAAATAAACTATTTTTTGAGTAAATATTGCAATATATAAAAAATACCGCATTTGCCATTTTTTGGTGATCTATACTACAAAGCATGCTATTTCATATGAAAGCAACATTATTTAATGTTCAGTGCCCGAATCGAAGATGATTCTATTTGAAAAAGTTATATTTTTATATAAAAGTTCTTATATCTTTAAAACGAAAAAAGTTAAGTAGTTGGTGTTTTAAAAAAACTTATGCCCGCTAAAGTAATCTTCAAGTTGTCCAAAGAGTACGTTTGCGTAAAATAAAAACTTCAAAAGTTATAGAAATAAAACCGTATTTTAAGGCACACTCTTAAGCTTACATTTGAATTTCTCGTGCAATGGAAAATATAAAAGCTAGGGCTTGCATTTCTTCAGCAAATTTGTCTAAAATGTGTTGCTCTATAACTTCATCGAAAACAGTAAAGCTCTATCTCAAACCGTTAGAAAATTCTATTTTAAATATTGCTAAATTTAGAACCACCCTAGCATCGGTTTAAACAAAAAGAAGGGCCTTGCAAAGCACAACAACTTTGCCAAACATATTGTAAGGCTAAGTCATTTAACTTTAGCAAAAAGTTAAAATTTCTCTAAATTCGTATTCTGGACCACTGTGCACTGAAGGGAAGCCGTCGGGTCCCTGATTGAAAGACGATTTTAACCGAGAACAAGCTCTGTTAATCATCGTTTCATTGACATCGATAGCGCTTAGAGTTTGGCTCACAACCGGAATTTGACTAACAGCGACTTCAATTTGATCTAATCTCATCTGTGAACACATTCGCGAATTTCTCCGAAAAAAGACTGCATATATCTTGGGATGTAGTAGCTGTGCGGCATTTGAAAATCATTGACGACGGCAGTCCGGATTCCTTGCGCTGCTCATTCACATATTTCCAGAAACGTTTTGGGTGCAACTTGAGATTACGCTGAATGTTTTGTTGATATCGAAAGAAACGGGTGTACCCCATTAGGCATAAATAAGTTAGGCATACGGACGTTTGGCATACGCACGTTAGGTATAATGGACGTTAGGCATAAATATGTTAGGCATAATGGACGTTAGGCATAATATACGTTAGGTATAATGGACGTTAGGCATAATGGACGCTGAGCGTAATGGACGTTAGGCATAAATTATCACTTCACGAAAATAAATTTGTTGTAGTTGATGGCCTAGAATGATAAGAGCGTAATTTTTTTACCTTTTTAGATGTGGTAGAATTACTCTGGAAGCTGATCAAATTCGATTAAAAAAATGTCTCTAGTATGTACTTGAATAAATCTGAAGTCAAATAAAAGAAGCAGATCGGATGCGTGTGGTATGCGGAAACACAGTTTGCGTTAATTTCTCTACGTACAACCTATCAGATACAAATTACTAAAATAGCAATTTTCTTTGGACTGACGTGAACACTGAAGAAGACTACAAGTAATAGTTGAAATACTACTATCTGATTGATGGTGAAAAGCAATTGTTTTTCATTATTATTAATATAGTGGAATTAAACGGAAGACATCTGTCATAAGAAGATTAATTGTGGCATTCCGCGACGTCGCTCAATAAGCTTTGAATTTTTCAAAAAAAGATTGTAATTCAACTTGTTTTTTCTATCTTTGATAGTACTCCGAACTGTCTTACGCTTTTTCAAATAAAATTTGCAGAAAACCCTCTAAAAAGCACGAACTTAGCTCATTTTATCACCAAAACTTTATATATAACCCCTTAAGGTATGAATATCGTACATCAACTAAGATTAGCTCTTACATACATGTATGGAGCATACAAACATGACCAAGAAGAAAATATGTGCTCTTGAAGAACAGCTCATGAAAGAAAGAATGATGCATTCTATTATTAATTCAACGAATATAAGAATGTAGCTGCTTCTATATTGATTATCTCCTATATTATCAAGTTCAATGATTATATTCTTGAGGCCATCAAAATAGAATTACGGAAATTGTCTGATACAAGAGAGAGAGAGAGAGAGAGAGAGAGAGAGTTTATTTGTAGCCTAAGGCTGATGCTGTACATAACAATGCAAGTTTCCATAAGTTCCAAAACTTAATGTTTATTCATTATTTGGCATTTTTAAATATTTGGATGCAACTGTATTGGTTATACATATAATTGGTTTGAAATATGCTTGTACCAAACTGTTGACTTAAATCAAGGGATACTTTCTTCATCTCGTCGTCGGGAAAATAGAAAAAAAAACCCCTACAGTTGCAAGGGATAAATATGTCGCATGGTATTTTTCATTTTGGAGTCTCTCGTTAACGGACCACTTCAAAATAAACTGTGAATATTTACTTACTGCATATAACGATTTTTTTCACCGTATATACGGCGCTGACGGCATTCAAATCACTTCAATACCTAAAATAGAGCATAGAAAATATTTTAAAATGAACACAAAATTAATTAATTCATTATTAGCAAAGATATCCTGTCCAGAAAACTAAAGGCCTAGTATAGATTGCAATGCCATATTATTACCTGACGCCGCAATTTTCTGGGCAGTTTATCTAAGCCTCTACCAAATAAATAGTACTCAACTCACCTTGATCCCTTTGTGACACCCAATGAAAGCTCTTCAAGTCAGCAGAATCCATCAAAAAGGCCCTTGAATCGGAATTTCCTGTCCGAAAGTTCTATGAAAGTAACCTTTTGTTTACATTCATATCGGCAACACTATGGAATTTGTCAAAGTTAGCGCGCACTGTGTGCATTTTGTTGTAATGTGGTCAGAATTCAATATTGAATCCTTTGAGACATAAATTTCGAAACATTATTAACTTTATACATGGACCAATGCATCGACAGTACATTTTGTCATGAAAAAACAATTTTGAAGCGTATTTTTTCGATTTACGTTCAACTAATGAATGAAACATGCTGACATATTTGACCATTCATGGTTGTTCGTTTGTTACAGTGTGAAAACACGTTTCATAAAAATTATATCCCATGGCCATCTACCCATAGTTTCACTTATTTGTTGACACACTTTCATCGCTGTCAAACGGTTTATCTAGTGAGCTAATTGAAAAGGGATTATATCAAATTTATGGAACCGATGCGGCAAAACATGAACAAATGCATTTGCCGGTATTTCTGGTTCTAGTAAAACTCTATATTCAATGATGAATAAAGATACCAAAAGTAGTATATAATCGAAACTTATGCATGAGGCAGACATCATTTGTCTCTCTCTCTAAACATTTGCAATGTAGCCAATCGTTTTTTGGAGTGCCTAAATTTGTAATAGAATATTTTTTTACATTCAGTCTAATAACTGATTGCAACCGTCGTAAGGTAATAATGATCGCATCCGGCGATGGTATGTGAAAAATATATTACAGTCTTCGGTAGAAGTGTGATGATGAGTTATGTTACTTATTGAAGAGAAAAAGCAAGTTATTCAACTACCAACGTATATACGCCAACGAACGACAAACCCGATGATATGAAAGGGAGTTCAACAAACGTGTAGACATGATGTACGAAGAGTACATAAAACATGGTGTGAAGCTAATCAGCGGGGTGGAAAATGCAAAGGTCGGTAGGGAAGAATTTTTTCGCCTAGTTATTGGTGATGAGAGTCTCCCCAGAACCACCGACGACAGCGTAAACGTCAATATTGCAGCAGGCAGAAAAATGGCTATGTGTAATACTTAGTACAACAAAATATTCGGAAACGCATTTGTAGACATCCAAATGGTGAAACGTGTTTTCAAAACAACCAGGTTTTGACAAATGGTTATTTCGTTGATGTCGTCGATGTTAGTTTCTTCCAAAAATCGTCGATTCTAACCATGATGTGCTGGGAGAGAACTATTTACATGCTTGGTCAAACAGTGACTGTTGAATCAGGATGCTGCTAAAGAATATGTTGAAAAGCTCAACGAACGAATAATTGAGCTACTAATAAGAGATAAACTAAACACAGCAAGGTATCAGGTTCACGAGGCGGTCTACTACAGTCACAAAGTGTTAAAAATCAGGCCTTAAAAAAGGAGCTTCATTTGAAATAAAGCGCTGATCGGCGAACGTGCGCCATATCACCATTCGCATCATGACGCATTCATTCGTTCGTGTTTCGATATACTGTTCATCATACCAGAACGATTGCTGCTTCTTCGGACGAGTGTTCATTTGACCGAGGCTAGCGGTTGTGCAGCTATCACTCCTCGTGTTGCCGACGCGGTCGCAGTCGTTGCAAAACAGCAACAAATTTCGATCATCTTTTCTTACCGTTCATAGTCCCTTGACTACAACGGGGTGTGATGAATTGCGCCAGCATTCGAACGAAAATTTCGTTTGAATTTTTGCTGCTATAGGTTTTTACTACACTATACCACAGGAGTTTCGGCAATGGTGAAACATAATAGCCGTATATCTATATAATTTATTTTGCTTTCTAATATGTACATTTTGAGACAAATGTGTTAAAGAATACAAACCATTTGTGTTGTAATTCCCTTGCCGAATTCATGATTTCAATTGACTTCGCAATCGCCTTTAATCGTACAAATACAGCTGCAAATGGCATATCATTTCTAATTATCATGTACTTTGACGGTGCAGTGCACCAATATTGCACTATGGAGTATGAGTACTAATTTGTCGAATATGTAAAATCTGTGCATCTCACTGCACGGATAGCAATCTGATATTAAAAATCCTTCTAATTTAATCATTCATAGTTTTGAATGGCAAACTATTTAGCAGTGAACTATTCAAAAGTTACAAACATTTGTTCCTTTCCATAGTGAATAGTTTCGGCTTATATGGAAATTTCATATGTAACCAAACGGTTAAGTCTATATTTCGGGAACGTCAAACCGATCCATTCTAAATTTTATAGACGTCTATGAGGATGATATATTATTCATTTGAGACTAAGTTTGTGAACATCAGCCCAACTATCACCGATAAACTGATATTCATTTTGACGGAATGCAAGTTTTTTTTCAATTTGTTTATTTGATAAGGCACGTATGCGTTAGCTTAAAGGTGCCATTTTTCATTGTTTTACATTCTGAATTTCTTAAAACTAGGGGGTTACACATTTCAATATTATTTTGTTTTATATAATGAAACTAAAAAAAAACTTTACAGCTAACTTATACATATAAAAGAGGGGATAATGTAATATTCGTAAGATCAGGAGGACGGGTCATTTTGTGTGTTCTTTGTATAGCAATTCACTTTATTATTTTTAGAAGGGAGATTGTTGGAGAAATTAATTATTAACTAAGCGGAACATTTTACAAGCTTATTAACTAGAAATAACTAGAGAGAGTTGTTCAAGATAAGGGGGAATTAATTAGGGCTATTTTAAAGTAGTGGTACTGTTGTGCATTTCTTAACGAGATTAAATATTGATCAACTAAAACTAGAAGATAGGGGGGCACATATGGAATGCAAGCTGTTTGATACACATTTTAGCAAAATTTTTACCTTTTTGCATACATCGCGATATTGGTTTGAATCGGATTTTCTAAGTGACCGCACGCCAGCAACCTTAACTCCGGAACCGGAAGTCGGATCGGGCTGAAATTTAATAGCCATTTACGTGCATAAAGTACCTTTCATTTGAGACTCAAACCAACTCCGAGAAACCGATGTGACTGTTATTCGCAATTTCGTTACTTCCGCCGGGGCTTCCGGAACCAATGATTGTGGCCATCGTGGTTAAAGAGACTTTCAATGGCTGTTAGGGACTACAAATCCAAGGAGTTGGTCACATTTTGGAAAAATTTTAAGCTTTTTACATTCATCGAAGAATTGGTTGAAATCGGTATTAGCTGCGTGATCGTACTCATTACCCTGTAATTCTAGAGCCGAAAGTTGGATCTATTAGAAATTCAATAGCAACCGGTGGATACGTTGTACCTTTCATTTGAGATTATGTTTGTGAAAATCGGTTCAACCAGCGTTGAGGAAAGTGAGTGATATTTTTGGTCACATACACACAGACGCACATACACACATACATACACCACAGGCATTTACTGTACTCGACGCGCTGAATTGAATGGAATATAACACTCTTCCTTCCGAACTTCGAGTAATTGCTATACCCTTCTATTGAGAAATGCAAAAACATGATAAATTCTCAATAAATGTATCAACTAATAATAAAATATCAAAAATTTTTAAAAATAACACAATCCTGTCTTGAAAAGACCGTTTTATCCGAGAAATAACCATGGGATAAAACCGGAATTAGTACATCACTGAATGTCAACACAAGAATGAGAATTAAATGAATTAAGAATTAGGCCAAACAAGTCAATAGTTTAATAACTCTACAACGGTTGAGATTTGATCGTACGGACATCCTGGCGACGATTAGAAGAATTTTTCACCAAATATGATAACCCCACCGGAAAATCACAATCATGAAACGAACACCCTGTATCTGTATTTATATGATTTTTTCGTCCATTGTATTGTGTTTGAAATTTTATTATAAAAAATCCATCTAAACCATGATTTCTCGATTCTCGTCACAATCCTGGCTTACATCATGACTCTCTTTGAATAAATTATGAGCGAGAAGGCTTTCTAGAATAGACTTATTCAACCTAACGATAAGAATGTTCTGCAGAGTCTCTTCCTTCATTGAAGTTCGCTGGTACGTTAAAGTTAATGCTAAGGCACTAAATGCTCGCTCAACGGAGACCTGATTGGATGGAACCGCATACAAAATTGTTGCAATCTCATACAATTCGGGGTGGGATAATTTTCGTTCCATCCAGTATTTCCAGACGTCAAGTGAATGTGGTTGGCGTGGACTCACATCGAGCATAGCCAGTTGTTCTTCGAACGACTGCTTCTGGTTTGACGATGGCCCTGCAGCCCCCAGCGATCCTCCAAACATGCTAGTGAGATAATCATCTAGCTCATGTCCTTCTGCCGTCTTCACATCATTTGTTTCTAAAGTAGGTATGAATTCCGCCGTTTTGTTGCGAATGTCATATATTCGCTTGTGAGTGGTTATAATAAAATTCTACGAGCAAATGAAAAGAAAGGTGCGAAATGTTAACTAGTAATAAAAATATCCATTTTTTTATAACTGACCCGTATTTCATCTTTTTCATCTTGAGAAAAAACATTTGAGCCATAAAAATTGAATCTCGGGTCCATTAATATAGCAGATTTGAACGGCATGTTTTCCTTTAAAACCTTCAATCTATTTTTCAATGCAATGGACAGTTCTACGGCCAATTCATTCGGAACCAAGCTAACCTTTCGGATTGTATCGATCCATGTTAGATAAAAGTCGGTTAATCCAACATGCGCATCTTGCATTGTTTTAGTTGTTATGTATACCGGTGTGAAAGCATTCGTGAAATCGCGAATGAACTGCCAGTTTACAGTCAGATCTAGATTAGAAACGATGAATAAATATTTTTAAAATAGTAATAGATATATTAAGAAATATATGTACCTAACTCTGGATGCTTTTCGCCCATCTCCAAGTAAAATGCAGACCTTTCGTTAAAATGCTGTATCATGAGAAAAACTCCACCCCAGCGAGTCTTTGCATACAAAGGTGGTAGCGCATGCGCTCCTTTGTCAAAATCGGCTTTATACGAATTCTTTCTGCAGTTTTTTGCGACTGCTGTTATTTCGCGAATTTCTTTATCCTTGCTCTTTATTACATCAGTTACAGACAATTGCATCGTATGAACCGCACATCTTATTAGGTTCACCGCATGTTTAAACTCAATAATTATGTTTGCTAGGAAATGTAACCCTTCTTGGTCTTCCTCAAGTCCATCAGCATTCTCGGCCTCCAACATCAGGTTCATTTCGTATGTTTTCTGCAGCTCTCTCACAGTTGCCAACATGTTGGCGCCGTTATCACATGTGATAGAGAATACATTTTCTACTCCAATTCCATACTCCTTAAGGATCTCCAAAACTTTCGTTTTTAAATATTTTCCGGTATGCTTGTCATCAAGTTGGACCATACCTAGTAATACCATTTTAAAATATAAATTCAATGTACTTTATCTGTTTCACATATCGCTGGTATATTTAGTTAGAAGTGTAATTAGGACATATGTAATAATAGAGCTAAATCAAAAATATCAATAAGGAGAAATATACTCGCTTCTATATTTTCCATACATTCCATTGAAAAAACTCTTTTATTGCCCATTAAGGTTCAACTGAGAACACCTCAATAACCGGCGATCTTAGAAAACGAAAAAAGTACATTTTCCTCACACCGTTGGAGAAATCTTCGTGAAAATGAATATGTATTCGGGACATTTGTAGAGTACTGCTGATTGATTTTCTTGAAGATTTTTCCAACGGTGTGAGAAATTTTTTTTTAATTAAAATTATAGAGGTTTTGACCATAAATTCGCCATTTTTCGCGTTAGAAAAAGGTTTAACTCTATGTGCGGGGTTGATAATCGAACCCAGGTGAGCTGTGTACAAGGTAATCGATTTACCAACTACGCTAGGCCCGCCCCTAGAAAAAACAGCTTTTTTCGTTTTCCAAGATGGCCGCTTTTCAAAGTTTTCTCAGTTGAACCTTAATACCATCTGTTGGGTAAAAATCTCACTAGTGGGCTATTTCTGTATGAGTTTGACAAAGATTCGCTATGATTAATAATAAAATCCACTTGTTTTGAAGTCATGCTGCTTCTTTAGTCAATAACTTTTCTCAGCGAATTTTTACAAACTCACAATGTTCCACAAATGTGTTCAGTTGAAGAAGTTGAACCTTTAGAAATATATAGTGTTCTCATGAATTGATTGATGCGGTGATTTTTTAAGAATTTATTTTCAATTTAACCGATTTTCCATACTAATTTCCATATAAACTTTGAAATTTTTGGAGGGTCCGTAGACACAACCGATCGGTACCAAAACTTGCACAATTACTAAGGGCCATGATAGGAATTGGTAGGGCCTGGTGGAGCTAAAAGTCAAAAATTGAACCAGTCTACTGTGCACTGCGGTGTACAAAAATCCAACTACTGAAGGCTTAAAACTGTGATTTCGATTTATCGCAGAAGTTGAGTGTCTTTCTTCATATTGTAATCTTTATTTAAAAGGTTATATTCAAAGTTAAAACTTCAATGTTTTATTGAGTATTCTGAAAGTACATACTTTAAAAAAAAACTCTGTTTGAAATTTCATCCAGATCAGAGCACTAGATTCTAAGTTACAATCGTTTGCAGCGCGCTGGTTCTTCCAGGAATGAAGTTAATACAAAAATTTAAACACAATTATCTCGGAATGCAGTTTTTTGAACACAACAAAACTCAATTTTTTGGCCAACATGTTTATTATGCAAGAATTTTTTTATTGGGAAACCGATCCGTTCAAGTACACCACAATACATTAATAATCTTTTTAGTTTTTGGATTCAGCGGCTTGACTTGGAGAGCGTTCACCGCAAACCTCTGCCCAAAACCACGCTTCGGGCTATGGGCCATAAGTCCGACAACCTTGAATATTTTTTAATTCAACTTTTACCTTCGATAGTGCTACCAACGAACTGTCTTTCACTTTATATTATTTTCTCAAAAATTGCAGTTGACGTAAGATTTTATTATCATTTGTTGAAATATCATATCGTTCGAGCTAATAATCAAAAATTTAACAAACATGTTTATTTTGTTTTTAGTCAAAATTTCTTTGGAAGAGCGACAGACTTTTTTTTATATATTTACTATTTTGAGTATATTGGTTTTCAGTGATGTAGCTTCAGCATTTTCGGCATTCATACATTTTTATATTAACGCTGAGCTCTGCTGATGACTTCAGTTGAGAAACCCTTTCAATACATTATGTATTATTTTCGTAAAGTGATAGTATAACCGTTAGTTTCGGACATACCATCACAATTCCAATTCAACACTACAAATTAAAATATGGGTGTCATAAAGCGTTATTGTTACATTTTCATGGAAAAACTTCAAATCTACACTTTCACATTATCAAACAAATGATAATTCGTTCTTGGGGATTTTTTTCTAATGTTTTCTATGATCAAGATATCTATTTTCACTCTGTTTCTCTGATCGCCCTACCCATTTGAAGTCATTAATGGAGAATCGTCTGCCATCTTAATTTAACGCATTGGCGATGATTTGGCGCAGTGCGATAATTTGAGCATTCGTTTTGTGTTTTTGTTGCGTATTTCACCATTTCCATACCATTTTTGCATTTTTGTGGTTCTTAGAAAAGAAACAAGATGCTGATGCCAATTTATATACTTAATTGTAAACCGCATAAAAATGAGCTCTCTGGCACCCTCCCTAGTAGGGCTAAAATAAGCTCTTTACCGTACATGCTACCCTCAAATACAACTCAAGCGAACGGTGTACAGGTGTATACTATGTTTGCGTACACGGATAGAAAAAATATACAATCCAAACAGAGTCAACGCTAGATAAGTTGTGTGGCGAGAAAGAGATAACTGGTGCCACGAACATATGTGTTGAGTTGACCACTAAACAAGACTAACATCTCTCTCCCCCATACAAATGAGAAGCGACAGAGGTTATGGCACCTCTATTGTACGAAGTTAGGAAGCTGAATGTAAAAGTAAGAATGTGTGTGTGTATTACTATAGAAAGTAACTATAGATAGACACCTCGTGTTATGGGTCGAACATCAACATGCCAGCGTGGAACGAGGAACGTCACGCTAAAAAACAAAATGCATTTCGACTTTGACTTAATTTGGTGTAAAAAGATAGGAAGATTTTTATTTTATGAAGTTGATTGTGTAGTAGGGTTGTACTATTGATCGTTATCTATGCCAAAAGGAACTTGCAAGATAGTCAGTTGTCACTTACCTAACATACAGTTCGAATGGTGTAATACTAACAAATAGTTGAAATTGAAAATTGCTTGTATGTAATAGTGGAAATATCTATTTATTCTCGATTCACTCAGTAGTTATGACAGAATTAAGCAGTTTCGGAAAATCTGTTTAGAACTTCTTATCAGAAAAATTATAACACTAGTAATATTAATTATAAGAAAAAGAAGAAAATTTAATTCTATCACTGATTAGTAACATATTTATTTATTTATAAGATAGTTGTAATTATTTTCATTCGTGACTTACCCATAGTTCTGATGACTGGAACGTCGTTTACTGCATACTGAGCGTTTATGCCTAGTATATGCCGTCCAAATCGTGATGCCGAGTCAATTTTCAGCGAAATCAACTTGTTTTGGACTTCTCCGGATATCGCTTCGCGGATTCTCAACGCTGCTATACCAATATTTTTGACTGATTTGGCCGATGTCATGGATGGCATATTGAGAGCCTCGCAGTATGGATCGATAAGCATTTTTATAGCTTCCCAATTCATGGCATCGATAGGAAGACCGTGATTGGTGACCAACTTCAAGCAAGCCGCCTGAAGAGTCTCCTCATCCATGGCTACCGGATGCTTTTTGGGTTGTTTCTGTTTTTTAGTTGGCGCTTCTCCATCTTTGAAAAACCCGTATTTCAAGGCCAATTCCGCATGTTCAGTGCGAAAATGTCGTATCATATTTCCTGCATCGAATTTCATTTGCACATATTTACAATATTTGGCACTTATTTTGCAGAGCACTTTTGATTCGTTTTTTTCAACAAAATCTTCCACTAAGCCACGGAACGATCGTTTTTCTTTTTTGTGAGCCATTTCTCTATATGATTCAAAAAACACACAGCACAAAAACCTAAACACGTTGAATGTCGTCAGCGTAATGAGAATGTCCCAGGGATTTTTCCATGCTATATACATGAAGACAGCATTCACAAATACTAATTTATTCTATTCACGGATTGGTGCAATAGTACTTATGGCGTACATTCAATAATGAAACAGCATTCACTGTTTCATCTGATTCAGGGGCATATTCAACGTAATCCGAACTGGCCATGGTACACTGAAATATCAGCTTATTTGATTTTAGCAGTAGAACGTCGTGAATAACTGTCCCAATCTGAATTTTGGTGATACTCGATCTACGTTATCAAACCTATTTGTGAACTCATTATAGTGTGTATGAAATAACGCTCAGTTTTGTTCAAATTTAGTCGAGACAGCAATGTCAAGTCGTTTAAGCCATTAGCATACATTAAAATTTCACTATTCCCAAACGACGTGTGATGTTTTTTTTTCATCTAGAGTGTAGAAGATCCTGTTATTTCATAAAGAACGATAAATCTAAAATTCGATTTAACATACATTTTATTTATTCTTTTCTTCAAATAACTCATAAAAAATCAAACGCAGTTGTGAGACGAAGAAAAAATGCCAATCGCAATACAAACTTAGTGACTGTTGAACAGGTTATCGTTTATTTAAGCGAATCGCTCGCCACAATAGTTTAAAATACCCACCGACAAGTCATTTACCGTCCTGATTGAACGCGGACCACGCGCCCATCTCCATGTAACCATTAATCTATTTTGCAGCATAAAAATCATTAGCTACTCTATTCTACACTTTTACCGTACTGCTATGTTTTCGAAATACGTCAAGTCCATTTAGCCTTTCAGGATTATTATTATAAGTAAAAACTTTGTCATTGTATCCATACGTCCATGCGTACCAAGCTAGAAACAAGCAGCCCAAACCTGTAGTAAAAAAGTCAAACGAATGGTTCATCTGAACTTTAAATCAACGTGTCATGCCACATTGTATTCATATGACTACGAACGAGCGGGAGCACTGATCGATACATCAAAGCCGTTCATGTGATTGTGAGAACGTAATCCAACGAAAGCTTTAAACTGCAATAGAAATTTTTGAATCTCGTCCGAACATGGTGTTCATTCGGATGAACATACTGCCCCCACCGGTTCGATCGAATATGTGACGAAGGATAGCGCAAAAAGCATTGTATGAAATAGAGATGGGCGAAACAGCTCACTTCGAAGAACCATTCCCGACTGAACAGTTCTGTAAAAAGAACTAGTTCAGATGAACCGTTCTTCCGTTCAGCTGATAATTTACTTGTATCTAGCGAATGTCTCTCAAAACATTCGATTCTTGAAGAGGAACCAAACAGATGCTGCCAAACCCTGTATGCTTAACAAGTTCATCAAGGGTAGCGATTTCTTCATGATGTATAACTAGAGAAATAGAGAATGTGATGAGTCGTTCTTCGCCGGTTCCATTCTGGGAGAGCACAGAGAGCGGTTTGTGGGACGGCAAGCCGGTTCATTTTCATTCGTTCGCCTAAAAATCGGTCCGAGAAATTCGCCAAACGGCTTTAGGTCAGGTTCAGTTCATTCGCTTTAAAGAGAATTGAGAACTACCGTTCTTTTAAAAAGAACTTCCGTTCGCTCATTCTCTTCGAAGAACCAGTTCACTTGAACCGTTCGCGAACGAATGGCCCATCTCTAGTATGAAATGAAATCAGTAGCCGTTCGTGCGTTCGCAAAAACGGTCGACAGTCGAGAGCACTGTAAAAATACAAAAGGGCATCTGTGGAACGGCTGGATCAACGTTGAATGACCAATAGCGACAAACGAGAAAATCCAGACTGTGATTCGAATGCTTGCAGCGGCTACACAGGCAACTTACACATTCAAGTGAAAGCCGGTATAAAATTTTATCGATGTAAGAAGGGGTACTTCGAGAAAAAAATTTCGAAGTACGAGGTAAGCTTTTGCTGGAAAGATTTGCAAAAATTTTACGGGACTATTTTCAGCACAAAAAAGAAAAGTTCTGTGGGATCAGATAGGATCAGGATGAGAAATCTGTTATCAAATTAAACAAAGACAACTGCCAGCGGTTGTCATAGAATGGGCAATCAAATAGAGAATGAAAACACAGAAAAAGGATTGTTGATGAAAAACAGTTTATGAATCTACCCTCGCTAGAAGAAGTTGAAAATATTGCGATAACATGTTTGACAATAAAATGATATCAGTTTATAAGGTATCAAATGAGTAGAACGTAGAGATAAGCATTGCGTTACAAAAGAAACGAAATCACATCTGATCATAAGCCATTTTTCAACTAGATTGCTAGTTGAATAGTTTTACAAATATCTTTTATAACAATAAATGGTTACAATTTTTTTAAATTACTAGATATATGACGGTGAAAAAACGTTTATAAAAATTAGGTAGCCAAATGATAATTTGAATACAACAGAGGCTGTATAAAACTTACCTCCTCTCTACAGCAAAGAGTGTTTCATCAGAATATTTTTTACTGTACACTCGATGGCAAATTCTACAAAAAATCCTTATCGACGCACTAAATTCACCAGACCTTTTATTTTTTAGATATTTCCTCTTCTTCAAAAAAAACTTTGCTGTCGGTTGTAATATTCTAGTCAAAGCACTGACTGGACATTGTAAACTCAAATATCACAAGTTTCCTACTCATCGTGCTGAGTATTATTTGTGTGACAGTGAATTCGATTACGGAACTTCAAATCTTTTGATAAGTAATTGCTCTACAATAACGCAATTACGTAATCGGATTTTTGGTTCTATATACATACACAAACTTTTGTACAGGAAGCTAGTAAGGATATGCTATAGTTCCTAACCCAGTGTGGCAAAGAGCTATAGGTTTTGTCAGTAGGGTTAATTATTCCTCCGGGAATGAAGAATTCATGCTGTTTATTGTTTTGTGTTGATTGTATTGTGTTGTCATTTTCCATTCCTCTTCCTTTTGTCTCCTTTCCCTTCTTATTAGGAATCTTATAAGGGGACAAGGCTGGGCACAAATCTTCGAATAACATGGGGTGCGTACCAATCGAGTCAATATATACTGATTCCAATTTTACGATCAGTAATAAAATAAAGATTGTCTCATCCAAAAGGGCAGAGTTCTGCTGTTTCTTTGCGTGTACCTGTCATACCATCTATTCTGTGTACCGTTACCTTGCCTTGTATAAATCCGAAAAATCTAATATAAAACTAATGGCACTATCATAATAAATGAGCCACAAGATGTTTTTACCAGTTCCAGTTACGCAGTACTCAAATCATAGGATATAATCTTATTTTTGCACACCGATTTTGTTGTTGAGCATGTTGAGAACGTTAGTGAAAAACGACTTTTTCAAATGAAACGCTAGATTTTTGTTTGACTTGTCTTGTCAACGCAATCAAAGTAACCAACAGTGTTCCTGGAATATTTTCACTTTCAACACATTATTTTCCATTGAAGTGGTCCCTTAAACCCGAAAAAACAAGTGTAGGATTGATATCTCTATAATAACGAAAGCCTTGTGAATATTTCTATATTTTTGTGAATTATGTCTATCGTCCATTATGCCTAACGTACATTATGCCAGCAGTCCATTATGCCTAACGTATATTATGCCAATCGTCCATTATGCTAAACGTTCATTATGCCTAACGTACTTATGCCTAACGTATTTATGCCAATCGTCGCGCACCCGAAAGAAACAATCCTGACTAGCTCGTTTATAAGCATGATTGAGACTGACGTAATAGTGTCTAAATGGAATTGAGCGATACTTGGTAAACCTCCGCAGAGCCGCTCTCTTAATGGACTTCAGCCGTCGCATCGTGCTCGTTTGCCAAGGAGGGCCGATTTGTTGATGATATGAACTATCTTCGGGGCGTGCCTGTCAATAACATAACCCAAAACGTTGGGAAATGTTTGAACTGCCGTATCTACATCTTCGGGGTCCAGAATATTTAGCCAATGCCCAATCGAGAGTGGCAAAGAGGTCTGCGATACTGCGATGATCAGCTTTGTGGAAGTCGTATGAGACGAGAACCGGAGGAACATTGTAATCGTGCGCCAGGGTGCGATCGATCGTGGCGATCAGTGGTGGGTGATGTGCTACTGGTTTCACTGGAGGAGAGGGAACCATCACTACTGATGTAGCAGAAACCTGATCGCTGACAAAACAAAGGTCAAGGTGGCGGTTATACTCGTTGGCAATAGGATTAATTTGTAGTAACGTGGCTGAGCTGTAGCTGTCAAAAAGCCTCACCGCCCCTGAGTGAAGAACGGAGTGATCGGAATCCGGGTAAAGAAATCCATTGCGGGAAGATCTCCACGAAATGCTGGGGAGATTGAAATTAGTGTCGTCGAGGATGGTAAAACCTGAGCTGCAGTGTGCGTCAACATATTCGATGTCACGGACTCGGTCGGGTGGGACGTACAACGCACACAAGTGCAACTTACGGTCGCCAAGCTCGATTATCGTCCAGACCTGTTCGAGGCAATCCCAGCAAGTCTTCTCAACAACTCGTGCCTTCAAACTGCGATTAACTGCTACTAATACGCCACCTCCAGTAGATTTACGGCTATTTCGAAGGTTCCGGTCGCAACGAAAAACCTCATATCCAGTACCGAACACCTGACTGGAAATCGTGTCATCGTTTAACCACGTTTCGACGAAGACGATGATATCAAAACGGTTATCGGAGACTGCAAGGCGATATTCCTTAACGGTTGAATTGATACCCCCAACGATTTGGTAGTATAGTAGCAGCTTGTCTCGTCGTTGTGCAAGGCTGGAAATCGAAGAGTTTTGAGGCAAAAAAGAGCTCACATATGCTTCATACTAGCCTGCTGTAGGTTTGCGGAAGATCCCTCGTCCCAACTCCACCAAAGGACCGGTACGGCTGATGGTCGCTGGCTGGAGGGGCTCGACTGTGATGGGGGGACTAAGGGCTTACTCTGGACTGCTGGCAAGTCTGCGTCCTGGTGAAAACGGGAAACCGAGGGTTGTACTCGATGCAGTTTGGCTAGGTACCACTCCTAAACGGCTGCGGGTCGCTAGCATGAAAGGCGGCGTCTGATACCGATAGGAACTTTGCGCAATTGATGGTGAGCTGGAACCGAAGAACATTTCGGTGCTAGAAGGTTTTGAAATAGATGGACACTTGCCGCAGTATGAAGCTTGGAAGACCCTTTTTCCACTCCCGCACACAGGACCGGGACGACTGGTGAACGCTGAATGCACTGTGGCGGGGGGATCAAGAGCTTCCATAGTACAAGCGGCGGTGCATTCCGGAGTCCGATGTAACCTATTGACGAAATCTATCCTGTCTCTGCTGGTCGAAATTAAATTCGCGATCCAGCACTCCAGTTGGCCAAGTAGACGCTCTGAGTGCCACGTCCTTCAGTTCACTCGGAAGCTCGACTCGGAAGGAAACAAAATTGAGCTTTATCAGATCAACATCCTTCTTAACCAACAAGATTGCTTTGGGTGTATTGCTTATTCCCAGGCATTCTTGGGTCATGACGACGATATCTTCCACGGTATGGCTCGGATCAAGGCGGCTGAGGTAGACCCAGAGCTGTTCCCGCTCATCAGCAACTGTTCTGATTTCCCGCTGAATTTCTCGAGTACCACAGACAGCGGCTGCAGTGGCGCGAATTTTAGCGTAATTCTCGCGACTTATTTTTGGAGTAGGAAGTCGCTTGATAGACAGCCCCCTTTGAGCTGCAGAACCAGAATCAGCCGGAAATGCGGTTGGAGAGATTAGACACGACTGCGTTCAGGTTATCTACTAGGGTTCGTCGCGGTTGCGGTAATTACCGCAACCGCGCGGCATTTACCGCACCCGCACCGCAAAATCTGCGGTGCGGTAAGACACTTTTTCCCGCGGATGCGGTGCGGGAAAGAGCTTTTACCGCGCGGTTTTACCACAACCGCACCGCAAAAAAACAATTGATAAAGCTATAATTTCGGTTATTCTAAATTGATAAACGAACTGCTATTACGAAAGAAAATCTAGCTGTGTCCGAAATATTTTGACGCAATTATTTTTACGACATATTTTGGACACTAGTTATTTTATACTTCTAAGTAAGACTTCACAGACTAACCATTTCAAATACATAAAATACAAGATCCAAATAGAGACAAAATTATTAGATCATTTAAAAACAATAAAGTTTTACTCTTAAATTCAATTTAAAAGTGCATCACTTCTTCCGATTTCTGTTGGAAATCGTTGAATTATGAATCGTTTCCGATATCAATTTTTCAACTGTGAATTTTGATTAATTTGAAGAAATTAGAGATAAACTAATTATGCTGGGACTTAAACACAACCCAAAGAATATAATTATCTTCATCAAACCAAACGAATTTGAAGTAATTGGCAGTAAAGGATACAAATGTATTAAATCGTCCAAAATAAGGAGGGGTCCAAATTAGGATGATTATTCTATCATTCGTTCATCAACATCGTATTTCTATCTTCTTTGATTGTTGTGTAAATTCAATGTGAGTCAATGCAGTTAATTTTATTGGACTCTCTCAAAAAGTATGCTATATAACTTTTTTTAGCGTACTTCCATCCAAATTTACGATAGTTTTCTACCAAATTAAGTCCTAATATTTTTCAGTTAACCCTCCAGCACTCGCGCGAATGGTTCCCCGAATGAGCAGCCGCTGTTGCTGAAAGAAGATTTCGCTAGAGTTTCGGAAGGAAAATACAACGGCGCGTGTGCTGGAGGGTTAAGACTATTTTGTAGCTTTTTTGAAACTATTTTTGCCAAATGCCACATCGGTTGACTCCCGTCCACCTTAATTGAAGTTTTTGCCATTGGCTCTTTGAGAAAATATTATAGGAAAATACATTAAATGCTAGAACTTTCTAGAACTAGCCTTTAGAAAATTACACTTCATATATTTTTAAAGGGAGCCATCTTAGTTTCTGAATGAAAATACATATGTTTCTTGAAAAATGCGGAAGTTAGAGTTTTGGGATATTTTGTCCATAAAACCCCCTATTTTTAATAACATTTCTGCTGTATGTTACAAATCATACATTTTTAGCAGTTTTTCTAATGTTCAATAATTCTGTACCGGTTGAGACTGGACTCCTGATTAGATGTAATGTATAGAGCAATTTTTTTTCGTCAAATATGGCGTCGTTCTTATTGATGAAATACAATGTTTTTATTTCACTGTATTGGAATATATGCGCTACTATATAGAAGCACTGGTATTTCGACTTTAAATTTTTTTTGTTGAAATTCCTTTAAGAATGAAAAGTGGTTTTTACTACGTAAATGCGAAAATCATCCATTTAATTTTCATATGTCAAACACATTGAAAATATGGCAATTTAAAGAAAAAAATACTTAATTTCTTATTACATTTTTATTACATTTTCATTACATTTTTTCAATTAACTGGAGGGTTGCTAAAATAAAAGTTTTCCTATTACTGCAGCACAACGTTTTTGAATTATAATGCTTACATTTTAAATGTACGGAGTTTTATTAATAGAAAATGCAAAAGTTAATTCCTTCTTAAACATTACATTCTGAGGAGTCTCTTAAAGTTAAATTTCGTGTAAATAAGAATAAAATTTTATTATATATGGTTATACAAATGAACAATTTTTCAACACAATTTTTAAAAATATAAAAATTTACCGCATTTACCGCATTACCGCGCGGTGCGGTGCGGTAAATAAAGTGCGGTTGCGGTAAGCTGTGCGGTTTTGATATTTTTTTGCGGTTGCGGTGCGGACAATCCATTTACCGCCCACATCCGCACCGCGACGAACCCTATTATCTACTGCCTCGCACAATTTTTTAGTGTCCACGATGGAAGCAGCGGAATCGGTTTGCTCCATCCACTTGGTGAAACTGCAAGCACAGCCAGTACAAGTTGCTATTAAATCCAGACAACAAGCCCAGAGCAGATCGCTGCATACCAGGAATGCAAGTGCGGTGAAAAACTGATCCACAATTGTCACGACATGTAATTTTCTCGATCCCATTAACAAGAGAGTCACATGTTTTGCAAACCGAATTCATTCTCCATTCGCCTTTTTGACGTGTGGGAAGCACTTTTCGCTACTCGACTGCGTCGGGTGAAAAATTTAGTGGGTGAATCTACAGTGATGTAAACAAAATCACGAGATAAACGGAGAATCACTACAGAAAATCTTTAGGTTTTTCGCTTCAAATACACAAACCAACACAAAACAAATATTTTCGACTAAAACGGTAATTTGATGAGTTATTCACACAAATAAAACACAACGAAAAATCAAAACAGTACAGCACGTCTGCTTTACGAGTGTACTACGTGAGCTTTTTTTCGACGTATACCACATAACGTTTTAATGTTTGTAAATATAATTCAAATTGTCATAAATAATTTTAATCAACATATTTTTCTACTACATTCTAATTCCAAGATTCTGATTGATTGAAATAAATTGTTTATTAACACATTCAAATTTAATTTTTCTGGATTTCTGTCACCAAAAAAAAATTGATTTAATAATTTTTTTGAGAAGAAGTTTGTATTTCACATATTTATTCCGAAGTCGTCATTCGTTTTTCGTTGTTAAATGGTCCACGAGAGTAAAGAGCACAAAACAAGTTATGAAAATATTAAATATATAAACTCAACTTCGACTCGAGTTTGTTCCTGTAAAAGTTCTCACTTTTCCATATTTTCATATATGTATGTATCGACATCGCGCATTTTCCCCAACGACGAAGAGAACGCCAGCTATACCAAACTAAGGGCACGGACCGCGCTGGTTTGCTGACTTCCCCGACTGTCGACTACGGCGACGAAGTTTGCTGGGAAATTATAGCCGTAGGTGAATTTATGAAAATTCATTAAAACTTTCCTCCGACCGATGATGATCGGGTTTCCGCCTGCACGAATTCAACTGTGTGGCTGGTGCTACTTCTGCCGGTGCTGCTGTTGATGTTGGGTTGGATTGTTTTTCGGAAATTTCCCGTAAACAGCCTGGCGTACTTACAGTGAAACTTACAGTACACAACTCGTGTGCTGGCAGTTCAAGACTTCACAGTGCCGGAAGCTGTCAAACTAAATCAATTATTCACAAAGGACGGATGGTGTACTTCAATTTCGCAGTGTTATGCTTCCATGAGCCGTGTAATGTGAGGTTTCTCGTTATTAGGCTAGTACCATAGAAACAGTCATGATGAAAACGACCCGAATGTTGAGTCTATTGTAAAAATAAAATCTTGCGTCATGTTTGAATATGAAATCAGAATTTTCCCTTACGCTCCAAGCAAAGTTTCGCTCAAGGACAATCAACTGAGTACGACAAGGCATACATACTGTCGTCTGTTTTCGTTTATTGACACGTCGCAAGCAATCAAAAACATATGTTCCGTACGGGGGAAAAACCCTATTCGATTGTGCCCAAGATCCAATCTCGACGAATAATAGACATTGAGGCACACAATGTTTGCATCCGAATCTTTTTGGCACACGTTGCAAATATGTATCTATGGAAGGGTACAAAGTGTCCAGTATTTTCTGTGCTTGAAGGTAGCCAATAAATATTTACGTTTGTACGTGCCTTTTTGATTCCAATTTGTGCAATGATTTTCATTACCTTTCATTTCATTTTGTTTTAGAAGAAAACTTGAGCAGTTCGAGCTAGGGTGGACGATCTTTGATACAATTTAGCATCTGTATTTATCTCATTCTCTAAAAAATCTCTAATTCTGGTTTAACTTGATATAATCTAGTTCGGTTAGATTTTTGAAAATAGAATATACCTGTTCGATTTGTAATCGATACATTGAAAATCATTTATATTTTAACATCAAAATATGACAGTTTTAAAAACGTCATAGCTCTTTTGCTCTTTTTTTGAATGAATGAATTTTAAAGTGAACTTAGAACTATAACCTTTATACTATATACTTTTTGGGGTATCTTAAAATACGTGAAATCAGGCCCGTGCGCAAGGGGAGGGTTTTAGGGGTTCAAACCCCTCCCATGGGGGTTTTGAATTACTTTCAAGATATTATAAACTTCAGGTGCAGGGATGAAATTATAATTTCAACATGATTCGATATGACCACCAGTTGTGAGTAGATCAGCTTCACAGCAAAGATCGGTCAGCGGACTAGCAAAGTGATCTAAGGAAAAAGCATGATGTCAGAGAAAATCAATCGTTATTATTATTTATCGCCGATGATGTCTCCATCGGAGTGACTGACAGCTAAATGGCCCGCGGAAATGGTCATCGGTATCGGGAGGAATACCGCTGCCGAAAAATTCTCAGCAACAGCTATCAAATAAATAGGAACGACTAACGCCAAGAAGGATAAGAAACCCTGCGAAGGTGGTTGTAGAGAGATGTAAATCATTATGGTCGACATCTCTGGATCGGTTCATGTCTCAACAGATGACGACATTTGCAGCAGATCTGAGCAGGTCAGATATACCGAGAAGGTTGGACAGCAAACAAGAAAAAGCATCAATGAAAAAAACATCAACGATTAACACAAAATAAAAAGAGCATGAGTACAATCCTCACTGAAGTAGTACCTACACGGAAAAAATCCGACCATAAATCCATGACAAAATGATCGCTATTTCGTGAACTGAACGATTTACGAAAACCGTGATAAAGTTCCTGAAATTATGAGTAATAAACCTCGTATCCATGAAACAATTTGTGTTTCCACAAAACTAGATCGTCCCGACTATATACATGGCGTTACATTCAAATGTTTGGTTGGGTTACTGTTGTTCGCTGGACATGTTCAGATTTTGTTATGAGTCTTGTTCATAATTTAGGAATGCACATCCGACAGTCAAGCGATTTTGATGATTTCCGGAGCTATTCCCTGATTTTTGTGATTTCGTATTACGTTACCGTGCTATTTTATTCATGAGTTTACTATCCGATTTTTGTGCCAGGGTAGCGGGATTTATGTTCATGATTTCATGATCTTTGTCGCGATTTTCGTAATTTCTATTCATGTTATCGTGAAATTTTAGTCATGAGTAAAGTGATTCATGCTCATAATTTCAGGATCCTAGTCACGATTTTGAATATTTCATTAACGAGTAATGTGATTTATGTCCATGACTGCAGGAACTCTGTCATGGTTTTCATAATTTCTGTTCATGTTGTTCATGACTTCAGGATCTTAGTGACAATTTTTGCTATTTTTGTCAGGAGTTGTGTGATTTATTATTATAATTTCAGGGCCTTAGTCCCGATTTTTGTAATTTCTGTTTATCTTATCGTGATATTTTATTCTAGAGCTTATTTTCAACTTTGACACGTGGAGTAATGTGACATGATATCAGCAGTTTCATCATGGTATTCGTAATTTTTTTTCGCCTTGTCGCGATCTGTTATTTTTTGGTTACTATCGGTTTTTACTCGTTGTAAAGTGATAAGGTGAACTGGATCATAAAAGTGTGACTGGTTCGCGGTATCTTGTTCTGTAAACTATATCACGAACACAATTTGTGGCGCTCAGCGCAGTTTTCGTTTTCTATCCATACATCACACTGAACCGTATCAAATGAATAACGATGTTAGAAGTCCTAATATTTTTTTTGTAATTACAGCTTATATCTATTCTTGGTCGCTTGCAGCTGGATATTTCATGAAAAGTGCACGGAACAAGAATGATTCCACAACTAATACTCCAAATTTTGTGAAATTAGTTCACGTAAAAATTTCATTATACTAGAAATCATGAACCAGTTCACAAATACATGAGTAATATGTAATGGACTTGGGAACCATTTCACGAGCACGGATATTGGATCGTGAGCAATATACTAGGTTTTACACCAACCGACATAACCCCACAAAATGAGCCGGATGAACTTCGTTTGACAATTATCGGTGGTTGATTACATGGAAGTTACGTGAATTCGAATGTAACAGATGAGCACCCGTAGCACTCGCACTCACGCAACTGACAAACTAAACAAACCACTGAGAATTGACAAACATAAACTTCATTCATCATGAGTTCATTCGTGTCGTCATCTTGTAGAACTCAATTAGGAATCATGAACCTTTTTACGATTACATGAATAATATTTGATGGATTTGTGAACTATTTCACAAGCACGAATGGTAACTTGTGACTATCATACTAGATAAAATGAGTTAGTACACGACATGAGTAACATTTTATAATTTTGTGATTTTTTTCACGGGTACGCATGGTCAGTCGTGGCTATTATACCAGGAATCATGAACGAGTTCTCGAATACATGAATAATATTGCATGATATTGTTAACTGTTTCAGGAGCACGAATGGTAAGTCTTGACTAATACATTAGGTATCACGAATTAGTTCACGAGGATTGAATGAATTCCGAGTTTCGTGAAATAGATCACGAGAAAATATCCACAATGTTTTGATTTTGCGAACTAATGTGCCTAAATCTATGAATAACATCATGAATCAACTGAGTTTAATGATCATAAAGTTGTGAACTAGTTCACGAACAGAAAGTAGATTTGGTAATGACAAGGAAACCGTGACTGAATTTCACAAAACAAAAACAAATATTTCCACTATTTTCGCGTTATGAGGGCGTCACTAAAGCGAAATTGAACATAATTATAAAATACATGATTTTTGTTCATAGTCCTGTTTTTGTAGCGTAAAAACGTGAATATTACAGAATTCATGGTACTTTATTCACGATTTTAGGAACAATTTGTATACGGTGTAACGGTGGCGCCAGATGGATGAGGATGGAAATATACAGGAAGTTTTTTAGTCGGTAGGATTAACTTTTTCAAACCAATCAGACACTACCGCTAATCAATTCCATTTCTTCTCGATAATAGACATTTACCCAATTTGTTGAGCTGAGTCGATTGGTACACAATACTCTGCCTTCCAGGTCTCATAAAAAGTCATCAAAGTTTACCCTTTCTTCTATAAGAAACGTAGAAAATTCAAAACCCTCCCCATGAGCATTTTCTGCGCACGGGCCTGCGTAAAATATTGCATTTTTTCCGAAACTTCGTATTTTCAAAATATATGTTTACTCGGGATTGCCTTTTCTATCAAACTTTCATTTAAAATTCTAACATTTTCAAATTTTTCTGACAATTCTGCTTAAATTATTCGTTTGGTGGCTCTCAGACCAATAAGTCGATCATTCAACTCCGTGCACGGTACCGGCGGATCACGTGGGTAGTATGGGTAGTACTACCCACTTAAAAACAACCGAGGGGGTAATTATCCAGAGCTCGTTCTGGATCTGGTTCTCATTGGATCAGCTGCGAACTCATTCTGAGCGAGATTTCTAAGAATCTGTTAGCATATCAACCAAAAGAGAAGAGATAACTAAATTTGAACATTTATCGTGTTTGAAAATATTTACATGAGAGAAATGGATATAGGATATCCAACACATCTAAGATTGGATCGAGGCCGAAAGGAATCTTTTAGCGTACATCTAGCACACTAAGCGCACGACCAGATGACATGTTCAATGTCGCGATAACCGTCACCACAAGCACGGAGCAGTGGTATACGCACTGAAATAAATACTCAGCGTGAGAATCTTTGCCATCAGATAAATTCGTGTATTTAAAGAACAATCATTACTTCTATACATAGTACTATATATTCATCGCGAAACGTCTGTCGTTTGAATGTGAATCTACATGGAATGCTGCTGCCACCGATAAATGATTCTTGGTTCCATGCATTCCGATCAAAAATTCAATTGCCGATATAATGTAGAGCCTGGTCACCGGACGAAACATTGTTTTTCTCGTTAATCCGTCGACGAATCGGTTCCAATATTCGCATTTTCAGCAATCATTAAGTTTTTCATATCCGTTTCTAATGTCGCACAGAGGAGTAACTAGGGTAGAATCCTGGCCAAAATTATTTCCTGCTTCTATTGCTGTTATTATGCCCTAATATGACTAAAAATAGACAATAATTAGTTTTGGAACAATTCGGCATCTATCCATCCACCAGTGCAGCGGTCAATTTTCTACATCCTTTCGAATACTAGTAATCTCGAGAAGATCTTTGTGAATACATTTGTTTTTCTAATTGCGTAAACAGATGATCAGTGGAAAAGGGAGAGGGGAAGGGACGCCTGTGCCAAACATAGTATTTAGCCCTACAATATTTTGGTGCACCTCAAATTAGTAAAAATTTCAAGAGAAGTTCGGTTCGGTCGGTCCGTCGCGTGTGAAGTGAAAAATTCTCCCGTAAATTGCTGCTATTTCGGACATTGTGGAATACGTCGAAGGAAATAGATTCCGGAAGTGGGATGACTCGAAAAATTGATTCCTTTTATGGCCCTTAGTAATTGTGCAAATTTTGGTACCGATCGGTTGTATCTACGGACCCTCCAAAAATTTCAAAGTTTATATGGTAATTAGTACGGAAAATCGGTTAAAATTGAAAATATATTCTTAAAAAATCACCTAATCAATCAATTCTTGATTCATGAAAAAGCGTTCCTCGAAAGTTTTTCGTCCCTCGCAGAAGCATTGTCAGGAAAGAAGGCAAGCGGGGCGAACGAATACACATCCGCATCGGCCGCTTAGCACTTCTGTACGAACGGTATTGCTGCGAACGAGAGTGAGTGAAGAACTAAGCTATTGTGAAAGTGAGACGGACGAACCCGCTGAAAAGTGCGTATGCACACTACACGTAGAGCATTTTGGTCATCGATTCAGGGGTGTAAACCTTCCAGATTTATCTGGATTCTTCCAGATTTTCAAGCCTAGTCCAGACATGCAGATTTATGTTTGCCTGATCCAGATTTCAGGGAATTTGTCCAGATTTATCCAGACATTTTGAAAAATAACAAAAAAAAGTTTCAAGAACTCTTCCTTGATTCATAAGCCATTTTTTGAGAAACACAACATACAATTTTTTCGCTGAAAGTCAACAAATTTTTTGCCGAATTATATCAGCTAGAAGTTCCGGCAGTCCAAGATTTTTTAAGCTCTGAGATTTATTCAATATTTTATTCAATGTGCTCTATGCTGAAAATCAAGCATTTGACATTGCCAGATTAGCAGTGCAATCACCGAATTTTTAGTAAGTTGATATATTTACTAATATACAAACATATTTCATTAGTAAAATGTAACAAATATAGCCCATCGGTGAGGAATATACCATTTCCTAAAGAATTTAGGTCATCCAGACAATTCCAGACTTTTTAAAAAAATATTTCAGATTTTTTGGAAAAACACTTGGCATCCCTGCATCGATTGCATGTTTTTTGCCTGTCTCTCGTTCTTTTTGCTGTGGAATTTGTGCGGTAGAGGAATTTGGCCTGTTCACTCAGTGAGCGCTTGCTGAACGTGTATTCTATGGGGTGCATGGGAATCGCGGTGGAGTGTGAGCGACGGGAGTGCGGGATGTGTGGGATCTGCGTGTTTTTGTTTCTCGGTGCATACTATGCAAACTTAGCATGTTTTCTATCTCGCTAGCTTCTATTCGGCTGTAATTTTTATGCATTTTCCAAAGTGTACTTCTGGTGAGTATTCGGCGAGTGGATGGACGAAGTATGTTCAATGCGTGCGGTTAGAAGCGGGGCAGACGATGGGCGGATGTAGGGATATGCTGCCGAAGACTGGATGAAGTTCTCTGTGTATTATTGGTAAAATAGAAAAACTGGTATATTTTTCTAAACACATCCTAATTTATATATCAATTATATTATTATATATTTTTTTATTTAATTCGTTTATTTGATAAGGCACGTTTACGTTAGCTTAAATGTGCATTTTTTCAATGTTTTACATTTTGAATTTCTTAAAACTAGGGGGTTACACATTTTAATATTTTTTTTTGTTTTTATATAATGAAACTACAAAAAAACTTTACAGCTAACTTATACATAAACACGAGGGAATAATATAATATTCGTGAGATTAGGGGGACGGGTCATGATGTTTTGTCTCGTCTTGGAGTCGCATCAAACCATCGTTGGGGTACGGTAGGTGAAAGAGGGCACTTCTAATAATGATAAGAAAAAAAATGATAGGGCCAGTTAAATCTGGATATTGATGGTTTTTATGAAGGTGTATATGAGGGACATGTAGAGGAGATCGCGGCTTGCTAGTACATCTCGAACCGGGACATTGGGTGATCTTGCTCGGGCCCGAAGGAAACCGAATAGTTGAGATCTGGCAGAACAGTACTCGGCGCATGCCCAGACAATATGTTCGATCTAGTGATAACCGTTGCCACAAACGCAGATACCGCTATCCGCGAGCCCAAGAGCGTCCAGCGTGTAGTGATTGGACGTGAACCGAGACATCACGCGAATGAAATCCCAACCCACATCCATCCCCTTGAACCAAGATTTCGTCGATACCTTAGGGATTATCGAATGTAGCCACCTTCCCAGTTCAGCATTGCTCCATGAAATTTGCCAACTTTCGAGGGTTCTCTGATGAGTAATACTGAAAAATTCTCTGAAGCTAATTGGTCTTTCATATATGTCACCTTGTAAAGCGCCCACCTTAGCTAAAGAGTCCGCTTCTTCATTACCTGGAATGGAGCAATGCGAGGGAACCCCAACTAAGGTAATCGTGTACGATCTTACAGACAAAGCACGCAGGCGCTCCCAGATTTTCCCCAGTTGATCCTTTGTTGGCACTTCTGTTTCAGATACCTAATTTGACATTCCCAGGTTCCTTTAGAGACGAACCAGACCCCGAGACATTTGAAAGTTGAAACCTGAGCAATAGTTTGACCCATTAATTGAAGCTGTAGTTGTGCTGGTTAACGCTTCCTTGAAAATACGACTAGCTCAGTTTTCTCCGTGGAGAATTCGATACCCAGCTGGAGGGCCCAAGCAGACAAATTGTCCAAGGTATCTTGCGATGATACTTGCAGATCGACGGCTTTGGGTCCTGTAATGGAGACCACACCATCATCTGCAAGCTGCCTTAGCGTGCAGGAATTGGCATGACATTCATCAATGTCATTCACGTAAAAGACCCATGTAGCTAATTCATGATGTCGACAATTCACCATGCGAAAAACGCATATGTTTTTCAGACAGGAAGTTTAGCAAAAAGTTTAGAATCGGTGATGCAGCTTCTCAGATAAAATTTTGATACAAAATGAATCAAAAGCCCCCTTTTTATCTAGGAAAACTGATGCCATCTGCTCTGTGCTAGCATAAGCCATTTGAATTTCGGTTAAGAGCAACGCAAGACAGTCGCTCGTGCCTTTGCCATTGCGGAAACCAAATTGTGTATCTGACAGTAAGCCATTTGCTTCAACCCAATTGTCGAGGCGAAACAAGATAATTTTCTCGAACAACTTTCGGATACAAGACAGCATCGCAATCGGTCGATTCGAGTTGTGGTCGAAGGCTAGTTTTCCTGGTTTTGGATGGCGGTGACCTTCACTTGCCTCCAGTCAGGACGGACAATATTATCCCCTTCCCCTTCTATGGAGCAGCCAAGTCGCTCCAAGTGGCGGCTAAGTGCCTTTCGAAGGTCAGGGGCAAGCGCAAGACGGCGCCGAACTTGAAGCGACCTAGGAAGTCACCAGGCGAGGGTACAAAAACCAACGCCAAACGGCGTGTAACCGTGACGGCAAAACGCCGTTTGGGTGATGTAAACCGGGGTGCAAATGACCCCGCCGGGCAGAAAAAAAGGACCAGCAACCCGTCACAACCGGGACAGGGGGCGAAAACCCCTGGAAGTTGGTCAGTAGGAGGACACCGACGCCGGACGCACCTCGACCCGCAAAGAAGGCCAAGGACAGAGGCGATGCCTTGTGGGTAAAGACCGACAAGGACAAATATGCTGACGTCCTTAAGTCAATGCGGGCGGCCGAAAGCCTCTCGGCCCTCGGGCAAGACGTGCGCATCGTGAGACGCACCAATACTGGCGAAATGTCATTGGTGCTGAAGCGAGGCGCACAATCTCGTGCGATGTACAAGGCCTTGGCCCAAGAGGTCCTGGGTAAAGGCGCCCAGGTGAGATCTTTAGGGGCGGAAATGACTCTCCAGTGTAAACAACTGGACGAGCTCACGACCGCAGATGATGTCGTCGCTGCCGTCACAGAACAATGTGGCGCAGTAATCGAGCGGTCCTCTGTGCGCTTGAGAGCGGGACCCTCTGGCACGCAAGTAGCTTACCTCAGGTTACTGAATGCGGAAGCTAAAAAGGTTACCAAGCAAGGAAAACTGAAGATTGGCTGGTCAGTATGTCCAGTTAGCATACCCCAGTCACCTTCAGTGGATAGGTGCTATCGGTGCCTTGAGTCCGGCCACAAGCCGAACGAATGCAAGGAAATAGACAGGAGCAAATTATGTCGTCGCTGTGGCGAGGAGGGTCATAAAAAGCGGGGCTGCACTAAGGCGCATAAATGCCTTATCTGCACCGCTAAGAAGCAAGCCCGTAACCATGCTATGGGTGGACCTTCTTGTCCCTTCGGTGAGGCCAATAAGAGGAAGCCTTGAACGTCACACAGCTAAATCTTAACCATTGTGTAGCTGCCCAACAGCTGTTGTGGCAGTCGGTTTCGGAGTCGAGGACAGATGTCGTCCTCCTATCCGACCCGTACAACATCCATGCTGGCAACGGAAATTGGGTGTCGGATGAGTCTGGGATGGTGGCAATCTGTACAACGGGACGGTTCCTGGTTCAAGAGGTAATACGCTTCTCCGCCGAGGATGTTGCGAATGCCAAGATCAATGGTGTGTTCTATTGTAGCTGCTGCTCAACAGGCTAACCCCGTACGCAGAAGGTACGGACGGCCTGTCAAGCAACCAGTGTGGCTTTCGAAAGGGTAAGTCCACGGTGGACGCTATCAACTCAGTGATAAAGACTGCCGAGATAGCGATCCAACAGAAAAGGCGAGGTATTCGATACTGTGCGTTAGTGACACTTGACGCAAAGAACGCATTCAACAGCACAAGCTGGAATGCCATCGCGCTCTCGTTACCCCGGCTTAGCCTACCGGTGGGTCTGTACCGGATTCTGGAAAGTTACTTCCAGAACCGCGTACTGCAATAGGAGAACGATGCCGGTCAGAAAAGAGTTCCTATTACCGCCGGAGTCCCGCAGGGAACCTCATGTATGACGGGGTTCTGAGACTGAAGTTCCCTTCTGGGGTCAAGATCGTCGGCTTTGCCGACGACGTAACCTTGGAGGTCTACGGGGAGTCAATCCCTGAGGTAGAACTAACCGCAGAACACGCGATCAACACGGTGGAGGAATGGATGAGCGCGAGAGGCCTGGAGTTCGCTCATCATAAGACGGAGGTAGTTATCGTCAACAACCGTAAGTCGGCACAACATGCAGTTATCAATGTGGGAGAAGTCGTGTGATCACTTCGCAGCGGAGTCTGAAGTCTCTCGGGGTCATCATAGACGGCAAGCTGAACTTCGGAAGCCATGTCGACTATACGTGCAAGAGAGCTTCGACTGCTGTTGCGCCATTATCGAGAATGATGTCCAACAGCTCAAAGGCAGGTGTTGCCGTATCTATCCTCAGGTACGGCGGCCCGTCATGGTCAAGAACATTGAGGGTAACCAGTTACCTACAGAAACTGGAGAGCACCTACCGCGTGATGTGCCTCAGAGTGATATCTGCCTACCGCACGGTATCACACAATGCATCCTGCGTGATAGCGAGCATGATGCCAGTCGGGCTGGTCATCCGAGAAGACGAGGAGTGTTTCGAGTTACGTTGCAATAGAGGAGCCCGCGAGCGCAGCAGGGTGGGTTCGGTCGCCAGATGGCAGCGTGAGTAGGATAACTCCTCGAAAGGTAGGTGGACCCACCGGCTGATACCTAACACTTCCATCTGACACAATTCCTGTCAGACCATGGCTGCTTCCGACAGTACCTCCACAGGTTCGGGCACGCGGAGGTCCCTGTCTGCCCTGATTGCCCAGGTATCGATGAAACTGCCGAGCACATACTGTTCGTATGTCCTCGTTTCGACGTCGAAAGAAGAGCAATGCTTGACGTCTGCGGCTGGGACACAACTCCTGATACCCTTATCTAGCAGATGTGTCAAGCGGTGGAAAAGTGGAACGCAGTCTCGACTGCAACCACCCAGATTGCCTGCAGGCTACAGGGAATCTGGCGCACCGAGCAACAGACAAACCTTCTAGGCAAAATCGAATATCCAACGGTTTGAATATTCCACGCTCTCGTTAGTACTGTTTCGGTTTCATAAGCGCCGGGCTGTGGCCCAAAGAGTTCCCATCGATGTTTCTCTCGTTAGCCCGTCGACGAACCGGTGCCAGTACCTACGTTTTTTGGCTTCCATCAAACTCTTCATGCGCGTTTCTGCCATCGCGTACTGTCGGTAGCTGGCTGGTAACCTGTCATCCCGGAAGGTCTTATACGCGGTGGCCTTCTCCGCGTACACGTCTGAGCACTCTTTATCCCACTATGGATTGAGAGGAGGCCCGTGAGAGTTCGTGCATTCGATTTTGTCAGATATCGCGGACGCGTAGCTCTTCCAGTCAATATTTCATGTGAGGTCATACGAAACATTGATTGTATTCGGTGGCCCTGAACCGTTAGCAATATTAATTACGATTGGCAGATGGTTGCTGCCGTGGGGATCAGAGGCTACCTTCCACATGCAATCCAATCGCAGCGATCTCGAGCAGAGGGACAGGTCTAAGGCGCTCGGGCGCGCTGGAGGGGTAGGAATCCGTGTCATTTCACCCGTATTCAAAATGGTCATATTGTAGTTGTCGCGAAGCTCATGGAGTAGGGTAGATCGATAGTAGGTAGATGATGATAACTATCATCATGAAGACAACTCCATGCCGTACCGTGGGAGTTAAAATCACCTAAACCTAAAATAAAGCTGTCGGTGGCCTAGAACCATTCATCGCGCGTGAGCTGGACACGTCGTAAGAATGTCGGACGACGACCCGGTGAATATGGTTCTTGAAGCCGAATAAAGGGGAAGGGAATAAGAAGACGGGGTGCACAGCGAGCACGGTGGATCTACCAGATAGAGGACGACCTGCGGACACTTCGAAGATTGCGAGGCTGACGACAAGTAGCATCGGGGAGTGGGCGTAGCGTATTGGTAAATCGATTGCCTTGTACGCAGCGCACCTGGGTTCGAGTCCCGACCCCGCACATAGGGTTAGAAATTTTTCCTAAGAGATTTTTCTAACCCGAAGAGGCGAATAACCTTAAGGTTAAAACCTCTATAACTGAAATAAAAAAAAAACAAGCAGCATTGGACCGAGTGGAGTGGAGACGGCTTCTGCATACAGTATGAGACAACAAGGCTCTAGCCCGAACGGTAAGGTTAGTAAAGCCAACTGAGGCTCTAGGAGAAGTATAGGCGCAAGCAATGCAAAGGTGACAAGCGACAGCTTATAAATACCTGGTGTCGAGGGGAGGTCGAATCGATTGAAAGAATAGCACTTTTTGGTCCCCTAAATACTCCTTCGAGAGTCTTCTTGATTCAAGCGAATACCATTGTTTCGCATAATGAAAATGCATCGCATGTCTTGTTATGTATTAAAATTCTTAAAGAATCGATTTTCGAGATAATGCTTCTACAATTCCACTGTTGAACAGTGATCAGATCCGTGACATCGTTCTGGTCAGATATATTAAAAACTATAAAAATTCGGTCAACAATACTAGAGAAATTTATGAAGCTAGCGCTGATTTATTTCTCTGGCGAATATGTAGACGAACCTTGCAAAGACGAGGTAGTTACACTCTCATTTCGGCTCGGCAATTGCCCAACAGCCGTGTAATCAGCAAATTTAGAAACTGATATCTCAGTAAAGTGAAATTTGTTAGCTGATTTTCGGTGAAATACTTTCCGAGTATCAGCTTTGAAACGTCACTTTTACTGAGATCTCAGCCAAAAAATTGTTTACTAAGATTTCAGCTGTTGAGATTTCGGCAAAAGATGCAAAAAAGAGATTCGGCAGAAAAAATTAAGTGTGTAGGTAGAGCAAACCCGACTAAGGTCACCCGATAGGAGTTTGAGTTGATGGATGTCCTCTTGCCGTCAGCTGTGAATGATGCTGAATGTAAACGTTAGCACTCCAGTATCTTCACTGACTGAAGAACGTGGTACCGCATGTGTCAGCAGATCCAGGCAATTCAAATTAGAGACGACCACGTCACATTCAACCCGATTGGCTGGTACATATACTCTATACTCCTTCGTAAAAGGCCCGTAGTCAGCAATATTATTTGCCTGTTTCAGTCTATTTACCACCAGCCGAAGCTTGTCAGGGCGAATTTTCGATATTTCTGTCACATCCGAATGTCGCTCCTCCCGAACTCGAGTAATCTGCACATTTTTTGTCGGTGGTCAGGGATGAGATAAAATGGTGGATGGAGGATGGATACCATTTCGGCCGGGGAGTCGATTTGATTTCGACATCCATTTCGCCTTGAATCAAGCGATTTCCGGGAGAAGTCGTTTTTGCACGAGCCCACTGCACGATAGTAGGAGAAGGTATTATAATAGCGATGCTTATCTTTTATACCTGTATCCAGGCAGCTCACAAGATGAGAACCACTGCTACTACTTTGCTGGTTGAATAACAGTTAAAATAAAGCTCACACGAAGGAAGCAAACATTCCAAAACCTCGAAGAGGCGGAGTTCGCTCAAGACAACCTTGAAACAAGATTAGTTAGTATTGCTTCATAGCTTTTTACACTGCATGACCTGAAAAAACGTCTACACGATTCGAACGTCACTGTACGAATGACCGCGTCGTTCGTGTTATTTGTAATATATGCATTTCTCTCAACATTTTACACCTACTTCATATGCTGCGATAAAATTAATTCTCAAGAGTAGGACCGAGTTTCTACACTATAAAAATCATTTAATAGAAACTTGAATGTCCCGTAGAGTGTTACAATAAAACCTTCATGTATATCCAATGTCCATGCGTTTTACGAACCTACTTCGCTGCAGGATTTACTGAACAGCTGTGCATAACTTCCAGCTTTTCTACCAGTGTGGTGACCTTCCACTTGATGAATTTCAATTCGATTATGTGTGAGCTTTCTCGAATCGACTTCCTGTGAAGCCTGTGCCGATAGCGAACCATGCATCACCAGGGAGGATAAAAAGTGAATCTCACACACTAAGAAGAAAAACAAGAATATAACAGCCATCTGGCTCCAGAGTCCATAAGCTACGGATACGCAATGCATTGTGTGCTCGATATCGTAGGACGACAGTGCAGGTTCATAAAACTCGATTGGATTAACTCATTCCTGTCGAAGGCTCAATGTTGGACCGGCATCGGCCGATGGGTATCCAAGCAACACGAAGCTGCCAATCTTGATCGGGGAGGGGTAATTTGTATCGTTCCATGCTGGAAGGCAGGAAAAAATCATCCAACAATTGTGTTTCTAATCTGTGCTAAAATTAAATTAGATGTTCCCTTACAAAGGCTGGGGACTGACGGTGTGGTTTATCTTCAGTTCAAAATCAGTTCTCTGTAAGCGAACCTTTGTTGGTTATCAAGCGGTCGATGCTTTTTTTTTATCTCCAAGGAAAAATTTTCAAAGATCATCATTTTGCCTCACACAGGTAATTAGGAATCTCTCCTCAATGAACTTTCCGTTTGTAGATTCTTAACCTTCCGCTTCGTACCCTTTAATTAGAATCAATTTATACGAAAGCTCTGGTCTAGGGCGATAAATCCCTTCGGCGGATGGTTGTTGTTGTTGTTGTTGCTGCCTATCTTTGTGGCCTTTGAAGATAGCTCACTACTCAGAAGGATGAGGATGGAAACCTAACTTTCTTAATTATAATCTGATTTGCTGGTTGAAAGTGGCGGGTTTGACGGTGCTGCACGCTCTGAATAGAATTACGGCTCTGTCGTATCCGGGAGTAGACTACGCTCTTCAAAGTTGGGCTAGGGCAATCCGAAGGGTTACGTTATGTCTGGGATGATGCATTTCATGTTTTTAAATCTGGGTTATTTTTAGCTAATTGGTTTCGATGAAAGTCATTTGCTCATTTCTTATTCATGGATTTTTTTTCGGAGTAGGTTAGTTAATAGCTTTATATTTTTGTTGATTTGGGCACAGCGAAACATGAAAACATTCAAATCAAGATATAAAAAATTAGCTTCCTTGTGTTAGTCTGATGAAAGTATCAGTGAAGCTTATAGAATCGTAAATATATGCTAAGAAAATATGATCTTAAGAAAATGATAAGGAAGGAAATTATGTTTCTCCGATTCGTGTGTTATTTTTGTATTGAGCTATGTATGCTAAAATGAGCTGAACCTGCTCTAGTTCTCTGAAAAATAAATCTAAGCAACATCGTTCATAATTCTGCTGAATCCTGTCAAACGCATATCGTAAACGCGCAATTAACACACCAGAAATTTATCTGAATTTCATTGCCCAATTCCTGACGATCCGGTTTCGCGATTAAGCTTCCCAGACAATCGAATTAAACGCCCATCCTAATCCTAATTGCTATTATGAAGCCCCCAGCGTATCGAACCGGACAAGTGCGGCCGAAGCGGGCCATTGTTCGCTGCTTGCGTGATTTGGGCACGGGTAACAACCTTGTCCGACCGCAAAATCACGCGCATTCCAAGCGGAGGGAGCGAATGCCATGCAATCTGGTTTTCCAACAATTTGGCGAATATTGTGCTGGGGCATTAATGGGTAAAATTAGTTGCCGAAAACCGCACTGGCCGCAGAATGTGTGCTCCCGAGCACACCGGGCGGATAAAATGAACATAGGCACGCGACAACCACGAGCCTATACCATACATCGTCGTAGCCCGGACGCCCGACCGTTCCAACCCAGCCCACAAAGGGGGTAACGCCGAGCGTAGCAAATTGAAACTACGCTGTTAGGTGCTAGACAGTGTGCTAACAAGAACTTTCAAACACTCTATCATACACAATATTTTGGTTTCCGCGGTTGGACCAGCGGCCCCGTTGCGGTAAAATAGCTATTTTTACACCACATAGAGCTACGGAACACTCTTGCCTGGTCGGGGCGAGACAGTAACTTAGGGATGGACACTGGTTGAGGTGGATGAAATGGAGCTGAGTCCCTTTTACTGTTTGAATTTAGAAATCGCTAAAATCAAGGGGTTTCTTAAACGGATTAAACGGATTGTTGTCAACAATTTCCTCTCTGCTTTACTTTAGTTACTTTCAAGGAACAAAGAAATAATATCCGCTCATTATTACACGAATTCGTGTGGCTGTGGTCCACTAGGAGGTTGATAACAGTCTATTAACTTTCTCTGGACAAAACCAACCTAGAGGCCATGAGGTATCCGACGGATTGAAGTATCTCAACCAAGAATTGATCCACTGGATTCCTGCTCCCATATCGCAAGAGGCGACTTGAAACAGGAGTCCTCAAGTCGGGGTGTTTCTCCGTGTCGAAGACTGAATGGATGGCAGGACTAAAATATGCCAGTCGCGCACGGAGTGTCGTGGGTCTTACCCTTGCTGTGGTACGCGGTATCTCTGACATAGTGGACGTTTGTTTCTAAGCAAACCGTGGAATTAAAATGGTGGTCATGTCCCTGATACACATTTCGGGGTTCGCGATAGGCAATTATAAGCCAACATGTTTGGTATCTTCTAGTTGACGAATTTCGCACCAACTCGAACAAATTTTGGTAGCACCCTCTCAGATTTTAATGAAATGTTCTGTACATGAGAGCTTTGTCACAAGAAGCCACTTTGCATACTTTGTTTTTCCCAAAAATGATTTAGACTGTCTTTTGACAAGTGTCAAACTGTTTTACCAATTTTTTTTTTTTTTCAAATAGCTATAGTCTGAAAATGACAAATTCTACAAAAAACGTATTAGGGGTGATTTTCACAAAATTAGTCAAATTTCTGAACAAAAATATTAAAAAAATCTTCATTGACCTCTACACTGAAAAAAAAACGATTTTAAAAATTTCAAGGCAATTTACAAAAAAAAAAACATCTTTGATTTGGATAAAATTTTGTTTCAAGATAGGCCATTATGTTTCCTACCTACCGTCAAAAATTCAAGTTGGGCACTTTGAAAGAAAAAAAGCTATTTGAAAAAAAAAAAAAAATTCTTGTCCAAACTTAATTTTTTTATCGAAACTTAAACCAATGAAAGTCATAATCACCTTAGAATCCAATTTCCCAACTTCTACTTGCCTGATACATGCAAAACAAATCTGTAACGAATTTGGTATTCGTTTGGTATAACCCTGGTTACCTGTACCTTACCTGCATCAATACTCATTTTACCAAGTAAAAATATTATAAATCTAAGGCCTTAAAGTAGTCACAATAGTTGTGAAGAGCAGTTCTAGTAAAATTATCATTATGGATCAATTGTATATCAAAGTTAAAAAATATCTAGTGCTGTGCAAAGATAAACAATCCGAAGTGTTTTCGAAATAATTTACACCCGGAAGTCGCCATTTTAGATTTCAACCTGGCGTCAGAAATACATTCCTGGCACCTACTCGTCAAGACCATTCCGAAAATACCCAGTCAGTCCAGATTCTAGACTGTGAACTCTGGACTCTGCACTCTTCACGCTAGTTTCTGGACACCGTGTTCTGACCTTGATATTCTGTGCTATGGACTCTGGACTCTGCACTATGGTGTCTGGGGTCTTGATTCTGGACTCTGGAATCCGAACTCTAGATTCTGAAGTCTGGACTCTGAATTCTGGAATCTGCACTCGGGACTCTGGATTCTGGATTCTTGGCTCTCCCTTGGGATTCTGGATTCTGGGTTCTGGTCTCTAGACTATGGACACTGAACTTTAGATTCTGGACTCTTGACTCTCATCGCTGGATGATGGACACTTGGCGCTGGCCTCGAATTCCTGTACTATGCACTTTGGACTCTGAACCATGGGCTGTGGTACCTAGGGTCTTGATCCTTCATTCTGGAATCAGAACTCTACACTCTGGACTCTGAACTTTAGGCTCTGCACTCGGGTCTCTGGATTCGGGACTGTGCGCTCTCTCCTCGGGACTTTGGACACTGGGCTCAGTATTTTGGGTTGAGGACTCTGGTTCTCTGGACTCCGAACTCTGGTCTCATGATTCTCGTTTCAGGACTCTGAGCTCTGGATTCTGAACTTTGAACTCTGGATGCTGCACTCTTCACGCTAGGTTCTGGAATCTCGCCTCGAGAATCTGTGTTATGGACTCTGAATTCTGGGCTCTGTGCTCTGGAGTCTGAACTCTTGCCTCAGAGTTGTGAGATAAGTACTTCGGGCTCTGGATTCTGGTCTCAGAGCTCTGGACTCTGGCCACAGTAATTTGGGTTGAGGACTATGGGCTCTTGACTCTGGACCCAGGATTCACGACTCTGTTCTCTGCACTCTGAACTCTGGGCTCTGCATTCTTAAAACTGGATTCAAAGCTCTCGCCTCGAGATTCTGTGCTATGAATTCTGGACTGTACTCTGGTCTCTGAGCTATGGGCTCTGGGTCTTGATTCTGGACTTTGGACTATGAACTGTAGACTGTGCTCTGGACTATACACTCTGCACTCGGGACTCTGGATTCTGGACTCCGGACTATGAGCTCTCTCCTCGAGACTCCGCCCAATTAACAATTGAAGTTTTATAGCATGCTACAAGTGCAATCTAAGCTTTATGAGTAGCTATAAAACTACCATAAAACCTCAATTGTTACTTGGGCGGATTCTGGTCGCTGGGGTATGGAATCTAAACTCTGGATTATCGAATCTGAACTCTGGATTCTGGACTCTGAACTCTGGAATCTGGACTCTAAACCCACTATTTTGAGTTAGGGGCTCTGGAATTAGGGGCTCTGGAATTTGGGTTATGGGCTCTGGATTATGTGCTGAAGACTCTGGGATCAGTATTTTGGGATTGACTCTGGTTTCTGGTGTCTGGGCTCTGGACTATAGGTTTTGGACTCTGCACTCTGCACTCTTCACGCTGGTTTCTGGACACCGTGTTCTGACCTCGATATTCTGTGCTATGGACTCTGAATTATGGTCTCTGGGGTCTTCATTCTGGACTGTGGAATCCGAACTATAGACTCTGAAGTCTGGACTCTGGAATCTGTACTCGCGACTCTGGATTCTTGGCTCTCCCTTGGGACTCTGGATTCTGGCTTCTGGTCTCTAGACTGAACTCTTGCTTCTCATAGCTGGATGATGGATAATTGGCGCTGGCCTCGAATTTCTGTACTATGCACTTTGGACTCTGAACCATGGGCTCTGGTATCTGGGGTCTTGATCCGTCACTCTGGAATCAGAACTCTAGACTCTGGACTCTGAGCTTTAGGCTCTGCACTCGGGTCTCTGGATTCGGGACTGTGCGCTCTCTCCTCGAGACTTTGGATACTGGGCTCAGTATTTTCGGTTGAGGATTCTGGTCTGTGGACTCCGAACTCTGGTCTCAGGATTCTCGTCTCTGGACTCTGAGCTCTAGATTCAGGACTTTGAACTCTGGATGCTGCACTCTTCACGCTGGGTTCTTGACTATCGCCTCGAGAATCTGTGTTATGGACTCTGGATTCTGGCTTCTGGGTTCTGGGCTCTGTCCTCTGGAGTCTGAACTCTTGCCTAAGAATTGTGAGTTAAGTACTTCGGGCTCTGGATTCTGGTCTCGGAGCTCTGGACTCTGGCCACAGTAATTTGGGTTGAGGACTCCGGGCACTGGACTCTTGACTCTGGACCCAGGATTCTCGACTCTGTTCTCTGCACTCTTAACTCTGGGCTCTGCATTCTTAACTGAGCTCTTTCCTCGAGATTCTGTGCTATGAACTCTGGACTGTAGTCTCTGGTCTCTGAGCTATGGGCTCTGGGTCTTGATTCTGGACTTTGGACTCTGAACTGTAGACTGTAGACTGTGCTCTGGACTATGCACTCGGGACTCTGGATTCTGAACTCCGGACTCTGGATTCTGAACTCCGGACTCTGGGCTCTCTCCTCGAGACATGCTACATTCTGTATGAGTTTTATAACATGCTACAAGTGTAATCTAAGCTTTATGAGTAACTATAGTCGGTTGTCACGGTAAAGATAGACAAGTCTACCTTTATCAGGACACTCGGGTGATTCGTAGTTATTCTGCCTAAGCTCGACCCTCATTAACAGAAGACAAAGATTATGCCCGTACGATATTAAGCCTGTTCTAATGACCCTGCCAGTTCTAGTTTTCCGATCTGTTTACTTCACATCCTTGCTCTCACTTGAGTGCTATGGCTCTAAGTTTCATAACTTTTCCTACTCAGTAATCTCTAGCTAATTGAATGTCGTTAAAATGTAAAAAAGAAAATGTGACTAACATAGTCGAAATAAAAAAGAAAAAAAGTAACTATAAAACTACCATAAAACCTCAATTGTTACTTGGGCGCTGGGCTATGAAATCTAAACTCTGGATTATCGAATCTGAACTCTGGATTCTAGACTCTGAGCTCTGGAATCTGGACTCTAAACTCTGGCCTCACTATTTTGAGTTAGGGGCTCTGGACTTTGGGCTATGGGCTCTGGATTATGTTCTGATGACTCTGAGATCAGTATTTTGGGATAAGAACTCTTGACTCTGGTTTCTGGTGTCAAGGCTCTGGACTATATGTTTTGGACTCTGGGCTCTGGCATCTGAACTCTGGGCTCTGAACTCTGCGCTCTGGACTCTGAACTCTGCATTCGGAACTCTGGATTCTGGACTCTGAGCTCTGTCCTCGGAACTCTGGGTTGTGATCGCTGCGCTATGGACTTTGGACTTTGCATTCTCGACACTGAGCTCTGGCTTCTGGACTCTAGACTCGCCTCAGTATTTTGGGTTAAGGACTCGCGACTCTGGATTCTGGTCTCTTTCCTCGGGAATCTGGACTCTGGGCTATGGAATCTGGAGTCTGGGTTCTCTGCTCGGGATTCTGGTATCTGGGCTATGGACCCTGAATAAAAATACACTGAAAAAAATTCCGTTTGGACACTGAAAAGTTTTTTTCTTCAAATAACTTTTTTTCTTTGAAAATGCCCAACTTGAATTTTTGACGGTAGGTAGAGAACATAATAGCCTATCTTGGAACAAAATTTCATACAAATCAAAGATAGAGTTTTCTTGTATATCGACTTTAAATTTGTAAAATCGATTGTAAAATCGGTGTAGGAGTCGATGAAGAACTTCTATAGCTTTGGCTCAAGAACCGTATTTCCATTAAGGAAACTTCTATGTTAGAAAGCTACTTAAACCCGTCACCGTAGCTCTCAACAAAAATGGCATGACAAATCCACGTGAAATACCTCGTGCATGTATACTTGCGAATAGTTCTATTGACGCATGTCAATGACCTCGCAACTCGTCATATTTGTACTGTCACAGTCAATATGACTGTTGATAACATAAATAGGAAATGCATCTATTGTTCAGCATATTTGCCGGATAATGAACCATCACCTTCTAATGATTTCAAAAGGGTTGTATCATACTGTGACTGAAATGGGTTTCCTCTGATAATCGGCAGTGATGCAAATGCCACACCACATTTGGGGCTGCTCAGATATCATTTTGAGAGGCACTGATTTAATGGAATATTTAAGTAGTACAAATCTGCACATTAATGCTGGAAAACCCCCAACATTTGCACAAGCTGGCAGAGAAGGGGTGTTAGACGTGATTCTCTGCTCTGACGATATTACACACGAGTTGGCAAACTGGTTCGTACAAAACCAGCTCGAATCTTCGTTATCTCATCATAAGTACATCATTTTTGATCATTTAAACATCTCACTAGATATCGTCACATATCGTAATCCCAAATCTACGAACTGGGACCTTTACGAAGAGGGCTTGGAGACTAGGTTTCATGGATATCTTCCAACGATTCAATCTCCAAGTGTCCTGATGGATAAGGTCGTGGATAAAACAAACTCACTCATAGTAGCAGCATACCAAGAGGCTTGTCCGCTTCTAGAGGAACACCTTGGTGGAATATCGAACTTGTTGGACCCTTAAAGTTATGTAGAAAAAAATCGGAATCGCACACGCAGTGACGGGTCGGAGGTATTTAAGTTGAATCGCTGCAAATCATACAGAAACGCCTTTCGATCCTCTGAGCAAAGTGGTTGGAAAGGCCTCTGTCCAAATGTCTCAGGTTTCGACGAGACTAGTAGATTAAATGCGTTAATCGAATCGAAATTGAAAAGACTTTCACGTCAGTTCGATTTGAACTGCTAATGTTGAATTCTCGTCTGATGAAGAAGTAGTACTCAACTGTCTCTTTGACACACACTTTCCAGGTTGTATGGAGCTATCACTAACGACACTGGCTGAGTTCTTTTCAGGTAGTTTTGATTCTTGGGCATTTGCTCGTAGAATTGTGACAACCGAATCGATCAAATGGGCGATTGAAAGTTTGGCTCCGTATAAGTCTCCGGGAAAAGATGGAATCATTCCAGTTCTACTACAAACATGAACACTTCATGCATATTTTGAAAAAAGTCATTACTTGAAGTCGTGCTAAAGGATACATTCCGTTAGCGTGGCGGAAAATAACTGTAAAATTCATTCTCAAAGGTGGCCGCGTCACTTATGATGAGGCAAAGTGCTTTAGACCGATCAGTTTGACCTTCCTTCTCAAATAAGTGGAGTGTTTAGTCAACCACAACATTCGGGATGTTAGCTTGGGCGAGCACCGGCTGCATGCAATGCAACACACATATCAGAGCGACAAGTCTCTTACCACCCTGTTACATAATGTTGTCTACTACATTGAGAAAGCTTTTTCACAAAAGCAATCAAATTTGGGATATTGAAGGTGCTTTTGACAACGTGCCTTTCGAATCCATTTTAGAAGCAGCACGAGGTCATGGAGTACCTTCATATATCACGAACTGGATACACGCAATGCTTAGCAATCGACATCTGTGCTCATCGTTAAGACAAGTAGAGATAAGGAAACTGAGTGGCTGCGGATGTCCTCAAGGGGGTGTGTGCTGTCACCACTTCTATGGAACCTTGTCGCAGATGGCTTGTTGAGGAAACTTAATGAGCTTGGGCTTTCGACGTATGGTTTCGTCGTTGATTATCATATAATGATCACTGGTAACACACTTTTTGATATGATGCAACAAGCCTTATGTGTGGTTGAGTACTGGTCTCTTCATGTTGGATTATCAGTTAATCCAAATAATACATCAATGGTGCTTTTCACGCAACGAAGGATTACAATCGGAGCACGTTAGTTGCAGTTCTTTGACTCTGAAATTGTTGTCGCAGATCAAGTTAAGTACGTTGGGGTAATTGTTGACTCCGAACTTAATTGGACAGCTCATATCGACTTCAGAACGAAGAACATATCTATGCCTTCGGTCAATGTACACAGGCTTTCGTCAAATCTTGGGGACTCAAACTCAAGTACATTCAGTAGATCTACACAATAATTGTTAGACCAATACTGGCATACTGGTGCCTTGTTTGGTAACAGAAGGAAGAAGTTATGACAATCCAATCAAAATTAAACCATCTTCAGAGGATGATCTTGATGGCGATGCATTCTCAACAGCACCTACTGCTGCTCTAGAGGCACTCTTGAACATAAATTTACTGCATGTGTTTCTGAAACAAGAAGCACTTTCTTGTGACTTCCATCTTAAAGTTGCTGGAAGTTTGGAACAATAACCCAATAGATCGTGCAACTAGCCACACAAGACTGTGGCTCCAAATGATTACTTGGGACGAGTATACACCTTACACTCACAAGTAGTTTTCATTTTAAAACCATCAATGTGAGAATTCTACCTTGCGAGGAATGACTGTTCAGCGCTACGCTTGGGGTCGGCCATTTGGGTCACTGTAGGTCACTACTATAATGTAAATTTGAATTATTTTGAAAAATTGTGTCATTTCGTGCGAAAACGCAAAAATTAAGTGAATAGGGTATAAAGAACTCAATTTCATCTGTTCATCATCTCATTAGTATTCGATCAGCCTCTAAACAATCAGTTCGAAGCATTACGTGCTCGTGTGAAAGAAATGTGCTCGTCATCAATGAAAGCGTGTTAGATATTTCGCGTGAGTTAACAATGTAATAATTTAAGATGTTGTTGAAGTAGATAATCTAAAAAACATGATCGAAAAAGAAAAGGAATCCACAAAAATACTCAGTAGCGCGAACGTAATCGTCACACAACTAAACAACCACGTGAGCCGGAATGCACAACTTCAATTCCACACTCTGGCGATGACGAGGACACCAAAGAAATCATTTGCATATACAAAACTAGACGCAGCAACTGAAAAGCATGTTTTTTCAACATTTACTTTCGTGGTTTCATGATTTTTCACATCATTTGCCATTTCCTCATCTTCTTACCTGAATGACGTCAACGATTAGCATTTATTATTTGTGTTATTTTTTTTAAAATAATCTGCATATTCTTCAAATTAAAGTGGCTTGTTTGTCAAAATCAGTGCAAAAAACCATTGAACGAGCTCGCCAAAAAAACTGTTCTACTGGATATTATGTGTTCTGTGAAAATTTTCAGGTGTTAATAGTACAATTATGCATACTACATGTGGGGAAATGAGCCTATTTTCGCCATTTTCCTATTATCACCCTACCCATTTGAAGTTGTTGGTTAGACCGGTGTCTGCCATCATTGTTCACCGCATTGAATCTAAAATAGGGGCACTTGATTCGAGAATTCATTGCGCTGAAACATGATCATTTCGCCCTTTTGAGGGCATATGTGTTATTATCTCAATTCTAAACAACGCAGCAAAGCTGTTGATGCCAATTTGTACGCAATCCATCGAGGCATCCTCCCAAGAGGGTGAATGTTTTGACGTTTCTTTGAAAAATGAGTGAAGCGAACATAAGCTGGCTTTCTGGCTCGGTTAGTTGTCAAAAATGACAGCGAACGCGCTTTAAGCAACGCTCACATTGCTACGAGTCAATGTTGTTAACTCGACCTGAAACTTTTCGAATGCAAACAAACTTCATTTTGATGTGCTTAACTGGTACTCAGGTTATAAAAGCGTTCGGATTTTGTGGAGAAGAAGCGATGCAAGAGAAAGCGTGAATTCTCATATATTGTTATTAATTACTTGTTTTGATTCCAACTTTTAAACAGTGTTATACAGTTCATGTGAACAAACCTTGAACATTTGAAACGTAGCTAGCGCTACTGGCATTTGGTGGCAGCTTCAGGCAACAAAAAGTTTTCACGGGACTGCATCCTCCTTAATATGTTGAAAATAAGCCCTTTACCCTATTACCAAAAGGGTATAATATTTTATGGTCTTGCGAAATATTTCTTGTGAATGGTGAGTTTTTTCAGAGAACCTCATTTTGCAGTATAATCAAATTTTAGACCCGATTAGTATCATAACATTTTTCGAGCATCGCAATCATCACACTCATCCCCATCGCACTTGGTTAGACCTGAAAAACTATGCGTAACTCTAACAATATGCTTTCCGGAACATACCATCCATCCCCTTTATTACATCCGTGGCGGGTGGTTTCGCCGTTAGTTTTCCATGATGGTACGTACATTCTACCGTCAGCTGCTTGCCGGCGCCGCCCGTCACCATCGTCGTTGTCGTCGTCGTCGACGGCGGCGGTAGTTGCAATGGTTTATGTGTGACGTGGTGTAGCGCCAGATACGTGTAAAATTATGAAGTGTGGCTATGGCTGATACTGTTTCCACTCGATTTCGTTCTACTATATTTCTTTTTTTCCATTGGAAAACTAAACCTACATACAGTCGGTTGCAGCAGGCAACAAACTTTTCGGTGCTTCACCAAAAGCAAACATGTGGAATTTAGAGAGTTTTGTCTGACTGTTTTTTTTTCGCTACTCGGGCTGCGTTGATTAAAGCAGCTGTCGAGTCTGGGGAAACATTCCAGCATTTGCAACGAACATCATCACCGCAAGTGATCATGAATGCAAGCCGTATGTATATGTGAGTATGCATATCAGGACGGTTAAATGCGAGACCTGCAGAATAAAAGAGTTCATTTTCCACACAACCTAAACTCGAGCGAGGATTAACTGGCCTGTTTTCGGTCGATTTAATTCACAGGAAATGTTTTAGTCGAGTGCTGCGAGATTTTTAAATTTGAACTTATATAAATCGGTAGGGTGTTGAGTCATTTATCAACTGTATCTTTTGTACTTCTAACCATTCCAACATATTGGTTAGTACAGGCTCTTCTATCTCTGTTAAGTTGTTCGGTCGCAATATTATTGAGCAAAATTTCCCCAAAAATGCGGTACTCTGTTTAAAATCATAAACTAAAATAGGCAAATCACCCTAATAGGGAATGAACAAAAATACGCTCTTCTCCTAATCGGAATAAAGCGAGCGCAATGGCAACACATTGCAACGGTTGAATCTGAAACGTTTCATGTTCAACATTGATGGAATGAAATAGTTTTTTCCGTTGAATGCAAACATTAGGAAATACCTTCTACAAAGTATACTCAATGGAGTTTGGAAACACAGACATTTATTCAGTACAATGTGTGGGTGATTCTTATGGGTTCATAAATAACAATGCAATATTTAGGATCGATTGGTTATGACCTAGCATCTCGGATTGAATTTGAAATTTGTATGGAAATTAGTATGGAAATACCTCCAGCTGGGTATCGAGTTCTCCACGGAGAAAACTGAGCTAGTCGAATTTTCAAGGAAGCGTGAACCAGCGCATCTACATTTTAACCCTTTATAAGCCTCAGCGTTTGGGGCTATTAATAAATGTTATATTAATAGAAACACGGTTCTCTCACTTAGTTTAGAATATATTTATATTTATTTCGTAATAAAAACTGTTTTGAAAATATACTGCTACCGCCCGTTAGAAAACATTAGTCTTTGAAATGTTTGATGTATTCCCAAGGAGATTGGTACAAATATAAATACATATCGAGCTGGATCAGAATTTAAAAAGAATTTAAGGTGAGTTACTGGTTTTTACCTGATTAACAGTAAATAACCCCTGGATTCTGAGGATAAGTTGAAAAATGAGACCACAGATTACAGACGTTCATTTATTAATTCTACACAGCAAAAAAAATCATGTAACTTTACGTCTTGCCAGATGCACATAAAAGGAGCGTCCCAATTCACATAAATTTACATTTCATTACATGTAAAAATGTGAGATGTTCGGCTTTTTCTAGGTCATTCAGTCTGAGTTTTACATCAAAAGAGTAACAATGTTCAATTTTCCATATCATAGCATGTAAAATCCTATTATCGGACAGAAAAATACGTCGCTGCGTTGTTTACGTCAAATGTAATTTTCATTTTTTCTAAGAGTGTATTTTTTCTTTGCAATTTTTACCACTCATAAACCAAATTTTCGGATTAAAAATAGTTGTTTTTACAAATTTGCATCATCAGCTTATAGGGTCTAGAGTATTTTTTTTTTCGAAATCGAGCTAATTTTATTGTCCAAAAGGAAATCACCGCATTTTTTTCAAAAAACTCTTCGCCGATCTGACACTTTTCACTGTATCTCAAAAAAAAAAAAGGAAAAAGAAGAGTTGCCAGACTCCTAACAAGTAGATTTCATAAGATCAGGGCCGTCGAGAGCCGCGTCGGGCCCCAAGGCAGTAATACAAGCCTTGGGGCCCGACGCGGCTCTCGACGGCTGGGCCGTTTTAAACCTAAGCCCTCTAGTTCAGTATGTATGTCTTGGTTTCTATCACTCCCCGGTTGACTCATATTGCCACGTCCACATATAGCGTGCCAGATATGTGAATTTCGATAGCTTCTTATTCCGTGGTATCCAAATCCGGTAAAATTGCCATAGCTACGCGTTTGTCAATTTGTGGGTACTCAGGAATCAGGAATCAGTTGCATCTAGCTCAAATGGCACGTTCCTCATGTTGATCGGAGATTTATGCCTTGCCATGAATCGTCTTTTCATGATTTCCCCGATGGAAAGGTTTGAGGAAGTGGTAAGGTTAGGGGTAACGAATATACCTGTGGTGGATACCAACCTACGCTTGTAAACATCCCGTCGCGAAGCGACTAAAGAAGGCGTCAGCATAATCGAGTCTACTGCGCGACAACGATTATGCTGACCCTATCAAAAAGAGTCACGTAGCCACTGCAGCGACCCAGCCTTAGCCCAGGTTTAATGAAAAATAAAATTCATTCGTAACCATACCCCCGAGTGATGTACATCAAAATATCACTTGCGTCCCACTTATAACTATCGTGTAAGAACTCATAACATGGCGATCCTGCCAGGAGGCGGGAAGTGTTAGAGAATTAAAGTGTGTTAAAAGTGTGTCATAATGGGATTCTTCTCGGCCGACGAAATCGTCGCGCCCGTAGTAGGAGAATCCCACCACTCCGCTCAAACCGTGGCTGTCTGCGAGACCACGAAGCATTATTTAATGGCTTTAGACATGTTGTATATTCGCATACTAAACATATTCAGAAGCCCCTTAATGGCTGTCAGCAATGTTAACAGAGCCGTGTTTAAAAAAAACTCTTCCCTTCTTTATCGACACAGCAAAAGAAAAAAGTAGCTTTCAATAACGTACCCACCCTTCCTCTCTTCTTTCGTTTGACATGCCGACTCTTTACATTAACGATTTAGTGCCTATAGAAATGGGATTCGATCCGCAGTCAAAAACCTCGACTCAATTTGGTAGACGCGTTTGATCACTGATCGGTGAGAAGATTTGCATGTATACTTGGTTTAAGGCTCAAGTTACCTCAAGGCTTGGTAGTATGCGTAAGAAAAATTGTGTTCAGCTTTGCCACCAGATTATCCATTTAAACCTTTTCAAAACTCTAAAAGAAGAATATCAGTCGATTTATTAGATCATCACGATTCAATTCATGCAAAATACCTGCTGGAAAAACCATCGGCATAGCTGGATGGTGCTTTTGAAAAAGTGGCTGTGATTTTTTATCACACTACCACACCGAGCTGGGGTACGCAACACAACTGCGCAATGAAAAAACCACAGCCACTTTTTCAAAAGCACCATTTAGCTAAGCCGATGGTTTTTTCAGCAGGTATTTTGCATGAATTGAATCGTGATGATCTAATAAATCGACTGATATTCTTCTTATAGAGTTTTAAAAAGGTTTAAATGGATAATCCGGTGGCAAAGCTGAACACAAATTTTCCTACGCACACTACCAAGCGTTCAATTCTAACACATGCTTAAAAAAGGTAACTTGAACCTTAATCCAAACCCTACCTAAATGTTAGGTTGAAATTACACAAACGTCGATTTTAGATTATATTTGCAATTGTATTTTTTTCCGAAAATTCGTGCAGAATTTGCATTTTGATTTTAAGTTTATTGCATCATCATTTATTAAATGAAGACATACGAGTTTAGATAACTATTGGAACGTATACGTATATTAGGACGGCGCCGGTGGTTGAGTGGTAGGCGTGACCGCCACTCATTCTAGATGGCGTGGGTTCAATCCCAGCCGAGATCGTTGAGATTTTTCTGAGGTGAAAAAATCTGTGGTCACGTCTTCCTTCAGAAGGGAAGTAAAGCCGCTGGTCTCCGGTCCATGAGTTGATGGATCGATATCTAGTCCAGATAGTGGAGTCACCTCTCTGGCGTCGATAACGAAGAAGTAGAATACAATTTCTATACTTGTTACTGTTTTAACTTACTAACAAATATCCTCCTCCCTTGATACTTGCCTAGTGCGCAGTATATAGTATATACGGCATCTAGAAAAAGCAAGTAATATCCCTTCCCTTTCCTTTCGCGATCTACGTTCGGGCCTGGCCGGCGCCGGTGTTGATCAATAAACACTGTCCGTGCCCTTGCATTTTCGTTTGACACTTTCTTCGAAAATACTTTGAATTGGCTTCTCAATATTTTGTATGTAATGTATTCCGTCGATTCAAGCAATAAAACTCGTTTTATAAACTTGTACACAAAGTAGACAACTTCCTTGAGAACGTTTGTTTTAACCCATTCATGCCCATGTTGTTTGTGGACAACAACGTTTTCAAACAGCTATAACTTTTGATTGAGGCAAGATTTTCTCACAAAAACAAGAAAGGCTCATAAATGTGACTATTGCCTTTCATTTGAGTATTAACAGTTACAAGGATCAGCTCTAGAACTGAAGTTATTGCAATTAGTCTGATTGGATTCCGATGAAGCAGTGCTGCCAGAGACAGTTTACGTTAACGACTGAAAATATATTTTTCATATATATTCGTTTTGTTACAACATTATTGAACACTGATAAAACCTATCAATTTAGACTGTCTTTGGCTACATTTTCCACGCAATTGGACTATTGTAAATATTTTAGGATAATTGTATTGAGCATTGGAAGGTAAAAATTGAGCAGCTTCCAGCGCTGCGAGGAAAGCACCTAACTTTATCAAAAAAGGCTTTTCGTGTTTCTTGACCACACCGTTTTCAAGGAAAAATAGCTTTGAAACCCTACATGCACTAGAAAAAAGTTGGGCATGAAAGGGTTAACAAATGTCAACTATCAAATAAAGTTTTCATTTTTTTACGATTTCATCATATAACAATTTAATAAGGCGAATGATTACAAAGAAATTACTATTGCTATTTTTATTTCTCTCTTATGAATACCGGACGTGTTCGCCTATCTTCCGGGTAAAAACGCGGGCCCCCAAATGCGACCCGGGCCCCATGGCAATTGCCCTGGCTGCCTCCCCCTCTCATCGGGCCTGCATAAGATTGGAACACTTCTCACTTCATATTCCTACAACATGAACGAAACGAAAAGGTGGCAATATAGTTGCCACTGCTTTATAAAGGGTTTTATTATGGGTCAAACTATAGCTGAGGTTTTAACTTTCAAATCTGCGGGGGTCTGATTCGACACTAAAGGTACCTGGGGATGTTACATTAGGTATCTGAAACAGAAGTGCTAACGAAGGATCTACTTTCTCCGTACAATATCCCGAACATAATGGGGTACCCAGACAGGAGACCTGATCAGACTGTACCATACAACGGTAATGTAGGTGATGGAGTAAGGAAGTTTCTGTTTCTGCGCCGCTGCGAGTGTATCTTTCATCAAACTTGAGCGAATCCAAAGTTATTGTTTGTGTATAGCTTTGGGTTGCATGCCCTCGACCCTGAGTCTAGAAGTGCTTCCGGGCGTTCTTCCGCTAAAAAAATGATTTTGGGACATCTCATATCGATTCCTCATCCGATGCGATATCTTGAAATCCCCGACTATGTACGGGGAACGTGCTATTTGAGCCAATACATTCTGAACAATTGAGGTTTTATGGTAGTTTTAAAGCCACTGATAAAACTTAGATTGCACTTGTAACGTGCTATAAAACTTCAATTGTTACTTCGGCTTGCTTCATTTCTGGTAATGTAGAAACGGACTTTTTAACGGACATATAAGAAAGACCAATTTGCTTCAGCGAATTTTTAAGTATTACGCATCAGAGAACCCTCGAAAGTTGGCAAACTTCATGGAGCAATTCGCTACATTCGATAATCTCTAAGGTATCGACGAAACTTTGGTTCAAGGGGATGGATGTGGGTCGGGATTTCATTCGTGTGATGTCTCGGCTCATGCCCAATCACTATACGCTGGACGCTCATCTCCGACGTATTGGGCTCGCAAGTAGCGGTATCTGCACCTGTGGTAACGGTTATCACGATATTGAACATATTGTCTGGGCATGCGCCGAGTATTGTTCTGCCAGATCTCAACTATTGGATTCCCTTCGGGCCCGAGGAAGATCACCCAATGTCCCGGTACGAGATCTACTCGCAAGCCGCGATCTCCTCTATATGTCCCGTATATACCTTTCTAAAAACCATCAATATTCAGATATAACTGACCCTATTACACTAGTTTACAAAATAAAAATAAAAATCTGAACTTTAATATTCGTACACCATTTCTGATGTAAAATTTCGTGCTGCATCCGAAAATGAAGTCCAAAAAAATTACAGTAGAACAGTTTTCGAGTTACAGTAAAAAAAATGAATTTCACCTTTAAAATTAACAGTGCGTTCAGTAAAATCGACATACCTTCGGTTGTAGTGCATCGATATGAAATATTATAATGTTGAATTAAAGGTATTTGAATACACTTTCGATCGTTAGTACATTTTGTTTTAGTGCAACTACTGGTTCTGGGGTTATTTACGAACCTATCGAACTTATGCTTGATTTTTTGAAGAAAAATGAGCGTTTGGTCAATATTTTGGGCAAGATAATGCAATCCAAAAAATATATTTTTATGGGAAATTAAAGCCTACTAATAACCAATGAAAATAAACACTTATTAGACTATCAGCACCGGTGCGTAAGCAAATGCGTGTGTATTTTGATTACGCTAAACGATAATATTTTATTTAGACACCCGTTTTCGCACCGGTCGTTGGTAAATAGGTTACCAAAATAATAATCTGTTTTTACACCGGTAGTTGTTATTATAGTTACGTTACATTTTTTTGCAATCATGCAATAAAATAATCGTTTTTTAATGATATGGACTTTATTCAGTGAAAAAAATATTGCTAGAAAGAAAATACATTTATTTATTGAATTTAATAAAAGCATTTCAGTAACAAACATCGTTCTCTTTTCTAAAAATATTTTATTGCAATGATTGTAAAATTATTCAAACTGGAAATGTTTATTGAGATTAAAAGTTAATTATTGTTTCAATGAAAAAAATGCTCATACCATTAATTTTTCTGTTTGAAGCAATAAACATTGTATTATTGAATTGAATAAGACATTTTTTGTTCCAATATGCTAAAATTCTCTATGTGATAAAAATTCTAAGAAATGTTATGGGTTCGGAACGGACAACGAATTCTAATAACTAATGTTTACCCAGAAGTTATTGTCTGAAGCACATACTACGGCCACTCTGAATAAGGAGTGTAATGAAAAGGATCTCATGCTAGATATTACAAACAAACTTGCGGAGAAGGAACCTTTACGACCATTCAACGATTGTTTTGCGGAAACAGTTTATACGAACGATCAGTTTCGAATACGCTTTCGTTTTTATGTATTTCGAAGCCTTTGGAGAGGAGCTAATACTATATTGAAAAACCAGAGAAAGTTGAGTTTTACCAATTTATATGGAAGCCATCTGACGTACGTCCTTCAGACGCTGCAGTCAAATATATTCGGATGGGAGAAAAATTGCGCGTTAATGTATGTGAGAATACTGCCATACCCCAGGTAATAGACGTTTATTTTTTACCATTTTTTTGTTAACCATTTTTGTTAACGACCTATTGAGTTAATTTGTCAACAGTTTTTTCGGCATTTAATTAGCAAGGGACTGGAAGGTGAAGTATATTTTTCAATATTTAGAGCCATAGTACTCAAGGGAGAGCAAGGTGTTGAAAGGAGAAAGTTTAGAAAAGCGTGGAAGGATCATATATGCAAGCTTAGAGCTCACCGGCGACTTAACCCTTTGTCTGCTACCGTAGTGGTCAAGGTCTTTTGGCATTAGAAATGCGAATCACCTGAGTCTACGGCATGTCCGAACAAGCGCAAAGTAACTTGTTACTTCATGCTGTCGGAACCGACTGCATGAAGTAACAAGTTACTTTGCGCTTGTTCGGACATGCCGTAGACTCAGGTGATTCGCATTTCTAATGCCAAAAGACCTTGACCACTACGGTAGCAGACAAAGGGTTAAGTCGCCGGTGAGCTCTAAGCTTGCATATATGATCCTTCCACGCTTTTCTAAACTTTCTCCTTTCAACACCTTGCTCTCCCTTGAGTACTATGGCTCTAAATATTGAAAAATATACTTCACCTTCCAGTCCCTTGCTAATTAAATGCCGAAAAAACTGTTGACTAATAGACGTTTACACTGATGTTTACCTAAATTTTGTAGCCCAAATGTCCATCAGCTGGTTACAGTCCAGCGTACCAAGTATCCATGAATAAGCCCACTATTCTGCGATTCAAAATTGCCTTTGAATATACTTAAAACCCAGATATGTTTACCCGGCTATGCATATTGTAGACAGCATAGCCGGGTAAACATATCTGGGTTTTAAGTATATTCAAAGGCAATTTTGAATCGCAGAATAGTGGGCTTATTCATGGATACTTGGTACGCTGGACTGTAACCATTCGAAATGAAAACGTTACTGTACAACTTGGGCAGAACAGTATACAGTAAAACAAAAATAATTAAGTGATAGTATTTTATGCGTGGCTTCAATAATAATATTAACTTGCGTAAAATGCGTTGTTTTCCTAGGTTGATACACGGAGCACGTTGTTATAGTAATCATATCTCATCTAACTAACCTAGAACTAGAATCAGGAATCAGTAGCGACTGGTTCAAATAGCACGTTCCCCATGTTGATCGGAGATTTGTGCTTTAAAGACAATTATCAAAATTCACATTGAGAGGAAGTTCCAAACCAATATTCACCAAACACATCTAGTGCTCGTGAACAAAAGGAGTATCGTCAACTCTTTCGTGACTGCTGTGAATTGCGCTGAACCAACAATAGTTTCTCCGAAATTTCCCCTCAATGTGGATTTTGACCCATACCAAAAGTAATTTTACTTTTGCTATTAATAAATGACATCCATTTCAGATTGTATGTGTAAAACATATAACTATAATTTTTAAGCAAACAACAATTAGTGTCTGTGGTATTATAGAGTCCCGTACAGAGGAATGCGCAACGCTGCCTAAAATGATGCCATCTTCTTTGTTTCTGGCACCCATAATTTTTGCTGTAACTTTGAGTGACTTCAACCGAGTTACACAATAAATTAATATGGAGTGAATTGAAAACCCACTGTTTCGTGGCTTATAGCACTTTATTCTTGATACTATTCCATGTAATTTATTTTACATTGTTACAAAAAAGCATAATAAACTGAATACAGTGTCTTGTTTCGACGATTGAAATATTTCGCCATGATATTAACTAACTAATACATTTCTTGCATGTTCTCCGAAAGAAGAATATTTGTTTACTTTGCACGATAGGTAGCATTCTGACTGTTCGATTGGTAGATTTGGGTTCACTCTGTGCGAGCCTTTATAACATAAACAAGGCCTTTGGCAACAAGTAGCCGCTAGCCGGCGCTACTATCGGCCAATAGGCTTCCAGTAATCGATACATGAACTTTGCGTGCACCTATGGGTAAAGTAAAGTTCAATCGGAAATTCTGGTTGGTTCTAATTAGTATTCGTAATTCGTATTCCGGCTGATTTCCCAAAAAAGCTTAATTGTGTAGTATCCCGATCAGAAGCACATAACAGAAATATTTCAAAACTATATCTCGGATTGTTACTTGTTATAAATTTCTGTTATTTTAACTACTAACGAGACCTAATTTGTAAAGCAATATGTTACAAAAATTGTGTTCTGTTATAATCTTGTTATTTCATTCTGATCGGGATTCCGGCTCCAATAACACAACTAATTCTAATTACAATCGGTTGTATCGCTGGAGCTGAAATACTAACTACAACTACATCTACTTCAAGAAATAAACATTAAGTGCGTACCCTGGAGCAAATTGGTACACACGAATTTGTGGCAAGTTAATACACACACACACACACACACACACACACATATATATATATATATATATATATATATATATATATATATATATATATATATATATATATATATATATATATATATATATATATATATATATATATATATATATATATATATATATATATATATATATATATATATATATATATATATATATATATATATATATATATATATATATATATATATATATATATATATATATATATATATATATATATATATATACAGGGTGTTTGGTTCATGAGTAAGAATCTCTTTAGGGGTGATTTACTGTCATATTTGGAGCAAAAAATCGTTCCACACATACCATCAAATCTCAACCGTTACTAAGTTATTGAACTTTTTGTGTAAAAAACTTAGTTGTCTTAAAATAGCTCTAACTCAAAAAATATACTTTGTATTTCAAATATTTTAGATCCATTGGATAGGTGAGAAAATTTTCCACTGAAAAGTGTCCTCAAATGTGTCAGCTAATTAGGTTAAGTAATCTTTTCACAGTAATTTATTTAAAATTTAACAATTTTGATCGATTTTTCGTTCACTTCGCGAAAATCTTAATAGTTAACATCACTATTTTAATAATTCAAATTGTTAGTCTTGAAAAGTTGTATAATTTGTTCTTTGACATGATACACTTATCTTGTCTTGTTTTCATGTGTATGGGTTATTGAACTTGGATATTTTTATCTCATATTCACTAATACTAGCTCTTATTGAAAAAGTATGGCACTTATTGTCCTTTTCTTATTTTTATTCGAAAGCCAGGAAAATTTTGCAGAGAAAAATGTATTAATACCTTTCAGTTAAGTGAATTTAGTATTCTTTTAGAAGTTAATTAGTTTAAAGTTAGTGTTATTATTGGCATTTTCGTTATTTTCTTAAAATAGTAAATAATAAACTTCACCATTATTATCATGGAATTAATGCATATCAGCAAGTTCTACAATTCTTCCTTTGACTCCATTCAATTATCTCTTTTAGTTTCGAAGCAAAATCAGTTTTATCTTCTCGTTTCATATGCAAAAACAACGATTTCGAACCCACTGCATTTGTGATAAGGCCATGCTGTGTTAACTATTAAATTGCAGCGAAATGAAAAGCAATAGGGATTAAGTGTCAAATAACAAGTTATAGAGAATATTAAGGGGCACCAAATGAACAATAGTGACGATAATTACAAAAATCACCAAAATACGCAAATTTTGAGTTATTTTACTAGTAAAAAGTCATGTAGTACACTTAACTAAAAGATATCTATACATACATCGAATGGAAATTTTCTCAGCTTTCCAACGAAACCCTGATAATAGCGATATAAAGCATATTTTTTAAATTAGAGTCTTTTAAGAACTTTCAAGTCAATTACAGGAAAAATTTAGAAATCAAATTACAAGGAAACGAGAAAGAGATAGGAATATTATGTTGAAGAACAAATTATGAATCATCCTCAAACCCAACTTTTGGATAATAGATATTGCTATAGTCATAATTCATTATTTTGAGAAAATTAAAAAAAAACTCATCGAAAACACTAACTTTTAACTACTTTACAACTAAAAGGCAATTTAAACTAATTACCTGAAAGGTATGAGAACATTATTCAATAGAAAATTTTCTCACCTTTCCAATGGCACTAAAAGATTTAGAATACGAGGTATACTTTTTGAGTTAGAGGTGTTTTAAGATAAACAAGTTCTTTACACAAAAAGTTCAATAACTCTGTAACGGTTGAGATTTGATGGTATGTGTGGAACGATTATTTGCTCCAAATATGACAGCAAATCACCCCGCGAGAGATTCTTACTCATGAACCAAACACCCTGTATATATATATATTAACTGAATTCAACATTTTGTCGTCGATACGGTAATTCCAAAGATAGAATCAAATAATGAGTTATTGCTCAAAAATTATAAATTTGATTCCAATTTATCAGTATGGCAAATGACATAACACGGAATCTTGCTTTCAAACAACGGTCCTGCGGGGTACTGCCAAATTCCTAGCGTCAGCGATAAGATTTTTTTCATAATTCGAAGTAGCGTACTGTATCTTCAACTTTTAACTCAAACAATTTGAAATTCTATTAGATCTTCGCCTGTCAAATGCATTAGCATCGATGCGATGAGCTGAAGCGACAATAATGCAATGTAATGTTCAGATGTGCCCTTTTGAATATCATCGATGTATTTCCCAAATCAGTCTTCGAATTGTTATATTTGTTTGTCTGTGCTTAGAACGAGACAAAGTATCATCAGGTGTTCGCCATGGCCTAAAACGGGTCTTAATCATAGGTAGGTTGAACAGTGGAACGTTCGAAAATTTTTGAACGTGACGTTCGCTGCTTACCAAATTGGTAATCAAATCCACATCCATGTATCCACAGTTTGCATAAAATTGTCGGAGTAAGTCAAAAACTATTGCAACGAATTAACAAAAGTTGCTATCCTAGAATTATAGGACATTTCCACATTGTTCGACGCGGAATACTTCTAGTAAATTTATAATAAACGTCTTGAAACAAGCAATTTCATTGTCCAACAATAAATTATAAAGTTAATTAACATTTCGTGTTACGGTTTCTAAGATCAATATTAGAAATGTTAAAATGTATTAAAAATATCATTTTTATAAGTTAAGTACAACCACCCAACCCCGTCTACTCCCGTAAATAAGGGGAGGATTTACAGACTAAGTGAATTGAATTCCAAGTGCATTCACGTTCATGCATTTCACTATACTGCCTATGATCGCAAGTCAGTCCCAAGAAGATAGGAAATCCCATAGAAAACGGGGCAATAAGCGATCTTGGGTAGTATACAGTCGTGATTCGCTGGTTGGGCCACAGCCTTGTCCAACTAACGAATTTGATTCGCTAGTTGGACCGACTGATAAATGTCAAAAACTCTCCAAAGGAGATGTTGACAGTTTAAATGCATCTGTTCTTATCTCTAAATATTGTCAGATTGATTGTCAAAGTAAATTTGGCACGAGATTTTGACGTTCAGATGCTTTTTAGTTGGACAATGGTCCAACTAGCGGAGGTCCAACTAAAAAGCGGTCCAGTTAAAAAATGTCCAACCAGCGAATCACGACTGTACACCACAACACAATATTATCCCTCGAAAATATGATGAACCACCAGATGAAATGAGATGGTGATGATGTAACAGGTGTGATCTGTGTCCTGCCATGCGTACCTATTAGCAATTAAATCCAGCGCTTTTGAACTAAGCGCTGCAGAGTGTGTGATAAACCGTTATCGTTGTGATCTTCTTTTTACTACTGGTCCTGAATTAAAAACTTTACGCGAGAAAAATACACTCATTTTCTTTCTTCTCGAATCTTAGTTTCCAGAGTCCCCATAATCATCACCATTTGTTCGCAGCGATTTTCGATTTTCGTTGGACACTATCATTAGCTTTCGTATTGGCCTCCACATATAAAATTTTTCGGGCTTTTACAAGCTTCAAAGCCAATGAAATTCCGCTTCTTGCTAGCATCCCATCAATCGGATCCTGGGACAGATCATGCCCAGCTTGACATAATGCTACATCTTCCAGTTCAATCCAAGCTGCTTAGATGCACTAATTTTTATTTACACGCAGAAAACATACAGCATCATAAAAACTGTGGGTAATTGAATACAAACAAATACTGTTCATTTATCAAACGACAAAATAATTGGTGTGAATCGAAGTTTGAAAGTATATTTTCATTAAAGTTACAATAAACTTTTAATTAAAAAAATGTTATTGAATTCAATCAAATAATTTATTGTCTCACAACCGATAGTTTTATTTATTGAGCTCAATCCATAATTTTAATTAAAATAAAAATCTTTCACGAGTCGAATCAAAATTCACGCAGAACACTTCTGCATAACATTTATCCTATTTTTTACATTTTATTTCCTATTTTTTACATTTTCCTTTGTTTTGCCTCCTTGCTGCGAATAGCAACGTTGGCGTCGGTTGGAAGAAGTTACCAAATGTAGACACTCGCTGTAAACCGAAACGATAAGTTTCCATTTCCCAACCTGTTTACCAACCGCCGGTGCGGTGTCGTCTTATGATGACGGTTAGTAAATTGCTTATACCCACGCCCGGTGCTGATAGTCTTAGGTTAAATCGGATGGTAATTGTGAAAGTTATTCAATTTTTGTAGAATAGAGATTTTTGAGTTTATCTGGGTCAACTTATTGAACTGTCTCGATTCCAATTTTTTCTAGGCTTTGTTTCATTATATATGAGGGACTCTCTGTCAGAATTCTGTTAAACAAGTAAGAGGAAGAATTTTGAGAAAATTTAATGTGGGGTAATATTTGAACTCATTTATCCAAATGACGAAAAATCAAGAAAAAGTTCAACGGATTCGTAAATAACGCCAGAACCAGTAGTCACACTAAAACAAAATGTTCTAAAGATCGAAAGCACCAATTACCTTTAATTAAATATAATAATATTTCATGTCGTTACACTACAACCGGAGATATTTGGATTTCACTGAAGCCATTTTTAATTTTATAGATGAAATTCATTTTTTTACTGTAACTCAAAAACTGTTCTACTGTGAATTTTTTGGACTTCATTTTCGGATTCAGCACACGATTTTACATTGAAAACGACCACCAGCTTATTTAGTTCAGAAATGCTGTAAACTAGTGTTATTTACCTTATCATTCTCAGAAGTGCCCTTTTCCGCGTACCGTAGCCAACGATGGTTTGATGCGACTCCAAGACGACCCAAAACATCGCTGTCGAATGACCCAACAAATACGAGACCTTCAGCACAGCATCACACGCGCAACGCGGTGTGTTGCCGATCCGCATTTGAGCCGTACTACGAAATCGTCTGGAGGAACCCCTGCCGGCTTGAGGAAGTCTGCCCGGCGTCCCAATACATGATGTATCCGTCCGAATCTGTAGTCATTCCCGTCGATTCTCGATGCCGAAAACTGAAACTTAATATCTCCCCACTCCCACTGTCAGCCTTATCCCCCCACTCTCCACTGTCTCTGGTACACAAATATAGGACTACACTCCCCCACTCCTTGAATATCTTCCCAAAACGTATGTGCGCCCCTATCTTCTAGTTTTAGTTGATCATGTGTAATCAATATGTAATATCATTAAGAAATGCCCAACAGCACCACTACTTAAAAATAGCTCTAATTAATCCCCGTTAATCTTAACAGTTATGTGTCCAACAAAAAAAACACCTTTAACAGGCCAACGAGGGTACCCCGGTACCCACAAATTGAAATGCTCATAACTATGGCTTCCTTTAACCGATTTGGACACTTTTAGATATTTTGGATTCAGGAACTCGTCCACTTTTTAATTCTGTGCAATAGAACCGGAATAATGGATCTGGTTTTTAGTAATCCGGATTTTCCAGAGTAATGTTCCAGTACTAGGATATGATTTATAAATTTTAATAATGTACTAGCAATATGAGTATCAAAACTCTTCAAATTGTCTCGGAAGTCTGTTTTTTATTGTTACGGGACCCTATGGCAATTTGAAAAATGGAATTGGAATGGAATGGCCACTCACGGCCCCGCGGGAACCTGCTCCGGAACGTCCGTTCCGGGGTCAAATCACCAAATGGTTCCAAAACCACGAGATACAGACTACTGATGCAATTCCAAGAATTTTGATACCCATATTGCTAGTATTCCATTGAAGTTCGCAAATAATTCCCCAGCACTGAAACCTGCTTCCGGAAATCCGGATTCCCGGGAATCGAATGAAGTAACCCGGTTCATTTTTACCAAGTCCAAAAGTGGATGAGTTCATGAATCCAAAACGGCCAAAAGTATCGAAATCGGTTGGATATTACCTTAGTTACGGGCATTTTAGTTTTGTGGGTACCCGGGTACCCACGTCGGCCTGTTACGTAGTAAAAAAATTCAGGAGCCCCTCCTCTTTCCCACCCTTACTATATCAACAATATTATTAACCCAAAAGCTTGACTTAGTAAAGTTCTAAGGTGTCACAAAGTTTCAATTTCCAGCTCTGGATAAAACATAGGAATTTAATTAATTGAAACTTAAAAAGGTACCCGGGTACCGCGTCGGACACACAACGGTTAATATAATTGAACCACACCCTCTAGTTGTTTACAGTTTTATTATGCTTGCAAAATGTTCCGCATAGTTAATAATTAATTGCTCCAATAATTTACCTTCTAAAAATCCTAACATGGATTATTATACAAAAACACACAATATGACCCCCAGTAATCTTACAAATATTATATTATCAGCTCTTTTATGTGTATAAGTTAGCTGTAATTGGTAAATTCATTGGTTTCATTCTATAAAAACAAAATAATATTCAAATGCGTAACCTCCTACTTTTAAGAAATTCAAAATGTAAAACAAAGGAAAAATGGCACCTTTAAGCTAACGCAAATACGCTTTATCAAATAAACCTAATTGAATAAAAAAATTTGTACAAAACAAAATGTTTTGCAACAAAAACACATTAGATAATGTTTTTCATATTACTTGAGGTACACAACGAGAAGCAGCGTCTAATAGAAACAGAGAAAAGGGGATTCCGCCAACTTACCCCAACCGCCATTTAGCCCCGGGCTCCCCTACGCCCTCTAAAGCATGTTGAATTTATTACCATTACATTTATTTGTAGAAATAAAAGCTAAGAAAAACGGACTAAGATGAAAAGAACTAAACAGTTTTTTGATGTAGACTTAGAGGCCATCTTAGTACTCTAAAAGAGTTCGAAATCAATCCGTTATTAAATCCAACTTACTGGGAAATATAACTTTGAACGGTTATTCAACGTGTCTGAATCAAGTCGCACTGGATGGGAAACAGGAAAATCTACTGTTAAACCAGGATCAATAGTTTTCTACACTGATGGATCTAAACTGAGTAACAAAGTTGGGGCAGGGGTAACTGGTCCTGGAGTAAATATGCCAATATCTATGGGTAAATGGCCAACTGTATTCTAAGCGGAAGTTCAGGCAATTATTGAATGTGTCACGATTTGTTGACAGCGTAGCTACATACATACGAACATATGGATTTTCTCTGACAGTCAAGTGGCCCTTAAGGTTGGACAGAGAAAGCGCAAAAATCGAAAACGAAGAAAGCAGTTTTTTCCACACCGGGTGTTAGATCTTCATAAAAAAAATCAGCTGTACTGTACCAACATTCTACATAAGCTGATTGATTCTTATGAAGGTCTAACACACGGTGTGGAATAAACTGCTTTTTTCATTTTCGATTTTTGCCCATTCTCTGTTCAACCTTAAAGTGTTGGAATCAGTTACGTGTTCCTCTGAATTGGTTTGGGAATGTATTCAGTTGATACAGCAGGTAGCTAGAAATAGCACGGTGATTTTTTTATAGACACCTGGGCACTGCGGAATTGAAGGTAACTAAAAAGTAGTCTTACTAGCAAGAAATGGATCAGCAAAATTATTCCTATGACCTGAACTATTTTGTGGGGTCTCAGTATGCTGCATAAAAATGAAAAAAATAATTATAGATAGCATTTGGAGAAATAGTACTAACCGCCCGACAATCTAAAAAATGTATTTTGGTAAATAAAATTATAACTCAACGTTTGCTTAGTTTATCTAAAAAAGATTTAAGTACTTTGAGTAGTTTAGTAACAGGGCACTGCCCGAGTAAATATCACTTAAAGTAGGTACAATAGAAGATGATATCTGTCGTTTCTGCGACCTAGACAGTGAGACCTCAGAACAAATAATGTGTAAGCACTTTTCCACAAAAGGAGCAAATTCTTCGATAAGGGGGTAATAAAACCTTTAGATGCATGAACGACTGCAGCTAGTAACGCAATAAACTTCAAACGTTCTATAAAACCTTACTGGGATCGTGCCTATAATCATCAAGTGAGAATCACTCAGATTAATAGTGATACAACACCCTGATGTGGTATACAACAAATAGGGGCCTGCCGCAATAGATCAAAATACTGGTCGCAGTGGAATATGTACCCAATAAGGGTAAAAAATAAGTATTTTTAAACGTTTAATAACTAGGGGTTATCGTGGATAAATCGAAACGATTGAAATGAACAAAAAACTTGTTTATTGTAAACATATTCCTAACATAGAGACCGTTCAGACCAAAACTCGAACATACGTAGTTGTGGTTGTAGTTATTCACTGTTTAAGTGTAAAAAAACTGCTAGAGATGATCATTTCCATTTTTTGCTCGCGAACTATTCATGTGCAAACATAAATCGTAAACATTGTTGAGCATTTAGGTTTCCAGATGGCGTCATATAAGTCAGCTCGCCGAAAAGCTATTTTGTCCACATATTTGGAAAATCGCAATTTTATGATAAAACATATTGCTTTAAAAAGTTCTAGAACCTTTCAGGACCTGAATCGTACCCTGCAACTAATCGAAAAGATTCGATTGTACACTGAAAAGTACCTTGTGAAGCAAGCTATATGTACTTGTGGGTTGAAATCTCAGGCCTTCTCACCAAAGGTACCATGAACGGCAAAACTTATGGGCAGGAGTGTCTGAAAAGAGTTTTTTTAATATGCAGTGGCGTAGCCGGGGGGGGGGGGGTATGGATTAAACCGCCCCCCCCCCCCAAACTAAAATAAATCGTATCGAAAAAAAAAATATTGGAGGTGACCAGTTTAATTTAAAAAAATATTCAATATTTTAATTATAATTTTGTAAGTTTATTATCTGATTATTTTATTCAGAACTTAGTGTTTCAAAGACTATGAGAACTTTTGGTGGAAAAATTGTGGTAATGGGATCTTGTAGCTGATCTCTTAGTGCGGATCTTATAGTTGACAAATCACGTCAATATCAAATAAAAGACCTGTATGAAAACATCCACATAGAAACTGATAAAAAATGGCGTTTTTCGTTGGCCTCTAATAGATCAGGATCATCACTATTCGAATAGCTACTAAGTAGGACTGGAAATGAAGAAAATTTAAAAAAAAATCAAGTTAGTAGCTACTTATGATGTACATTTGAGTACTGGAGTAAATGGCGCAATACCATTCTCGATAAACATATGATTACGGCTTAAAATCCAACTGTCAAATTTTCTTTCAAAGAGAATTTGGACAGTTGGCTTTTAAGCCGAAATCATATGTTTGTCGAGAATTTCGTATTTAAGGACTCGTTCTTTAATTATGAACTTTGATAGCGAGAAAAAGTAAAATTAATGCCCGAAAACAGTGCTTACGGTCAACATTACATAGCTTCGAAGCCGTCAGCTTTGAATAACTTCAATGAAGATGTTTTAAATGAAATTCCCGAAAACTTTGCTGAAGACTCTTACTACTTTTTTGAAGAGTTGATTTTACATGATTATTTCTAGGAGGATTTATCACTAAAATGATTAAATCAGAATATGTTTTTTTATGTTGGGAAACTTATTGCTAAATTTTCACTTAAATACCTTACTTACCAATTCGTCTAAGGGTATGTTGTCATTTGCTGTATCAAGAGGTATCTCCAGTTCACTCTGTCCATGGCTGTTTGTCGCCTCGCAGGGCACGAATACTCCTCAGGTCTCCTTCATCTTGGCCGATCTCTCCTCCTTGCAACTGGCGGATTAATTTCTTAAACCGAATGACCAGTTGGTTAAAGCCCCAATAAACAAAAAATACTATGTCTGACGCATTTGTGATCAGTTCAATTCGTTTTGTTTCAACCGTCAGTCGGATGTACGTCTCCACCATAGTCTCAAGATTGTGTGCCACAATATTGACGTTACCGGCGTAGCTAGAAAGCTGAACAGACTTCCGGAAAACCGTACCACTCGTGCCAATCCCCGCTCTTATTATCACACCTTGCCGTAGCCCTTTCCGAGTTTCAAAAGTACTCCAAAGTATCTCTAGTACTTATCACCATCACTCGATCTATTGCCGTTTGTCCGAAAATCCGTATTTGAGCATTATATGCTAATTTACTCAATGAACTCGCTTGCTAACGGTGATTGGCGGTGGCAAAGAATTTGAGAGAACACGTTCAGCAATGTGATTGCTCGGTGACTAGTTGTTGGGATCCCGCTTAACACCTTTTTTATAGATCGGATATACTACTTCCTCTATCCAATCCTCCGGTAAAACCTGTTTCTCCCAAATCTTCAAACCCACTCACTGGAGTGCTCTAACTCTACGATAGCGGAGAAGAAATTTCCGTTCATTAGAACGTGGTCGATTTGTTTCTCAGTTTATTCAAGGGTGATCTCAAGGGTGGCGCTCATGTCGTTGATGACGAGCTGCACATTCTGCCGCGAGCTCCAAATGCACGTAAAATGCATTTTTCAAGTTCTCGGGTCTCGCTTCGTGGGGGCAGTGCACGTTGACGATGCTGTAGTTGTAGAAAAGGCATTTGATCCACACACATCCTTTCGCTGATCGTTTGCTACTTGATTACGCGTTGGCGCATCTTGCCCAGCACTACAAAGGTGATTCCCAACTCGTTTGTCCCGCCAAGAAAAATTCCTATACAATGCTGCGGCTTTGAAGTTGCGAGTTTTCAGCTCATCTTGTAGGATTCGTTAGAATCCAGGGAAGCAAAGTGACTTGCAGTTCGATGTACCAAGTTTCCAATCGTAGTCCTTTTTTCGTTACGTGGGCTTTGACCGATTGTTTCGATTCGCCTTTTTTTCCTGATTCTTCGTAACGTGGTGTTTTCTGGGCGGCTTGTTGAGTTGGATTCAACCTTGCGTCACGTCGAAGGACAGCCGTGCGGGGTTTCTTTGCCACCTCACGTATTCAGTTCTGTCTACGGTTGGGTTATAGCGCCCCTGCCCACTCGCACCTTCTCATTTCGCTTCTACTGCAGAAGATGGTAGTATCCAGACGATGCCGGCCTACAGATTAAATGTCATCAATAGACGCACAGAGAAGTATCAGATAGGAGCTTGTCAACACTGGAAAGTATTCACCATTTTATGACCAACCTCCGAAGCTGTTGTTTCATGATTATTAAATGATGATGGTCCCACCTCATACCCCCACAAAGGTGTGAGCTGAACGATTTATCTAGAAGATAATTAATATTTTAACTCATGACAAGACCAGTTAACAAAAAAAACGGATTGGTTCAATTTGAAGACATAGCCTTTCCTGAGAAAGAACGTAACCAGATATATTTTGAATATTCCATGAACAACCAGGGTCCATCAAGAAAATTTCCATTCCGGGAAGATACTTGATACAATCGAGAATTGAGCCCAATAGCTTCCATTTCTGATAATTCTCTGTAAGACTCCTCCCGCCTGACCAAGACATCGGTACTATCACCTGCTAAAGTGAGAAGTGACGAGCTTAGTGGCAGTGCAGAGTCCAGTCGAGTTATATCATCCACATCAGGCCCCTTTATTGAAAGTTGCCTACCACTAACCCAAGGCAATCTAGGGATATTCCTTTCCGAGAATACCCTGGATTGATCAGGAATTGAACCCGATATCTTGTTATATTAGAAGAAGTCAGCAAGCCCCACACTCAACGAACCAACTCCGTTATTGCCACTATCACAGCAATAACCGAGATTAACTCATTATCATTAACTGTTGGTAAAGCCAACATAACTCCATCATCAAATCAGACTCTGGTCACAACAAAAGTCTAAAAGCTTCGATTCAACCCGATGAGCTCTTAGTACTGGTCACCATGTTCGATTTCAAGTTAGTCTCTATTAGCTTATTGCGCGCGTGGCTCAGACTTCTGTAGACATCTCATTATTTTTTTAAAAACTTTAATAAATAAGTAACAAAAATCCATCATCACCATAGCGAATATAATAACTTAGTGTGTCTAAATGCAAATAATAGAAAAGAAAAAAAAACAATCTTCGTGGTATTACATAGTTATTCAAATAACTCCAAAATATAAAAATTCAAAAAATCTGTCTGCAAAGCAGATTTTACGTGTGAAATGGGTTAGGTTAGTTAGGTGTTCTTGTATTATTGAAAGTAGGTGATTTAGTATTGGTATTTCCGATTAATTAATAATTATGTGACCTAATAATATTTGTCGAACATATATATTCCACTTTAAAAGTGTATATTCTATGATTTCATAACATTTTATATAACATTTCATAAAAGAAAGTTATCTATAAAGTTATGGAAAGTATTCCATATTATTTTTTCTCATTTGTAGAATTGAATGGTAACTGCTGAACTGTTTGTTTCTGAACTTCCGATATTTTATCAAATTTACATTATATTGAAGAATTTTCTAAAAATCAACGATTTTCGTCAAAACCCCCCAAGGCAAATTTGTGGCTACGCCACTATGAATATACGTGCAACTAAAATGTTGCTCTGGTCAGATTACATACAGATCAAATTTTATACTGTATGAAAAAAAATAAAACGCCTTGACGAACTTGAAGTTACTATTATGTAGTATTTTTGTACATTCGGATTTTGTTGTTACGGACAATGTATAAAGATTATTTAAGTTTTCAATAAAAGACAATCTTGATACACGACTAATATTCTGCAACCCTGTAAGTTGCCCCAACCAATCAAAAAAGAAAAATGAATTGAGGGCAATTTTACACAATATTCACTTGAGGAGAAAGCATTCGTACACATTTTCATGATTATTGAAAGTAGGTGATTTAGTATTGCTATTTCCGATTAATTGAAAATACCCATTGATTTCGAGGACAGTGTAATTAGCTTAAATATTCATCATTTTCTACGTTACGTGTGAACCATACCAAAATGCGTGTTGCCCAAAATTCAAAATTCCATTTCATAAATCATGTGTTTTTGGAGGTTGTTGCTATTAATTATTAGGTGTTGAGAGAAAAACTACCAATTATGTTATTTTAAATGTTGCTCAAAATGATATTCGATCAAACGGGTGATGTTATTACGGCCTGTATTTGGTTCTACTACAGAAGTTTTCATTTTTGTGTAGCAAATAGTTTATCAACAAACTTATTTTGTATAGTATTTTGGGAAAAGTAATCTAATCTGATGATAAAATTGGTATTAATTTTATTAATACGGTTTGTCAGATATGATGACGCAAACGGTAGTTATTTGGCAAAATCAATTCAATTGTGGTACAACGGAAATGGTAGTTATGATTAATCAGGTTTTAATATTATTTAGATGTAGAGGGAGATAAAGTAGTTATTCACTTAAAAAATAATAAAATTATTCCTAGAATTGCTTTCAAAAATTAAAAACAAATATGAAAACTATGTGAACTTGCAGTAGTCAGTACTTTGAATACACACGTTTTAAAAGCCAGAAACTATTTCATCATTTCAAAAACAACTCCCATTCCGACTATTCTTAACCTAGAGAGCAGCCATCCATTATTATCTGAACTTCTTCAACTGTGCGCGCTCATTGTGTTCCGTGTATCTGAGCTCATCACGTCACGCTTCGGTGATAATGAGACTGAGAGCCGACATCACTGCGAACCCGCCGAGCACTGCCATCAGCTGCCGGATGCCAACCCACGCCGTTCCGCACTGTCGCTTCGTTCGTTCGCGCGGTAGCACCTCGCTCACCGTCACATACAGCAGCGTTCCACCGGCGACGCCCTGCAGTATCGGTATCACCAGCTTGTTGAAATTATCATCCAGCCCGTCCAGTGCCATTCCGACTGCAATGCCGCTTACGGACCCGAGGGAGAATATCACAATTTGCGCTACTTTCGAGCTGTGGCGCTGGCCACCGTGGGAGCTGATTTCGACTCCCAGACAGAACGCGACCACGAATTTGTGTGCACTGACGGCTCCCAGTAGCAACATCACTTTCGGAGCCGAATTCTGAACTCCGATTGCCAGTCCCTCGAGCAGCGAATGTACGCACAGGGCCAGCAGAAGACTGAACGTCCCAGTCCCAGTTGGCGATTGTTGCGGTTGATTTTTTTCCACCGTTTCCACCGGACCTGGCTGAACTTCGACATCGGTGGAACTTCGATTGCTCGCATCGCTGGAAATTGTAATGAACTCGTTATATTGGCGAAATTCACTGCCGCTGGCAACGCGATAAAACAGAAATACCTTTTGCATAGCATAGAAAAAGAATTCCCATAACAGCTACTAACACGACTGGAACTGCAACTGGTTTTCTTCTCACCTGCACCAGTACACAAACAAACCAGTTCATCAATGGCGTAGATTAAAAAATACCCTGAGCAGAAGATCACTTCCGCATAACGGGGCAGAAATAGGCGGACCTCGGGCAGCATATGAACCAGCGCCGTTGCCAGTAGTACTCCCGCTCCGAAGCATAGCAGCACAGTGATCAATATCGACCTAGTTCCGTGCCTGGTGCAGTACAACGGTACAAGACCAGAGATGACGCTACCCAGGCCAAGGATCAGAATCGCCAACAGTTTGGATTGAGCTTCACCGAATTCGAAAGACTGGTTCGAATTCATATTTAGTCCATTCCGCGGAACTACCGAACTTCAACAACCAACTTCTGTGCCGAGAGTCCAGCACACTAACGAGAGAGTCCGGTCGGTCACTAACGAACATTTGATTGTGCAGTGAGCTAGAGCTGCTGCGCGCTTGAATGGGGCGTTTGACGTGCAGATAGCGTAAAGTGGATATTCTACATATAAGCAGTTTTTTCCCCTTGTAGGTAACATCGTATCATCATTGCTGTCTCGGATTTTAACGACTCGCTGCTGCGCGCTGCTGTCATATGCGAACTAATTTTTGTTCAAGGTTGATTCTTTATCAAATATTGTCGTTTAGGTTTTGCGATCTTCACACTACTATTTGGGATGCGGCTGAGAGCATGAGAAATGTGAAAGAAAACGGGGATTTCTCCAATTTGGTTAAACCGGTGCGCGGTGATTCAGTGTATTTGAAGAGGTAAAAAACTAGTACAATTAATTCTTTTTTATGTGGATTTTTACGTGGTTATACATGCAATACAAATCCGGGCGACATTATGGAACCATTTCAAATCGACTTTTTCATACAAGCTTGCATACAATAAACCTTTCGTTTCGAGATGTGCAATGCCACTCCCGTTTTCCGTATTGCAAAATTTCAGCTCACGATTTTTATTTGTATGAATTCTTTACGCGACACATATCCCCGCATAAAAAAGGCTTTACTGTATTGGATGTAATATAATTTATGCAATCATTTTAATGGAGTGGTGTTGAGATCGCCGAGAATATTTATTAGCGGAACTAATGGTAGTCGTTAGCAAGTTACAGAGGTTCGTGGTTCCAATTCCAAATTTCTGCCCAAAGTAGTGGCGTAGTAACCGTCCCTCCACAAAACAATGAAACAAAAATTGAGAAAATTTTGAAAAAATATATGAAAACGTGATTATTTCTTAATCAAAATTATTCACGTTATCTCAGGTAGTACAAGACTATAACATAATCATTTAGTAGCGCTGAAACACTTACTAAACAAAAGATTAGATACTCCTCTTTCATATGAGATTAGTGAAGAATTCGATGATCACGTTTCAGATAGTTTTTCAATGAATGGTTCTGAAAAGATATTTCAATATTAGGGAGATTAATTAGCGGACACATAGTAACAGAAGAAAAAAGAAAGAGGGTGAAACGTAATAAACCCGCTATTCGGCCATCAATGTCAGCTTCTTTCTCCAAGCGGCCTAGATAAGTCGTGTAGTGTCGGTAATGGTTGTTTCAACAGGCTAAGAATAACATTACGGACTACTTGTTCTAGTGGTAAAAACACACCTAACAGGAAACCCCAATTCCATAGTGTCGTGCGATCCGTGATAAGGCTAAAATTGCGAGGGGTTTAAAATATTCTCAATGGCAAGCGGAGCCTGGGAAGAGCCGCGTGAACTCCTAAGTATGCTGCATTACACAGCGGAACGTTCGCTCTACGCACCATAATATTTTCTCCGATGATCGGCACTATTGTGCCGGATTTTTGTTGGCTGGGAGTTTGCTGAGACTTTCGGCTGATGGTAGTACGGTGAAGTTTTGCTGGGTTTTGATTATCAAATTCGATCTTTGCAGACAATCCTGCCCAGAGACCGTGTGGCATCCGGCCAATAATTGAGCCTGGGTTTCTGCTCTCATACCGTAGCAGGTGACTGAAAACAGGAGTCCCTAAGTCAAGGTGTAGTTCCATGTCGAGGCACAGTGATGCCACTCAGAGCAAAAGTGGGTCAAAATCTGCAAAACATTCGAAATCACGAAACTAGGTTATTTTAGTACTCTGGATTTTACTTTCGGCATATATGAATAAATAAAAAATGATTTTGGATTGATTAGGGTGGTTCCTAAACACAAATAAGAAATTTCCATGTTTTCCCGAGATTTTGATTACAGATAGTTAGAATGACCGTACGAAACATGTAAACCCGTTTTATCTCCCTTCTTCTCATATCTCGTGTTTTCAGTTAAACAGGAACAGACTGAACGCGAATTTGTTGTACTAAAGAATTGCTACTCTTCATCAGCTGCGTTCAGTCTCTTTCCGAGAAGTACAGCCAGGTTTAACTTCCCACTTGAGTTAGGGCATGAATTAGGGTAAAACGGGTATATGTACATTCTAAATATCTTCAACAAACTCCCCAGAATTTTTTAAACAAGAATTATTACTTTTGATCAGCCGCTTTCAGCCACTTTCTAAAATGTTGATTGAGCTATATCTACACACTTGTATTATATAAAGAATTGGGGTAAATCGGATACAAACTTTTCGTGCAGTCATTCTAAGTATTTTCAATCGATTTTTTATTTACGAAATACTAATTTGGGTCAGCTATATTTAACTTTCTTCCGAGTTATATATTCAGTTTTGAAAAAAAACCCAAACGAAAAGGGGAATTTGGGCAAAACTGACATGATAGCTTAGCGTGCGGTCGTTGTATATACCAGTAATCAATTTTTCAGACCTTTTTATATAAAAACACCTTTTCTAGGAAACGTTATCCAGCCTTTAAAAACGTGTTTTGGGTCCATTTTTTCCCACTACACTGTGCATTTTTCTAAATTCGCAAAGTTATAATAATTTTTGAGCTTGAGCTTGTACGACCACCCCTAGTAGCTACTGCGTTATATATCTATTTTACAATGGAGAAGACCTTTACGTCCTAGCCCAGTACACGTGCTATTGGTAGGGTCCAATCTACCACACGGGGTGCACTGGGGGCGTGTCGGGCTCGAATGGTGAGGCTGCCATTAATACCGACTAAACTCCATTGGGCTCCTCCATCATTCCTCCCAGGAACTACCTCTCGGTATTACTTCTGGGGGATGGCTGTACTAAATGTACTCATTCACTCTCACTCACGCGTTCATACGTCCTGTATGAGGCTTATTTGGGTGCTCTCTCAATCGCACTTTGATTCACTCTCAAACACTCCCACATCCCGATCAGAAACACATAACAGAAATATTTCAAAAATTTATCTCACGTTGTTACTTGTTATAAATTTCTGTTATTTTAACTACTAACGAGACCAAATTTATAACACAATATGTTACAAAAATTGTGTTCTGTTATAATCTTGTTATTTCATTTTGATCGGGATGAGGCTGACTTGTGTGCTCACCTTACTCATTCCATGCTAGGCTTACTTTTGTGCTCGCCCCACCCATACCATGTGAGGCTGACTTGGGTGCTCACCCTATCACCTGATTCACTCTCGATCGTGCCACTCTATTGTACTTCTGTCACTCCCCCTGGCATCCCATGTGGGACATTTTTCTTAGGCCCCACTTCTGACATACCATGCGAGGCTGACTTGTGTGCTCACCTTTAACATTCCGTGTGAGACTGGCTTGGATGCTCACCCTTTCACTCCTCTGTCACGCCATGAGGTATCGATAGCTAAGTCCCAACATACTACGCTACGACCCTCCCGTCTTGGCATGAGGCAGTCCACTTATACGCCTGTACACTCACTCTTCTGTCTTGCTTCGGGGTGGCTGGGTTTACCCCTTACGCGGTTGCCATTCGCTGCGCCAACCTACCTCGGCATGAACAGACCATTCACTCCCTTTTTTGCGCTTGGCCTTTTTTGCTCCAGCTAACCAATCACTAGTTAGCCGTGCCCGTCGTCCGTTGCTCGGTTCGCCAGATTACCTGTAGCCTACTGGCAATCTGGATGGTAGCAGCCGAGACTGCGTTCCACTTCTCCACCGTTTGACACATCCGCTGGATAAGGGTATCCGGGGTTGTGTCCCAGCCACAGACGTCAAGCATTGCTCTTCTTTCGACGTCGAACCGATGACATACGAACAGTATGTGTTCGGCAGTTTCATCTACACCTGGGCAGTCTGGGCAGACTGGGACCTCCGCGTGTCCGAACCTGTGGAGGTACTGACGGAAACAGCCATGGCCTGACAGGAATTGTGTCAGGTGGAAGTGAACTTCCCCACCCAGCTCGATATGCTAGGTACCAGCCGGTGGGTCCACCTACCTTTCGAGGAGTTGTCCCACTCACGCTGCCATCTGGCGACCGAGGTCACCCTGGTGCGCTCGCGGGCTCCCCTATTTCCACGTAGCTCAAAGCACTCCTCATCTTCCCGAATGACCAGCCCGACTGGCATCATGCTCGCTATCACGCAGGATGCATCGTGTGATACCGTGCGGTAGGCAGATATCACTCTGAGGCACATCACGCGGTAGGTGCTCTCCAGTTTCTGTAGGTAACTGGTTACCCTCAGTGCTCTTGACCATGACGGGCCGCCGTACCTGAGGATAGATACGGCAACGCCTGCCAGTAACCTACGTCTACTGGCGCACACCTTTGAGCTGTTGGACATCATTCTCGATAGTGCCGCAACAGCAGTCGACGCTCTCTTGCACGTATAGTTGACATGGCTGCCGAAGGTCAGCTTGTCGTCTATAATGACTCCGAGAGACTTCAGACTTCGCTGTGAAGTGATCGCGACTTCTCCCACATGGATAACTGCATGTTGTGCCGACTTGCGGTTGTTGACGATAACTACCTCCGTCTTATGATGAGCGAGCTCCAGGCCTCTCGCGCTCATCCATTCCTCCACCGTGCTAATCGCGTGTTCTGCGGTTAGTTCTACCTCAGGAATTGACTCCCCGTAGACCTCCAAGGTTACGTCGTCGGCAAAGCCGACGATCTTGACCCCAGGAGGGAACTTCAGTCTCAGAACCCCGTCATACATGAGGTTCCATAGCACCGGGCCTAGGATCGAGCCCTGCGGGACTCCGGCGGTAATCGGAACCCTTTTCTGACCGGCATCGGTCTCGTATAGCAGTACGCGGTTTTGGAAGTAACTTTCCAGGATCCGGTACAGACCCACCGGTAGGCTAAGCCGGTGTAACGAGAGCGCGATGGCATCCCAGCTTGCGCTGTTGAATGCGTTCTTCACGTCAAGTGTCACTAACGCACAGTATCGAATACCTCGCCTTTTTCGTTGGATCGCTATCTCGGCAGTATTTATCACTGAGTTGAGAGCGTCCACTGTGGACTTACCCTTCCGAAAGCCAAACTGGTTGCTTGACAGACCGTCCGTACCTTCCGCGTACGGGGTGAGCCTGTTGAGGATGATCCTCTCAAGCAGTTTGCCAGTCGTGTCTATCAGACAGATTGGTCTGTACGCCGATGGGTCGCCTGGCGGCTTCCCGGGCTTCGGCAACAGCACCAGTTTCTGCCTTTTCCATCTATCGGGGAAACGGCACTCGTCAAGGCATCTCTGCATAGCTAGCCTGAACATGTTCGGGTTCGCTATGATCGCTGCCTTGAGAGCGTTGTTTGGAACTCCATCCGGCCCTGGAGCTTTGTTCATTGCTAGGGATTTAGCCACTGCGAGTAGTTCTTCATTCGTCACTGGAACCACCATTTCGACCGTGCCCGCACTGTCTCGTAGTGCAGGTGGCCAGGGGCTTGTGGCTCGAGACGGGAAGAGTACTTCGATAATCGTTGCCAACCGGTCCGGAGACCGTTCTGGGGGTGAGGAGCCCCCTTTGGTCTTGGCCATCACAATCCGGTAGGCGTCACCCCACGGATTCGCGTTGGCACTCTCACACAGGTGGTCGAAGCACGCTCTCTTGCTGCTTTTAATAGCCTTGTTAAGGGCTAATTTCGCAGCTCGAAACACTTCACGGCGGTTCTCTCTTGCATCCTCGGTGCGAGCTCTTTGCATCCTACGTCTAGCTCTGAGACAGGCTGACCGTAGAGCTGCAATCTCGGCACTCCACCAGTATACCGGGCATCTACCGTTTCTTGGCAGTGTTTTTCTCGGCATAGTGGCGTCGCACGCGCGTGATAGAACAGCTACCAGCGCATCCCCGCTTAGACTGTCGGTGTTGGCCTCCAGTCCCAGGGCCGCGGTGAAAGCTTCGCTGTCGAAGTGATTGGACTTCCACCCGCGTACCTGACAGGGATCTCCCGCCCTCGGATGCTGCACACCATAGTTGATCTTAAAGCGGATTGCTAAATGATCGCTATGGGTGTAGCCTTCGTCTACCCTCCATTCCATGCCTGGAGCCAGACTCGGGCTGGCAAAGGTCAAATCAATCCACGCCTCCACTCCGTTTCTACGGAATGTACTAGCGGAGCCATCATTAGCTAGCACAGTATCGAGTTTCGCAAACGCTTCCATTAGCGCTTGACCCCTGCTATTTGTACAGCGGCTGCCCCACTCCACTGCCCAAGCGTTGAAGTCTCCCGCTATTACTACCGGTTTCCGGCCCACGAGGTCCGACGAGAGCCTGTCGATCATCTAGTAGAACTGTTCTATTGGCCACCTTGGTGGGGCGTAGCAGCTGCAATAGAACACACCATTGATCTTGGCAATCGCCACACCCTCGGCGGAGGGGTGTATTACCTCTTGAACCGGGAACCTTCCCGTTGTACAGATTGCCACCATTCCAGACCCGTCCGACACCCAATTGCCGTTGCCGGCAGGGATGCTGTACGGGTCTGATAAGAGGGCGACATCTGTCCTCGACTCCGAGACCGACTGCCACAGCAGCTGTTGGGCTGCTGCACAATGGTTATGATTTAGCTGTGTGACTCTCACGGCTTCTTCTTATTTAACTCGCCGAAGGGACACGAAGGTCCACCCATAGCATGTTTATGGGCTTGCTTCTTAGCGGTGCAGATAAGGCACTTATATGCCTTAGTGCACCCCCGCTTTTTATGCCCCTCCTCGCCGCATCGACGACATAGCTTGCTCCTGTCTATGCCTTTGCATTCGTATGCTTTGTGGCCGGATTCTAGGCACCGATAGCACCTGTCCACTGAAGGCGGCTGGGGTATACTAATAGGGCATACCGACCAGCCGATCTTCAGCTTCCCTTTCTCGGTTACCTTTTTGGCATCCGCATTCAGTAGCCTGAGGTAGGCTACTTGGGTGCCAGAGGGTCCGTCCCTCAATCGCACAGAGGCCCGCTCGATTGTGACGCCGCAGTGCTCCTTGACGGCTGCGACGACGTCTTCTGCGGTCGTGAACTCGTCCAAGTGCTTGCACTGTAGAGTTGTTTCCGCACCTAGCGACCTGATTTGGGCGCCCTCACCAAGGACCTCTTGGGCCAAGGCCTTATATACTGCACTTGATTGTGCGCCTCGCTTCAGCACCAGGAGCATCTCTCCCGTGTTGGTGCGTCTTACGCTACGCACATCCTGCCCAAGGGCCGAGAGACTTTCGGCCGCCTTCATCGATTTAAGGACATCGGCGTATTTGTCCTTGTCGGTTTTTAACCACAAGGCTTCGCCTCTGTCCTTGGCCTTCCTCGCAGGCCGCGGTACCTCCGGTTTCGGTGCCGGCTTTTTCTTGGTAACCAGCGTCCAGGGGTTTGAGCCCCCCTGCCCCGGTCGTGCCGGGTTGCTGGTACCATCGCTCTCCACAGCGAGGTCACTCTCGCCCTCGCTTACCTCACCCAGGCGGCGTTTGACCTTGACGGTTGCACGCCGAGTGGTGTCGGTTTTGGCACCCTCGCCTGGCGACTTCCTAGGGCGCTTCGCATTCGATGCCGTCTTGCGATTGCCCTTTCCCTTTCCCTTCGAGGGGAACTCAGTCGCCGCTCCGATCGACGTGGCTGCTCCGTAGAAGGTAAAGGCCACTGTCTGTGAACCTCTATCGACCTTCTCTCTTTCCTCCCTATTGGAGGCCACTGTCTGGGTTTCTCTGTCGGGCCTCTCCCGACATTCCACCCTCTCAACATAGGCCTGCTGTTCGTGTCTTGCGACACGAACAGCTTTCCGGAGCTCCAGAAGGCTCAACTTCAACTCCTTGGCTATGTTCTGCTTTGCGCTAGCGAAGTCGATTATAGAATCGAGTTGCTTCGCTACTTTGCGCATCGCAGCTATTGGCCCCTCCGATGCATTGGTAGGGTTATTGCCTACCGCCGCTGGGGGGTCACTGGTGCTTTCGGATGCAGCACTCATCGCTCCACTACTCTCCCCACGGGGGGGAGACCTCGCCAAACCACCTCTTGCGAAGGGGTTTGGTACCTCCGTCTGTTTGTTTTTATTTTTGTTCAACTCCATGTATAGTCCCACGAGTAGCGCGAGAAATATATGTCCGCCACGCCAGAGCTCCGCATTAGCGTGGTAAGGGACGCTTACTGTGGGGGTTGCCCAGGTACCCCACAGGCTCCGTTAACGATCGAGCATCTTTTTCACCCCCTCGATCACTCATCCCTCGGCACGGGTCGCTTCACGCCTTGGAATTGGGGTTATGCCCTACCTTGCTTTACGTGGTGATCTCGGCCCGGATCATCACAACCATCCTCCTTTACCAGGGCTTTGGACCTGTAGCTCTGGTTCTCAATAGTTCCATGTACGTATGTTATTACAGACGTGCTACTATTGAGATCCGTCATTCGCTAGCGGAGTCCATTGGCGCTTGGCCCCAGCTATTTGTACAGCGGCTGCCCCACTCCACTGCCCAAGCGTTAAAGTCTCCCGCTATAACTACCGGTTTCCGGCCCACTAGATCTGATGAGAGCCTGTCGATCATCTGGTTGAATTGTTCTATGGGCCACCTTGGTGGAGCGTAGCAGCTACAATAGAACACACCATTGATCTTGGCAATCGCAACACCCTCGGCGGAGGAGTGTATTACCTCTTGAACCGGGAACTGTCCCGTTGTACAGATTGCCACCATCCCAGGCCCGTCCGTCACCCAATTGCCGTTGCCGGCAGGGATGTTGTACGGGTATGACAGGCGGGCGACATCTGTCCTCGACTTCGAGACCGACTGCCACAGCAGCTGTTGGGCTGCTGCACAATGGTTAAGATTTAGCTGTGTGACGATCACGGCTTCTTCTTATTTGCCTCACCGAAGGGACACGAAGGTCCGCCCATAGCATGGTTACGGGCTTGCTTCTTAGAGGTGCAGAAAAGGCATTCATGCGCCTGCAGCCCCGCTCCTTATGCCCCTCCTCGCCGCAGCGACGACATAGTTTGCTCCTGTCAGTGCCCTTACATTCGTAAGATTTATGGCCGGACTCAAGGCACCGATAGCACCTATCCACTGAAGGCGGCTGGGGTATGCTAATTGCGATTATTACGTCGCATTACTCCTTGACGGCTGCGACGACATCGTCTGTGGTCGTGAACTCGTCCAGATGCTTGCACTGGAGAGTCATTTCCGCCCCTAACGACCTGACCTGGGCGCCTTCACCCAGGACCTCTTGGGCCAAGGCCTTGTACACTGCACTAGATTGTGCGCCTCGCTTCAACACCAGAAGCATTTCGCCTGTGTTGGGCGTCTCACGCTGCGCACGTCTTGCCCGAGGGCCGAGAGGCTTTCGACCGCCCTCATCGACTTTAGGACGTCGGTGTATTTGTCCTTGTCGGTTTTTAACCACAAGGCCTCAACTCTGTCCTTGATCTTCTTCGCGGGCCGCGGTACATCCGGTGTAGGTGCCGGCTTCTTCTTGGTAACCAATGTCCAGGGGTTTACGCCACCCTGCCCCGGTTGCACCGAGTTGCTGGTACCTTCTCTCTGCCCAGCGGGGTCATTCTCGCCCCAGTTTACCTCGACCAAACGGCGTTTGGCCGTGACGGTTACACGGTTTTTTCACCCTCGCCTGGTGACCTCCTATAACGCTTAGCGTTCGACGCCGTCTTGCGCTTGCCCTTGCCTTTGCCCTTCGAGGGGAACTCAGCTGCCGCTTCGAGCGACATGGCTGCTCCATAGAAGGGGAAGGGGAGGGCCCCTGTCTGAGTACCTATGTCGGCCTTCTCTCTTCCCTCCCTCTTGGAGGCCGCTGTCTGGGTTCCTCTGTCGGACTTCTCCCTACATTCCACCCTCTTGGCGTAAGCCTGCTGTTCCTGTCTTGCGACACGAACAGCCTTCCGGAGCACCAGCAGGCTCTGTTTCAGCTCCTTGCTGATATTTTGCTTCGCGCTAGTGAACTCGATTATTGCATCGAGCTGCTCCACCACTTTTCGCATCGCGGTTAGTGGCCCGTCCAGCGCATTGGTAGGGCTATTTTCTACCACTGCTGGGGGGTCACTGGTGCTGTCGGATGCAGCCCCCGTCACTCCACTACTCTCCCCACTGGGGGGAGACCTCATCAAGATACCTCTAGCAAAGGGGTTCGGCACCCCCGTTTTTTGGTTTTTGTTGTTTTTCACGTCGCTCATTGATCCCACGAGTCGCGCGAAAAAGAAAGGTGCGCAACGCCAGAGCTCCGTAGTAACGTGGTAAGGGACGCTTACTGTGGGGGTTGCCCAGGTACCCCACAGGCTCCGTTAACGATCGAGCATCTTTTTCACCACCTCGATCACTCATCCCTCGGCACGGGTCGCTTCACGCCTTGGACTTGGGGTTATGACCTATTTTGCTTTACGTGGGGGCCGCAGCCCAGATCATCACAACCATTCTCATTTACCAGGGCTTTGGACCTGTAGCTCTGGTTCTCAATAGTTCCAAGTGCGTAGGTTATTACAGACATGCTACTATTGAGATCCGCCATTCGTTAGCGGAGTGCGCAAACTTGCAAGTCATTATTTTGAAAATCTGTAAAAAATAGAAAATAAAATTAAATTAATTGAATAAATGATTAAAAACAATTAAATAATACTAATTGATACTTACGTAGTAAAACAACCGGTATTCAAACTGGTATTGTCACGAGCCATTAATAACTTTCTCTGGTGATTTTAGAGCGACATGTAGTTTTTTACAAAGTTGTATACAATGCAATTGTTCATCAGGTTCTCACTTTTGGTAATATTTGATCGTCTAATGTATTACCTAGGGGCAAAAATGTGAACCAGTTTCATTGAAAAACCTAAGTTTTCATACAAAAAAACTTTAAAGTAAAAAGTTGTTCTGGAGCCCTCGACAGAATATTTTAATTTTACTTTCAAATGAAAGGGAAAAGCTCACATGCTGAAGTTTGGGCGATGCCGATTTTTTTCGAATAGATTTGTTCTACCTAACACACCGTGAGTCAATTACCCCTCGAGACCATTGACCAACTACCCTGTACATACAAAAAATATTCATATACCCCCCCCCCCTGCCTTCCGAAAAATTTTCTTGTTACGCTACTGGTAGATGGTTTACGTGCGATTTGATTTCGGTAATAGGAATTTTGTAAATTTTATTAGATACTTCCGCACCAATTTTCGGTTTTATTTTCGGTGCTTCGTGTTCTTTTGGTTCATTTTTATTACCGATTTTGAATTGAATTAGGCAGATAGATTCTTGTTGTAGAATTTCAATACTCATCGCAGGCCGTTGTACATCCTTATTATCTTCCGCCAAATTAAGGGCTTATTTCAACGCACTATGCGGCCCCGTTCAAGTGACAGCACGGATCAGAACTTTGCTCAGGCATCAGCGAAGAACTTTTAATTGAAAATGTTCTGCTGCAAAGCTGCCATACTTCCTTGCATCATCGTTGAATAAAACGACATTGTTCTGCTAACTGAAGAGTGCGCTGGGTACTGACAGATAATTAATTAGTCTGTTCCGGTGCCATCGTGGTAATAAAGATGACATGAAATTTTTGAGATATGAGTAGTTTTGGAGCTAAAATAATCATCAATTCTACAAATTGGGAATAAATTTTCTAGAAGGATTATCGAGTTTAAGAATGAATACCCGCTGGCGTAGATCCAATGGATGTTTAGGAGTCATTACTCAAAGCTTCCAGTTTCTTGGTATTCTCCAGAGCTAATCTTTATACATGCAACAATGTTCGGATCATCTTTACCTGGCATGGGCAAGTACACAATTGAAATTAGGTGCTCCAGGGTTGGCATGAATAAATACGAGTATAATGGAACACTGACCAGTAGAAATAGGAGAATTTCTCTATTTGCATCCTATTATGTAGGGTGACACACTATTTTAATAAATATTTAACCTACAGTCGATTAATTACGATTTCGTTTTGTTGTATTGCTTAGAGTCCTGGTTAATTTTGGGGCAGCGAAACCTTGAATCGAGCGCCACAATTTATATCCTATCAGCTCAGCATAAAAATTAAAACCAAAACAGTTAAATCGAATGAACACGAAATAGACTTAACACCCTACCGAGTACTACGTACCTACCCAGGTCAGTCGTCGACCGACGGAAGGCTCTGCTCGAAACAATTGTTTTTATGAGCAGTGTCAGTCTAAATGAAAATTTATTTATTTACGATGACCGGTCGAGACCTTAGAGAAAACAAACGTTCGCCCAGTTTGTGAGTGGAAAGCAATTCTGGAAATGAGGAAAGTTATATAATTTATTGTGAAACATTGTCCTGTGAGTTTCTGCTTTGTTAAGGATTCCCCAAGCTGCATTAGGATTCACTTTAGTGGTTTCTGTCATGCATCAAATTTCCATACGTGACCAGTTAACGAGCATTTTACAGTAGAAGGTAAAATAACAAGGCTTACAAGTTTGAAGACGGGAACAAATTTGAATTTAATTGTTTCTTTAACTGTTTAATTTATGCATTTTAGATTGAAATACAAATTAAGAAACTATTGATTATTCCGTTTTGTGAAAATAAGCACTTGGTGTTCTTTTTGCGATCATGATCTTATCTAAAATAGAAACGTTGAAAAAGAACACCGAAAGGTTTTGTACTATAAATCAAATCAAGCTGCTGATTAGTTTACAACCATGAAAACCCACTCCAAGAAACGCTAAATTAGTTAAATTAGTAACATAAGCTTCTGCTCCAAGAAACACCCGCTGCGAAGCACAGTTCAAGAGGATACATTCTTGACAACAAAAATTGTGTCAAACAAGAGCTTCACGGTTTCGTTACACTTTTCAACAAACAAACTTGCCAAATCCACACCGCTTGAAAATCAACCGGATCCTACCTTGGCAAAATTGTTCTTCCCTTGCTGTATATGTATCGTTCTTTCCAAACACTAAACGGGGCGCGTTAATCCGGGGAAGTTATTTCAAGGTGCAGATTCCACTGAAAGTATCACATTCCGGTGGCTGCCAAAACTTTCCTTCCTGTTTCGGGCGCGATACAACCTAAGCACACCTACAGACACATACATACACACACACATATCCACATGCGCGCCGGGGCGAGATGGGAAGCTCGTCAAGGATTACTCTTTGAAATGTGATACGGTAAACAGACACTGCACACACGGCTTTCGCGTAGTTCGGGAACGATCCGTCGGCGTTGGCGGTTATGGTGGAGGTGGAGAGATGGCAATGGTGGTTTCAGTCATCCAAACATGGATGGTATCATCTCGTCAGGGAATCCGATCTGGTGTTGTTGCACACCTATATGTAAATTGAAAAGCATGAATGCATTCGGTAGACCTTGCTGAAGTGGCGTGGCAGGTAGTTGTACGGTTGCATTCAAAACTGTACAGAGATATCGTACAAAAATGTGGCAAAGTTCTCGGGAGAGGTGTATAACGGTAGAACAGGTATGTGTGTGTGTGGTGTGTGATGGTGTACAATACTGCTGGAAGGAAGTGCAAATATAATCCTTCCGAACAGGAGCTATCGATGCAGGTGGTTCGATCTGAGCACCAACGGGGAAGTTGAGGCGGGAGATGACAATCCTTTGGGATGGACTTTCGAATAAACATCATTTACACTTCTTGTATTGACCAAAGTCGAGTTGAACCATATCAAGAGCTTTTGGTTTCGTTTCGAAAGGCATCTAATTTGGATTATCGTAGGACGTAGTCTTTGTTTTCGATATAGGTGTGCACTTTGCAAATTTAACAAAAATGATATGCAATGAAAAGTGGGTAGGTTTTGAACACTTCTAATTTAACCAGCTCATCAGAAATTCTTCTATGAAAGGATTTCAATAGGTAAATAGATTTTTCTAATCATGACACTGAATATTTAAATAATGTAAAAAAAATAGTCAAATACTGTATATACCAAATATACACGCGATGAATGCTCGTGATGTTTCGCTTCCATACTTCCCGAAATTTTTTTTCCTTCGGCTTTATTTGGTTGGATCGCAAGCCTTTCGGCGTTAATGAGCCGGAGTATCAGTACAACAAATTAGAGTAAAACATAAACAATATAGGTGGTGGTCTGTGAGGCATTTCTTGAATCCAGATGGCGCATCCGCTTGTCGAATTGTCGTTCCTTTTTTTTCTTGACAGCTGTGGCAGTAACCGGTAGTCCATGGTGCTTGTTGGTAGTCCTTGCAATAGATCGCTCATTGGGTGGTTAATCGCAATTCCCTTATCCGCGCCGACGTCGAATCTCGTAAGAGATGGTGTATCTGCAACGAGGAAATCCCAGCTCTCGTTACAGTCAAAATGTCTGTAACGAGAACTGGGGAGAAGGGGTACTGGTGTAGATATCTGCTGATGAGGTGTATTACTTTGCTAAGTAGGAATTAGTATAAGAAAAATATTATAAATTCACATTAATTGACTTGAGGAAGAGATATATGGGGTACAGTATTTGGAGGTTTTGAGTTGCCAGGGCGTCCCGGATCGGCATATCGGGTGGTCTTCCGTGTGCTTGTAAAACTCCATTAAGTTTTGCTCTAGCTTCCCGATGATCAGAGTCAGGCTCTGAGCACGACCAAACGATGTGGTCAATGTCTTGGTAACCTTTACCACAATGACACAGGGCACTGTCGGCAAGCCCTACGCGTGAGTGGTGAGCATTACTGTTGTAGTGATTTGACATCAGTCTTGACGCAAAACGGATAAAGTCTCTTGACAGATCGAAACTCTTAAACTAAGGTTTAGTTGAAACCTTTGGAATAATAGAGTGCAACCACCGACCTTTATCGCCCATCCCGAGCAAATACTCATGGGTTCAAACACCACATAGCCCCTTGAAAAGACCTTAAACATGGTCCGTGCCAAAATTCACAACCATCAAGAAACCATTAAATGGTCTCAATAAATACACCAACATATGGTATTTTATATGGGATCTACCGGACCACGGTGATGGTGTTTTCATGGGTTGAACCCATTTCAAACACCCATGTCAAACCCCATGAGCATGGGTGTATTATGGGCTCTTCGTTTGCTCGGGATTGTCCATCTTGTTTGCCAGGCATCAAGGACCTTTTGCCGAGGAACACTGAAATATTCGCTATACGTGATAGGCCTTTCGAGGACATTTCCTTCGGTAGCACCTTTTTTGGCGAGTTCGTCCGCTTTTTCATTGCCCTGTATTGAGCAATGGGCCGGGACCCACACGAATGCCACGTGGAATGACTGGTCGACCAAAGCACGAAGAGTCCTTTGTATTTCCAACAGGAAATGCGAAAGGATGCTTGGCCGGTTTCATTGATTGGAGAGCTTCAATGGAGCTGAGGCTGTCCGAAAAAATAAAATATTTGGCAGAAGGCAGAACCTGTACTAGACCAAGAGCGCAATGTATTGCTGCCAGCTCTGCAACGTACACGCTACATGGCTCTTCCAATTTTCGAAAAACACTATGATTCACGTTGTATACTCTGAAACCTGTTGATCCATCAATACTTGATCCATCGGTGAAAAATTGTTTGTCTTGATCGATATGATTATAGTTAGCCGAAAAAATAGCTGGTATAATCGACGATCGCAGATGATCAGGGACACCTTGTGTGAAATGTTTCATGTTTAGATCAAAGGTAATCTGTGGGCTTTTCAACTGCAGTGGGATATTTTCAGCATGATTTGTTATTGATGGACTACACCCAAAACAAAAATCTCTTGCAATAATTGCAAGCGACAATCACTTGCAAATAATGTTAGCATCGCTTGCAATTTTGCAGTGAAAGCCGCTTGCAATTGTTGCAAGCATATAAAATCACTTCATCTCTTGCTATACGTACATAAGTTTCTTCAACACACTGTCAAAGGATTACCACCACATTTACGTGCCTATGTTGGGTATTATAGCAACGCACGGCGAGTTTTTATTTTCCGTCTACTTTTTATTCATTTCTCACCAACATCATCAAACGCAGTTTTGCGGCTTATTCATTACACACGAGGCGGCATCAAATTGCGGATGTGCTGATTGTACGAGTTTTAACGCTCTGTTAACATGTACAAAAATAGAGCAGTGCCAATAGTCAGTACTAAGATGCGCAAGGACGTGAGTTCACATCTGAGTGTGTCCTTATTTTTTCATTGATCGTGAAATCATCCAAGTATTTATATACGACATTTATCCACTCATAATTATCTGGTAACATGGTTGGATGGATAGAGTATTGGTTAGTGATCTGCCCGTATGGGACTCATTTTTCAATGCCAGCAGTCTTTTTTATCTAACGTATATTGGTCACCAATACACATACATCGCTAATACATAGGCAAAATTCGTTTTTTCTGTTTCTTGCATTACATGCAAGGAAGCTTCTTGCAATTTGTGCACATTACCAAAACGCTTGCAATTTTCGCTCGTATTTATTGCATTAATGTAAGCGAATCTTACCGGGTACGTTTTGGGTGTAGGTAGCGTTAAGTAGTCGTAATAAGGGAACATGCGCTTTGTATGCACTTCTAAGCTGTGCAGTACTTCGAAATTGTTGATGACGAGTGGATTCATAATTTGACTGCGTATAAGAAATCGAAGTGACAGCTCATAGAACCGTTCGGAAAGAGGAAGCACTCCAGCTATTACCTCAAGGCTCATCGTGTGAGTAGAATTCATGCAGCCTAGAGCTACACGTAAACACCGATACTGAATTCTTTCTAACTGAAGAATGTGTGTTTTGGCAGCGGATCTGAAGCAAAAGCTGCCATACTCAATCACTGACAAGATAGTTGTTTTATACAATCTAATCAAATCGAGTGGATGAGCACCCCACCAAGTTCCAGTAACCGAGCGAAGAAAATTTACTCGCTGCTGGCATTTTTGCTTTAGGTAACCAATATGTTTACCCCATGTGCCTTTGGAATCGAAAAAGATTCCCAGGTATTTGCCATCTAGAAGAAGCTGGAATTTAGCAGGATCGCGTTTTTTTTCGAAAAAATAATCATCTCTGTCTTTTCCGCCGAAAATTCGATGCCCAGCTCAATAGCCCACACAGATAAATTGTCTAGGGTAGAGGTGTGCGCCGCCGATTTCAGGTAAAGGTCGGCGGCGCGCCGGCGTCACGCCGATGTGCTTACTATTTTTACATACAATCGTCGGCGCGGCGCGGCGGCGTGGCGCACACCTCTAGTCTAGGGTATCTTGCAGAGGCTTTTGCATATCTCTGCCGTTTGTGTCTACTACCGGCACTACGCCATCGTCTGCAAGCTGCCTCAATGTACAATTACCTGTCAAGCAATCATCAACACTGCTGACGTAAATATTGTACAGAAGTGGGCTAATACATGAGCCTTGAGGGAGACCCGAGTAGCTAAATCTCAACGTCGACGAAGAACCATGCGCAAAGTTCATGTGTTTTTCACGCAGCAAGTTGGTTAAGAAGTTGTTGGGTGAAAGACCACTTCGGTGAAGTTTCTCCGACAGGACATCGATGGAAACTGAATCAAACGCTCCTTTAATGTCCAGAAAAACCGAGGTCATTTTTTTTTATAATTCGTTTATTTGATACGGCTCATAGCGGTAGCTTAACGGAGCCGTGGATCTTTTATATGTTTACAAATGTAAAAATAAAAATATAAACAAATATTATTATAATACTGGATCTCGTGCGCGCAACTTTTTATTGCGAGCGGAGACCTTCTTTCGCGGGGTTTGCTGGCAATCTGCATCTGGGGGGTCATTTAATTCTTTTTTGTTTTTCACGTCCAGGTCGAAGCCGGCTAGGTGTCCGCGATCAGATGTTTTTCCCTGTTTCTTGCACTTATTACTGACCACCGTGAATCCGTCACTGTTATTGTTATCCTTGCCAATGTTGCTTACAGTTGATTTTGCGGTACTGGATGCTTCTTTTGTGGTTGTCATTATGCTCTGTGCAACTGCTGCCACAAATTTGGCCAACGTTTGTGGTTCAGGCATTGGTATTGAAAACTCTGTTTTGGGTTGATTTGCTGTAGATGAGTTGGCAATCGGCTGAGATGCGTCTTCCTCTGCATCTTCCGCGCAAGGTTGTCCACGATGAGCTGTCTGATTACAATACTTGCACGTAGGAGTTTGCCCCTCATGGGCGCATAGCGTAGTTTGCATAATTGTAGTTCCGTGAGTTTTGAGTTTTATTGTCAAGTGGGAGGGTATAGGCCTTTCAACCCGCATCCTCACTACAAAAATGCCGTTAGGAGTACCTGGGAAGAAGTTTCTCCAAGTATCAGGTGTAATGGATTCTACTTCTCCGTATTGCGACATGCATTTTGAAATTGGCTCAGGAGGGGTACGAGGCGATAGGTCATATAACCTTACATCTATATAATCATTCTCAATATATACGGGAATCTTAATTCCAACGTTGTCACTTTCAACCACGTGTTTTAAGTTGTTCTTCAAAACGAATCGCTCGGCTTGTGCTAACGTGTTGAATGATATTAACACTGCACTGCGAAGATGATGATACTGACGGTACAACACTTCCGTAAGTCTAAGTTGCATTTTTATCTTCAGAAGGTATTCCACTTCACTAAAACTCGGTCGTTTTAAACAAAATTTAAAGTCAACGACCGCAGCGTTGGGTCGGAGTAGAGCTTTTTCGTCAACTTTACTCATGATGACAAGAATAGTCCGATGTTTCCTTTGTTCTCGAGACAATTTACACTAGATCGAGAGGCCTGTTGTTCACTTGGATCGATTGTACGTCTGACTGCGGCAGAAGTAGAAAGTAGACTGACCGAGGTCATTTGTTGACGTTTGGCGCAAGCAATGTCCATCTCCGTAGCGAGCAGCGCAAGACAGTCGTTTGTTCCTTTGCCTCTCCGAAAACCGAACTGTGTTTCCGAGAGCAGCGGCCCAGTTGTCGAGACGACGAAGAATCATTTTCTCGAGCAATTTTCGTATGCAAGACAACATAGAAATTGGTCGATACGAATGATGGTCTGAAGCTGGTTTACCAAAACATTAACTTGTCTCCATTCGTACGGAACAATGTTTTGTTTTAGGAAACAGTTGAATAAAGCCAACAAACGTTTCTTAGCTGAGTCATGCAAGTTTTTGGGAAGAGCAAATTTTATGTTATCCGGCCCTGGAGCATTATTGTTGCACGATAGTAGAGCTATTGAGAAGTCCACAATCGAGAACGAGAGCTCAGAGTCATTTGAAGTATCTCGGGAGAATTCTTGTGGGGGGACCGAATTTGGACATACCTTTTTCGCAAAGTCAAAAATCCAGCGATCTGAATACTCAACATCCTCATTTGTCGTTAACCGATTACGAATATCCATGGCTGTCTTCCAAAGAGTACTCATTGAAGTCTCTTTTGACAAGCCTTCCACAAAATGACGACAAAAACCTCTCTTTTTTGCTTTAATGAGGATTTTTAGCCGACGCTCAAGTGAGGTATATTCGACACGAAGTTCTGGCTTACCTTCTCGACGCCAATTGTAGTATGCATTAGATTTTTTTTCGTACAATTCCGAGCATTCTTTGTCCCACCATCGATTTGGGGGGCGTGCTTGAAAGGTGTTTTCGCGGAAGTGCTTAGTTTGAGCTTAAACTGCACTGTCGAAAAATAGGCTGACGAGGAAATTATACTCATCCAATGGTGACATAATTGCAGTAGACTCAATTCTCCTTACTACCGTTTCCGCATATTTCTTCCCGTCAATATTACGTGTAAGGTCATAGGAAATACCTACTGGCTCCACTGGACTGGGCCATTGGTAATATAAATAGCGTTCGGAAAATGGTCGCTGCCGTGAGGGTCTTGAATAACTTTCCAAGTACAGTACGAGCGACAGTGAGTTCGAGCATAGAAAGAGGTCCAACCTACTTTCTCGAGCTGGAGGGGCTGGGACTCTTGTGGCTTCCTTAGTATTCAGGATAGCCATGCTGAACTCATCACAAAGGTCAGAGATGAGAGGGGCTCGATTATCATCGTAAGACTCCCCCCAAGCGATACCATGTGAGTTGAAGCCCCCTAAAATTAAGCGGGGCGCAGGGAGAACCTCAGTTATATCTTTGAGCTGTTGGAAGCCCTAGGTGGGATATAAACTGATGCAACGCATAGGTCTCTTCCTTTGATCTGTATTTGACATGCCACCACTTCAATACCTGTGAAGGCAGGGGGGTTGATTCTATAAAAGAGTAACATTTTCGTATTCCCAAAAGTACTCCTTCATGATGATCGTCCCTATCTAGTCTAATAATATTGAAGTCACGAAAACTTAAAGTATGATCGGGCCGAAGCCATATTTCAGAAATAGCGAAAATGTCACAATGTGTGTGGTGCACAAGTTGCTTGAATGTGTCTAATTTTGGGATGAGACTTCTACTGTTCCATTGTATAATGACGGTATCCTTAACACTGTTCGATGTATTAACCATCGAAACTGATTAGTGAAGGCAGGAGGGGCCATTTAGCGACTAGTTGCTTAGCAAAATCGCTAATAGTTGGGAGCCAGGCAGCAATAATACTTTTGAGTTGTGTCGGAATTTCAAAAACATTGAAAATCCATTCTACAATTGTTTTGAAGGAGATCAGACCTGTTTCAGTCTTGCTGTCCTGCTGTGGTCGAGCGCTACGGTCTTTTTTTTGAGTTCGAAGACTCGGAAAGTCCTTGCCTTGAAGTTGGAAACCAGGGGCTGCTAATTTATTAGTCGATTGCTTCTTTGAGGCGGCTGGTTTGGTCGGAACCAACCCTTTTTTACGTGGGAGCTTCTGGGAAGAGGCAGCACTTCTCTTCCTCTTGGCACCAAGGGTAGGTACGTAATCGGTGTCCCCTTCCGAACTACATCCATCATCTTCAGATAAATCTGAGAATGTGTTTTGCAGTGGTATGGGATTCGGATTCGATGCTTTTAGAATTTCCGCAAAAGTGCGTTTGGATCGCTCTTTCGTGGAACGCTTAAGCTTGTCTGAACGTAGTTTATATGTTGGACAATCACGTGCAGAGTGAGGGATACCACCACAAAGAAGGAATTTTTCATCTTTCTTTGTACATGTGTCATCGTTGTGTGCTTCTTCGCACTTGGAGCACTTCGCTTTGTTGCAACAGTAGGTACTTGTATGGCCCAGCTGTTTGCAATTAGTGCAGCTCATAATTTTTGGTACGTACAGGTCCGCATGTACGGAAGTCGAAGCTTGTCCAAAAGTACGTAATTTGGTAGAGCGGCACCTTCGAATGTCAATCGAAATGATTTCGAAGGGGTGTAAACTTTTGTATCGCCTGTGCCTGATACTGAGTTCAACTGTTTGATTTCCAGTATCTTAACCTGCGGAAGGTGTTTGGCTTCAAAAATGCCCACACCATTCTTTAGGTCGGCGATAGTTAATGATTCTTCCGTTACAACGCCATCTATTTCAACGACGTTAGCCGGAATATACACGCGATATTCAATATTAAAACGTGGATCATTAACTATTGTGTTAGCCTGCTTCCGGTCTGAGAGCACGACGCGAAGTTTATTCGCGTTGACTTTCATAATTTCGCACACGCTAGCGAAATTGGCAGTCAGGCTTTTACTAATTTGGGAGACCCTCAAGGGTTTTCCTTTCGGCCGGAAATAGACCACGAATCTATCGCCTGAACGGTCATTATATTGCCGAACACGCGGAACATTATTGTTGGGAACGAAATTTTTGTAGCCAGTACCACCAGTACCAGTACCAGAATCCGCTCCTACACCCGAACCAGAATCGTCACTAGAACCCAATGGAACCAAGGGAGGTAGGGGGAAAGAGGAATTTTGGTTAGTATTTTGAGTTTTCGGTATTGCACCGGTTGGGTTAATCAAGGGAGTGACGTGATAATCCATGTCGTCCTCGTCAGACATCGGGACGGCAGGTATCACCGTCAGTAAGAAAATTTAAAAGCAAAAACAAGAAAAATTAAAATAAAACAAAACTGAAGGAATACTAGAATAAAAGCGGGAAACTTAGCTTTTCTGCTACTCACTGATGCGCCAGCTGGATGGCGCGAAGTGGCGAAATCACCAACACCGTCCAATCACTCTACGCTGAAACACCGATGCGGCCGCCGCCGCTACGGTGATCGATGCGAGTTGAAAAATACCACCACCACTGCGTCGCCGCCGAAGTCACCTACACTGCAACAGCCGATAAGCGCCAAAGCACAACCTCTGGGTGAAACGCCCCGTCGCCACCCTCTTCACTCTCGCTTGTACCGTATGCGTCGCACGATACACACCAGCACAAATCACTCCCGAAAGCGCGCGGGAAACTCCACTCGCGTACACTGACCCGAAAGGGACAAAATTGCCGAGCACCGAACAAACGCAGACCGATAAATCACGTCTTCCTCGTCCGAGATCAACCGAAGGAATGTGAAGCACCCGTATTCATGAAAACGTCTCAAAGTTCCAACTTTGAAATTCCGATGTCGGAAATTTGTCGTAGGAAATCCGTCGTCGGAAATTTGACGTCGAAAATCCGACGTCAGAAATCTGACATCGGGAACCCGACGTCGGAAATTCGACGTCGGAATTCTGAAAATGAAAATTTTACGTCGAAATTAAATTTTTATTTTTATATTTCGCAAGGCACGAGAGAGAAATTAAACGAAATTTCTAAACCAAATTTAACTAATGCACCCATATTTATGAAAACGTCTCAAAGTTCCAACTTTGAAATTTCGACGTCGGAAATCCGACGTCGGAAACTCGACATCGGAAATTCGACATCGGAAATTCGACGTCGGAATTCCGATGTCGGAATTCTGGAAATGAAAATTTTACGTCGGAATTAAATTTTTATTTTTATATTTCGCAAGCCACGAGAGAGAAATATTTATGAAAACGTCTCAAAGTTCCAACTTTGAAATTCCGACGTCGGAGTTCTGACGTTGGAAATTCGACGTCGGAAATCCGATGTCGGAATACCAACTTTGAGAATCCAAAGCTGGAATTCGATGTCGCAAACTTGAGGTCGGAAATTCGACTTCGGAAATCCGACGACAGAAATTTGACATCGGAATTTCGACGTCGGTAACGAAGGAGTTAAGAGCTGTAATTCTTTTAAAAATCACACACACACACATTTTTGATAACGTATCAAAAATTGTTAGTTGGAATTTGATGTCGCAATCCGGAGTTCCGACGTTGGAAATATTAATTGTAGGAGTCATGCGTCAACAATTTGTGCGACTTCATAGTAGATTTTTTGTATGTATTTCAGAATCGTTCGCCGGAACTTAACGTTTGAATGTAATTCACAGTTTACAGAAAATGTGAAGTTTATCATCAGCTTCGATGATACCACAATCGAGAATTTTTATCAAAATAGTTGCATCATGCACATCAGTAATTGGACTAATAAAATTAGCTGCCAGCGGGATTTTCAAAGTTGTGAAAGGAGCCGGTTTCCGGTGAAAAACTTTCTCTATTTGCTTCTGCCGCCTCGGGGGAATCGGTGGTTTGGAGGAATGTGGATAAATGAGATCTGCTCCAATAAAACTCTGACTGAGTCGCGGGCGAACGAATGAAATAGTGAAAATTCAATCAACACTCTCGTTATTCCCATGACTATCCCTACTTAAAGTGCAATAGACTAAACTTGAGTACCAGTATGAGATTCTCATTATTATTCAATTTTAAAAATTTTCGCATTTTCCGCAATTGGTACCAAAAAAAAAGTAAAATAAAATAAAATTTTCCCGCTCGAGTGGCTCGCCCAATCTCTACCATTTTTCGCATTTTCCGTATTCCGTGGGACGCCTAACTGTTATGAAACTTTACTGTTGCTACAATACAGTAATGCTGCAAACATACAAAAACAACATCCGAGCAGCTGCGAAAGGAATTGAGTTTATACGAGGGATAGCGCCGCGCTGAATGTCGGAGTTTACCGTCATTTTGGGGTGCTTTAGAAATATACTGCGTTATGGGTCTTCGAAGAAAAATAATCTCTAGAAGCACAAAAATGTAATTCACTGCTTCTTATATTTTTCCGTAACTGATTTTTTCAAGTCAAGAATATTTTCATTTCCCATATTCGAACTGAAGCGTTGACAAATACGGTTAGGTCGGACACCAAAAAATAATCCAACTCACCAAGCACCGTCCGCTGACGGTTCGGGGAGGAAACTTTTTCCCGAGCACTTCAATTACCCAAAGGGGAATCCACTTGATCCGCTGCGAAACTCGAAACAAGATTTAAATATCTCGCGGAAACTATGCGTCTGCTTGTTCGCAGTTGATGGAAAAGGAAAACTTTACGCTTGCTCTCTAATTTGAACCGATCAGCATTTCGCCAGGGCAGCGCGAATCTTTCCGGCTGGAAAATAACGCAACACAATGGGCAGGATTTCTGTTTTAGTTTGCAGCAATTTTGAATGAAATTGTTTGCATTCTATGGAACTCATTTTCATTCTATTAGCAGCACCTTGGCCGAGAACATTCTGTAAATTGTGGCACTTGACGAATTGTATTGAAGTCAAGTTGAACGATTAAATAAGCCAGATTGTTCGGTGGCAGCGGTCATAGTTAGTACAAGAAATTAGTTAGGCCCAGTGGTGCAAATTTTCATTTTCAAATGCCAACTTTCAGTTCAATCAAACCCAACCATGATTCAAATTCAAAGCCTCCCTCAATCATTCACTTTCAAGTTGGCGGGATTTTCATAACTGAATCGTACGTCTTCATTTCAAATTGATGCTTTTTCATTCACCAACCAAAGCTGTCATCTGCTCTGTAGAGGCCAGTTTAGGTTAAATGTCGTCATGTTTTGCGTTTTCAAGCTTACATGGACAGTAAGAACTATGTTCAGAGTAGTTTTGCTTGAAAAACCTAGTCAATACCCAGTAAAGAGATATTCACAGGGTCAATGAAGTTGAAAATGAATGGAAAATGATTGAGCAGGTCGGCTGTTTGAATGAATAATGGAAACGAACAACTGCGAATTGAACATAGTAGGGCATGATTTGAGAATTTTTTCTCCTTCAAGTTCAAAACAAACTGTTGAAAATTTGCAGCTCTGGTTAGGCCACTTCAGATAAATTTTAGCGATACTCTTTATCGGGAAAAGTACGATAAAAGTTCATAGTGGGATCGAATTTGTGCATGATTCCACAATCATGGCAGCAAGATTTGCTACAGCTTCAACGTCCTGCTCTAGAAGGGATGCGCTGAAAAAAAAACATTTTTCTTTTATAATTGCAAACTTTTGCTTCTCTTCCGTTGAACTAATAAATTTGATTAAATACCGAATTCCCCCTCACCACATTTTTTGCACTCGCTGTACGAGAAAACCCGCCGATGTGTGCATTTCTCAGTAATTACCTACTAGTTCGTTTGAATTTTGAGCTTTCGCTCGGTGGAAAATTGGAGGAAATGGGAGAAAAAAGCTGATTTTACTTATTTTTGTTCATTTTTGATCTCTTACTTTTTGCTATTCCATCTAGTGTTGAATCGCATCGTTGTTGACTTTTAAACATTTAGGATCATATGTCGTAGTCTGGTGGTTCAGAAAGTAAAGCACTGGGTACATAAATTACTCGCTGTATTTTCGAACTCCGACCAGGGATCAATCTTGGAGTCAATAGAATTGCATTCGGTTGCGAAATCTATTACTATCTTCAATTCAAATAAAGTTAAAAATTCGTTGTAGAAGCAAGAATAGTTCTATTATGTCGTTTTTCATTGAAAAACACCAAGGATGTAGATTGCACTAGTTTTGCACTTTCTAGCAGAAGTGGGAATGAAACACGTCTAGTGGCCTGCTATTCTGCTAGAAATGAAAAACCCCACTAGAGTGGTAAATAAAACCAAATAAATTTAGTAAATCATGGATTTGCGTTGAGACTTCGTCTCATCAGTATCCGGCAGAGTGACCTAGATAATACACACAGTCGCTGAATCTAAAACGTAACACTACTAGTATTCACTGGCACACAACCGGGGCAGGCGGATGACTTGGGTAATATTACTACCCATTTGAAAATATCAGACTCAGTAACTACTCGAAATTTAGAACAAATTTATGATTTGAAAACTGTCACGCATGTATTTCGCGCCCATGAATGGTGTACGGAATCAAACTGCATCACTTTTAAATTGCGATAACTTTGTTTCCTGTATTTTGTTCAGAGTCGAAACCTGATCGCGTCGTATTCTCTACTGTGGTTTCCTTAGTCGTTAACGGAGAATATTCCTCCATGCAAGGAAATTCCGTCCTTTCGAATGGATACACGGGGCGAGAGGCCCCAGACTTCAGCGGACACCACACTGAAGATAGACAAAAAACCTCGAAATTGGATTACTTTGCAAGGGACCAACACGATATCATTTGTTTTCAAGTGATGCCAGATTTGGCCCTTCTGTTAGCGAAGTGAAATGTTTATTGAGAAGCAAAAAGTGACTAGATGTTGATTTGTTTCAGTTTCTTCACATCAGGTACATTGTACTGCTCACGTTCATATTCAAAATAACACTGTTGTACGTTCGGTTGTTTCAAAAATAGAGAACGTTTCTTGTTTTATATAAACGATTTAGGACGCTCAAAATTTTAATTGAATTAACATATTTTTGCTTGATTTTCTAAGATTATCACTCCAAATTTCACCGCATACAGTGTGTTAACATTGGCTGACATAGGTCTTTATTCCCTTAGTTGTGATTCATGTTAAATACAATCGCATACAGTCTTCAGTGGCTGAAGTATGGTGATCCTTAAAACAGCCAACGCCATACTTCCGCAGATTCGCTCAAACCAAACTTGTCTCGCTGACCACGCTATCGATCTCAACTTCTTTTGTAGGTACTTACACGCGGTATGCATTCGAGAAAGGGTCGTCGCTAATAATGTAATTTGTTTTAGATTGGTTGCCAAGAGGGGCTTATTAGAGCGCAGCTTTGAAATTTCAGTCACAGTCGAAAATCGTTGTGTCTGCGTTTTTTCCGAATGAGGATCATACATATAATTTCAAGTCGAGGAATAGATTTTATTTCAACATCCGTTTGGGAGTGAGGGGAATCTTAGCTATGGAAAGTCGTTTTTGAACGGGCCTAGAGAACAGAAACAGAAATGAAGGAATCGGAAATAGAAATGAAAAAGGGCGGCATTCAAAGCGAGTGAGCTGGATTGGATAAGAAACCGGTTAGACCTACTGTTGCATGTGGCCTTACTTTATTGCACGTGTGTTTAATTTTATTTTATGTGAATTATCCTTTGGTTGCCCTGATTTGATAGATCAGAGGGTCAGGCGCGCTGGTCTCATAAGTCACTCGTCCGGAATTTTTTTCAGTAGTCGGAAGGACCTTAGCACCTCACCTAGTACACTAAGAATCGGCTGCTAAATCAGTTGAAAAAGAAGGTTAAGTTCCGCAATGCAATATAGTGTCTAGGTTTTGCTTGCATTAACAGTTTGTGGGGGTATGCTTTGATTCCCTGTTTTGTAGGCAATCTATTTAAATATATTTTGGACAAAGTAAATTAAACCCGATATTTTATCTGTGGTTAGTTGTCTAGTCTACACTCGCACTGAGTGCTTATCATCGATGCCTGAGAGGTGACTCTACCATCTGTACCCAAATTAACAGCAATGATCGAAACCAAAGGCTGACGTGAGCAGAGATTTTTCACCTCAGAAAATTGTAACAACCTGGGATAGAACCCGGACCCACTGGGGCGAGAAGCAGTCAGGTTTACCACCGGTGCTCAGTAGTCCGAAAAGACGGACAAAGGCGTACACTGGATTTCGATGGCGTTTCCGTGTAATCAGCAGAGTTTCATGAAATTTGATAACGTATCTAAATCGGTTAGCACCTCAAGCTCCCTTAAGGGAGTGTGTCCATTTTTTGAAAATCTTCTCGGCGGTTTGTAGGTACGTAGGGTATTGGCGCACACGTTCCATATTTCGGATATATACGTGATGCGTTTTTTTATCACTAAGGCATCTGATAACATGCTTCTGTAGCACAGTGTTCCTAAAACCGTTATTAACAAAAAAATGACCATAAATTTGTCATATGGCATTCGAAAGATACAGTATCCAAGCATCTTCTCAGTGATTTTCAAAATGATCCATCGAGGGATTCGAGAGAAATAGCAATTTGAAGTTTTTTGATACGTTTCATAAGGCTACCAGCAAACACCCACGGGTTTGGTCCTATATCTATAAACAAAAAAAAATTGTCTACTTATTTAGTACATGGCATTCGAAAGATATAGTAATCAAGTATATCCCCTGCAAGTTTGAAAATATTTCATTGACGGAATCGAAATTTATAACGGTTTGGATGTGGTATGCGGTCATAGATGGGTTTTCTACCAGACTTCAAGCGTGAATCCATGTTTGTCCATTGACTATTTAGATCGTTTATACGTGCCGCGGTTTTTAAAGGAAAACCTGACCATTTAATTACATAAATATAATATACAAAAGGTGTTATTTATATGGTACACTAAAAAAAATATGAAAATAGGGTTGTCTACCAAACGTTAAATATAATTTATAAATTAAAAAATGGATAAAAGTCGGAGTGTTTACTTCAAAAGGCCATATTTCAATTGTTTGTTGACCGATTCTAATTATTTTTTCATTATTGAAATCATAAATTTAAAAAATATGAAGGTATTTGCTGATTCAGATCAATTTATGTTATGATACGGTTTTTGTTGGAAATTTTTGTACAATCGCTGGTAGGGTTGACAGATGTTAAAACTGGTCAAAAGGGATGTTATTAGTACAAGTTCATCTGCTCATATCTCTAACTATTGTCAGTTTTATTGTCTAATTGAACTTATCATGAGAATTTGACATTCAGATGTTTATACAGCAATTGCAATCAACTAGTATATAAAAATGGATAGGCAGCTATTTTTAAAACAAAAATATTCACTAAATAATGATAATAAATATAGTTGAGATCAACTATATTGCCTATTTACTGATGTAGATGACTCTGTTTTATATTCTTCCTAATGTAAATTAACAATGAAACGTTTACCTGTTCAATAATGAAAAAAATAATTAGAATCGGTCAACAAACCATGGCCTTTTGAAGTTAACATTCCAACTTTTATTCATTTTTTTCAGTTTTCACATTATATTTAACGTTTGGTAGACTACCCTTTTTTCATATTTTTCATATTTTTTCAGCGCTTCATAGAAATAACACCTTTTGTATATTATATTTATGTAATTAAATGGTAAGGTTTTCCTTTAAAAACCGCGACAAGTATAAACGATCCAAATAGTCAATGGACAAACATGGATTATCGCTTGAAGTCTGGTAGAACACCCATCTACGACCGCATATCGTTATAAATTTCGATTCCGTCAATTAAATATTTTCAAACTTACAGGGGATATACTTGATTACTATATCTTTCGAATGCCATGTACTAAATAAGTAGACAATTTTTTTTTTGTTTTTGGATATAGGAATATAGGAACCCGTGGGTGTTTGCTGGTAGCCTTTTGAAACGTGTCAAAAAACTTCAAATTGCAATTTCTCTCGAATCACTCGATGGATCATTTTGAAATTCACTGGGAAGATGCTTGGATACTGTATCTTTCGAATGCCGTATGACAAATTTATGGTCATTTTTTTGTTAATAACGGTTTTAGGAACACCGTGTAGGTATTTTCAAAGCACGGGTGGACTGAATTGGAGTTCCGCTTACTGAAAGGCGGGTATTAGTTGGAGATTTTGGTAGGCGAGTAAATTGACCTATGTAAGAGCAGGTTCTGTTTTGAATTGTTTTCAAAACGTTGCCAAGTTCATCTATAGCGATTCTTGGTAGTGAAAGCGTCTACTTTCACATCTGAGATCGCACGAGGGTTCTACGCTTTTCTGGCCGAATTCAATCTCGTGTCATTACTCAGAAGTTGTTCCAATGTTAAGGAGGTCAATTTCGTGCCAAAGGATCCCTCAAACATACCGGAATTTCTGCCAATTGAAAAGTACTGGGCCATCGTGAGTCAGGCCCTCCAGAAGCAGCTTAAGTAAGTGAAATCAAAAGCAGAAACGAGTTGGCCCAAAAGTTGTACAAGACCTTAGCAGCAGTGTTAAGTGGAAGATACGTGCATTTGGATATTTCTATCAAATTGAATAAAACGATTGCGGGGAAAAATCAATAATATGCCGTTTTTTACTCCTTGAAGGTTTCAAAACGATGGTGAATTTTGGTGAATATTTTCTTGATTATGCCTTTTGATTCCGTACACCCTTTACTGCACACATTTGAAATTCTCTGTGTACGAGGATTTAATTTGCACAAACGCATTTTTTAGTAAGCTTATGAAAAGGAGGAAAATCTCTAGTAATATACCCCCACGCTATGCTTATCTTACTACCCACTTGGGCTAAAAGTGTAACGCCGGCCTTGCACACAACAGATCGCGCATGGTGTCCCGCAAACACGAACGTTCCGATTGCTGATGAGATTGTAGCGAAATCGAAACATGGTTCGGCTAGCAAGCCAAAGCTTTGCACTTTTCTACGAAAGAAGAATTTTTGTTTCTTTAGCGTTGTCCAGCGGGAGATATGATGGGTGCAAGTGCTCGTATCATGATGTAATACAAGACACCATACGGGAAAGGTTGAGTAGGGGCACTATTGAGTAAAGGGACCCCTATAGTTCAACAGGCGTAGACAGATTAAGAGTAACATTCAATGAATACGATTAAGCATCACATCACAGAGATGAAATCAGAAAAGGGTATCCTCCATCAAATTGAATCACGGAAAAAGCGCTATAGAAAATAACCCATTGGGTATTTTTTCTTGAAAATTTGGGTGGAATTAGTTTTGAGTGTATTATTTACACTGTATTTTTATCGTTGTCAGTTTTTTGAAAACTATAAAAATGGCGTCAACCGAAAAGCAATGGTTGATTTTGCGCAAGCACCTGGAAAATTCTCCTCTCTCTCATCGGGACATCGGAAAACAACTCGGAATCGTGCAGTCAACGGTGAGTCGTGTGATTAAACGTTACTACCATACTTTGAGTATCGAATAGATGGAGCAATGTGGTCAGAATGGATGTGATCAGGATCACGAGTGATAGCGCGATTACCGCCCAGCACAAGTTTGATGTTCCGGAGGAAATAAGGAAGCAGAAACTTTCAAAGTATGCCAATAATTAAATGATTTGGCAAGCGATCCGCTCATGTGGCAAACGAAGTGCGCCGTTTATAAGTACCGCGACTGTAAACGGGGAGATCTACCTCAAGGAGCATCCACAGAAGCGTTTGCTTGCTCTGTTGAAGCAACACGATGGACCTACGATCATCTGGCCGGATCTAGCTTCGTGCCACTATTCAAACCCGAGCAGCACCGCTTGTTGATTAGCAGTTTTTACAACAAAAGTTGTTGAAAAGAAACGTACATAAACCATTATTCAACTGGTTTAGGAATTAAAAAAGCGCAGCAGCAAAAGTTTATGATTATGCAACAAACCTAACCTATGCTACTACATGTTGCAAGTGTTGCTTGGGAATGTTGTCCTGGAGTAGTACAAAGCCAGCGGGTTCACTTTCGTACCCAAGGACCTGATCCCCCCCCCCCTTCGCCACGCACTGAAACTAGGGGTGCGGGGGGCTTACCCTTTGTTATTAAAGGGTGTCCCACATCAAATTGCATCGCGGAAAAAACGCTGTTATTACCTAGTGGACCGATCCTTTTCAAACTTTCAGACAATAAAATATAACCCCCTCCCCCCCCCCCCCTCACCTCGCCTACTTCAAGACAACGCTATTGATGAAATAGATTGATTTTATCCTTTTAGGGAACATTCATAATTTATGTAACGCTAAATTTGCTTCAAATTGACTTCTTCTTCCCCCATGTCACTGTCACAAATTTCTTTACTCTCTTCCTTTCCTTAGTACGCAACGAATAGTTAGTTAATGAAATGGTATGGGGATGGAGAAAAGCCAATTTGAGTGAAACATCAACTCTTGAGGAATTCCATGTGAAACCGGCCGACCACAAAGACCATCGTCGATTCGAACGAAACTTTGAAGTTTCGTTCGGTTTATGACTCTCCGTGATTTTCTTTGTCAATAATTTGATAGAAGAGCAATTTTTCAAAAAATTTTGAGATCGAGTTTCAGGGAATGAATGTTTATGTACGAAAAAAATATACACTGAAATAAATGTTGTGTAATTTTTCACAAAAATTTGTGTTAAAAATTTAAATTGCAAAAAAACCCTTTTTTCAATTTTTTATATTTTGTCAGGCAACAAAAACCTAAAAAGAAAAGAAACATTTTGAATGTAATTATATGATGGAGAGCTCATCGGTAAAATTTTTTTTAACAATTATTTTATACATGTTTTAAAATTTCATACTAATTGACATATAAAACTGTAATTTTTTACTGAATATAATTCTAAGTATCATTTTAAATCAAAATGCATTTAACAAAAATCTTCCAAAATGTGATAGTTTTCGAGATATTCGGAATTTTGTTCCAGCGAAACAGTTAATTCGTGTGATTATACTCTTTTTAAAAGTTATTCTCGTTACCGCATCATAGAATTCCAAAAAATTACTTTTTATCGTTTTAAAGGCGTAAAAGAAACTTTTTCAGTGTATTTGAGTCATGGAGAAGCTTTCAATGAAAAGTTTTCTTAGCAGTTCTTTGACATATTTTTATAATTCACATTATTTTCAGTCAAAAACGCAATTTTCTTTTTGATATTCATTTTCAATTTTGTTAAATCAAAATGTCAATTACAAAAAATTTCTGAAATGTTGTGGTTCTCGAGATATTTTAAATTTTGTTTCAAGAACACAATTCTTTTGTTTTATTGCGACCTTTTCAGTTATTGGCGTTTCTCCAGCTGCAACAGTAGGTTCTCCAAAGGCCCCTAACATTTCTTGTAATTGCTCTTTTGATATCAAGGCGATATTATAACCCATCTGAAAACTACATGAAAGCAACCAAAATATGATCGAACTATATAGTTTAATCATAAGACCCTATGGTTGAATAGTATTTTGATGGTTTTCGTATAGCTTTCAAATGATTTACAATATCACCTTGATGTTAAAGAGAGAGTTGCAGGAAATGATATGAGCCTTTTGAAAAACTTATTGTTGTTGATGGAGAAATGCGAATAACTTCTGAAAAGGTAGAAAAAAAAGAATTATGTTGTTGAAATAAAATTAAAATATCTCGAGAACCATTACATTTCAGAAAATTTTTGTAATTGACATTTTGATTTAAAATGGCGTTTAGAATCATATTCAAAACGAAAATTGTATTTTTGCCTGCAAATAGTATGAATTATAAAAGTATGTCAAAAGTTGTTGTTAGGAAAACTTTTTTATTGAAAGCTTCTTCATGATCCAAATGCACCGAAAAAGTTTTTTTTTCGTGTTTAAAACGATAAAAATTAAATTTTTGACATTTTATGATGGGGTAACGCGAATAATTTTTAAAGGGCGAATACGAAATCATTGCGACACCGAAAATGTCATGCCAATTTTCTTATAATGTTTAAAATCAAACCAAAATTTTAGGGTAGTTTTATACATAAATTTACTTCAAAAATCAAAAGAAAAGTTAATCGATGGGGCCTTGAGTGTAAAATTGAACGCATTTTCGCTTGAAGCTCTCCATCAAAGTCTTTACAGTGTCATCCGGTACCTGTTTCTCAGTTTTTTTTCCATTTTCTTAACATGTCCTTCTCGTCTTTGACTGTCTTCTTGCTCTTCCGAAGTTCCCGCTTCATCATTGCCCAGTACTGCTCCACCGGGCGCAGCTCCGTCCAGTTTGGCGGATTCATGTCCTTTGGAACAAAATGGACAGAATTGTCCTCATACCACTCCAGGACACTTTTAGAATAGTGGCATGATGCCAAATCTGGCCAAAATAGCGGAGCTTCGTCGTGCTGCTGCAAGAACGGCAAAAGGCGCTTCTCGAGGCACTCAGATTTATAGATCTTGCCATTTACTGTGCCCTTTACTGTGCCTCCTCAATCCGCCAGAGCAGATGGCCTGCCAAATGAGATATTTGGAGGCGAACTTCGACATTTTATTCTTCTCAAATTTGTTGTCCACATAGAACTTGCTCTTGCCGGTGAAAAATTCCAACCCCGGAATTTGCTTAAAATCTGCTTTTAGGGGAATTGTGGGAAAAACCGGCACCCCACAACTTTTCCTAGAAATCAAATTTTTATTCATTTCATAATGATACAATATTATTAGTACGTTTATTTAGAGCATTTGAAGAAAAATTGGATTTACGTTAGTGCGCCGAATGTCATAAAAATTAACAAAACATTCGACAGCAGCGTTCATACTCGTCTGGATGTAAAATTTCGTTGGTAGATTTTAAGGTTTTAACCGAACGAAAGCTTTTCAAATCACCCCATTTTCAGTACCTATTATTATCGGCCTGTCCTATGATCAACTAGGTGCATTGAAGACGAGTTTGAAAAATTCAATATTTTTAATTGCTTTTATAAAAAAATGTGCGCTGTTGGGGTAAAACCGACACCCTATGGTTAGGGTAAAACCGACACCCTGTTAAGATGGTTGTGTATAGTTGCGATTCATTTCAAAATACTGGGGATCTTTGGAACACTTTAATTAGCCTATTAGAACACTATAGTATTAGCAGAAATACACAGAAATACTTTTATTGTGTTTATTTCTTGTAAGTCTCTTTAAAAATAAAAAATTGGATTTTTTGCTTATCTGATTCTAACGAAGCTTTTGCTATTTCTGCAAAAAGGTCATCAAACCGAATTTCTAGTGTTCTCTTGGTTTGTCATAGACGAATTTTATCACAATGAGACAATGATATTATGTATACTCCAATAGATCGTTGATGATCAGAGTCCGAAAAATCAAATCTGAAAAAGATAGTTTTACTAAGAAGTGTGTGTGTGTCACTTATAAGTGAATGAATCCAATTAGCAGAACGTAGAACGCTTGAAAATCTTCTCTTATGAAATAAAATGACACTGGAGGTTGCAATGATGTGCGCAAGGATTATTTGGAAATACTGATATCAATAAATAATCCTATAGCATAAAATACTCTTATTTATAGTACTACGCTTTCGAACTTTCTTCCCCTCACTACATGATGAAGCAATAAAAAGCACATATTTGCATCATACATACTCACACTTTATTAATCACGCATATATCTCATTTTTAATAAAGATAAAGATTTTAATAAAGTGGAGAGAAAATAAATTAAAGGGGGTGTCGATCTTACCCCTATGGGGTGTCGGTTTTACCCGCAGTGCTTACAAAAAGTCACTTTGTTTTCCAAGTTTTACAACCAATATTTTTTAATGAAATTAATTTTTTGAAGCGCTGAAAAAATTAAGTCTTGTTAAGAATTTTCTGAAGAAGAATTCTGCATAAAAATTATAATTTTATTGGTTTTGTGGCAACTTAGAAAAAGTGTTAAGCTTAAGGTGTCGGTTTTAACCATAATTCCCCTATATATGTTTCGTCGTCCATCACACAGCAACCATATTTTGTCAGCATCTTCTCGTAGAGCTTCCGTGCCCGAGTTTTAGCCGTCGATTGTTGCCGCTCATCGCGGTTTGGGAAGTTCTGTACCTTGTATGTATGTAGTCCAGCTCTCTTCTTTGCATCCTGGACGTAGCTCTGCGACATGCCGATCTTTTTAGCCAAATCACGGCTTAAGACGTTGGGATTTGCTTTAATCATCCGCTTCACCTTTCCCTCCGTCTTTTTGTTCTCCGGTCCCGGTTTTCTTCCAGCCCCTTTGCCGTGGTCCAACGTCAATCGCTCCTGGAACCGCTTCCACACTCTAGAGACGGTTGAATGGGGAATGTTCAACATTTTTTCCAACTGCTGGTGCGACAGGTCAGGAAATTCCAGGTGTTTGGAAAGAATTTGTTCTCTCGACTCGCGTTGGTTCACCTCCATTTTCGTTGAATCGAAAAACACGACTTCGAGTTTGACAACATGTAAACAATACACATCAATGAGAAAGTGTGCAAAATTTGGTTGATTTTTACCCTATGGTAAAAAAGTTATGCCCTGTTGAAAGTGTCGCAATAATTTCGTGTTCGCCCTTTAAAAATGGTATTATCACACGAATTAACATTTTGATTGAAAATGATACTTAGAAATATATTCTGTAATAAAATTACAGTTTTGTTTTGTGAAAAATGACACATTTTTTTCAATGTATATTTTTTTCGTACATAAATATTAATTCACTGAAACTAGTTCTCAGAAAGTTTTGCTGTATAAAATACAGTAATCGAACAAAAAAATTGAAATTATTGCACTTAAAAATGTTTAAGCCCTTTTAAAAAATTGCTCTTATATTACTACTACTGATATTACGGATTGTGTAAAATGTTTGGTCTTTCATACCGATGAAACGTAGTTTCTTAGGAATCTAAGATGGTCGGTCACGATTTTAAATATTTTTGGACGGATCTTCGTGCAATTCCTCTCTCCTCCAATTGGCACAAAACCCCTTATCTTTCCAATTATAAGAACAATACAAAATTAAATAATAAATAGAAAAAGATAATATACTATGCCATATTTCTGCTTAGTGGAGAACAATTTAGGTAAAAACTATTTTTTATTCATTAGGGAGATTGTTTAAATTGATTAAAACCATCTTTGCGAATGAGGAGATATAACTAAATTAGTTATGGAATTTGCGTTTCGACTTCGTTTCATCAGAATCCGACACTAACTTAGGGACAGGACTAAGCTAGTGCCGGATTGACGCCGAAAGCAAATATGTCGATTTCATGAATCCTCATCAGCAGACTTTCTTTGAACATCGCCAAGTTCGTACCTGTGTACAAAATTTCGCGCACGCGTTCAATCTCAAACATGCTTCGCCTCGATGTATAGGTTCGCCTCGAACATCGAACCCAAGCGAACGCTGAACGAACTATAGTTCAAACACCCGTGTACGTACACCGGGTGTGTACACGAGAACGATTCGCACAAGGCAAAAAGAGTCAACGCTAGTGCTGATGAGAGTGAGAAAGAGAAAACCGGTGTCACGAACCTATGTGTATGCACACCGTGCACGTACATGGGGTTCAGGTTGTGCATGCGAACATGTGCAATTGTGCACGTGTTTTGGTATGAAATAGTGTGTTCGAGTTCGTACACGAAGTGTGGGTTCAATATGAGCACAGAACCAGAGCAAACATCGCGTACGATGATCATTTGGGAGGACTGCTCATAAGCTTAAAATGAGCTCCTTTTCTCGTGGGATTACGTTTGACTAGAGGTTTGCTCAGGAACACAAATTGTGTCTTCGTGTTTGTCTTTCTCCTATAGAAAGGTTATGCAATCACTCTGAAAACCGAATTTTTAACCGAGGCCCGGGGATTACATCTCTTATACCATTCAACTCAGTTCGTCGAGTTAGGCAAATGTCTGTGCGTGTGTGCGTATGTGTGTGTGCGTGTGTATGTATGTATGTGACCAAAAATAAGCACATCGGGTACTCAGGAATGGCTGAACCGATTTTTTCAAACTTAGTCTCAAACGAAAGGTACAACGTTCCCATAGGCTGCTATTGAATTTCATTTAATTCCGACCTCTACAGATTGAAGAGTGGGGTCACGCATGAAATTCCCATATAAATCGGAATCAGCATGGTATCTAAAAGATGCAAAACTTCATAAAATGTGTTCGAAAATGTTTGGATTTATAGTTTCAGCTCACTGATGCCCAATCAAATCCACGCTGAAGACATTGGACAACTTCGGCGGAACCGGAAGCATTGGGAAATTGGTTATGTTCCTGAGTTGAACTCACATCTGCTTCTCAGAAATGTCTAACTCGATTTTCACAAAATCAGTCGCAAATTAAAGCCAGGACATTCCTATTGAATGCTATTAAATTTCGTTTGAATCGGAGTTCTGGTTCCTGTGTTACGGGATGAAGTATGCGCCCACATGCGAAATATCCATATAAACCGGTAATATGTGTATAAATGATGCAAAAATAATTAAAATGAGTTACACAATGCTTGAAATTGTTTGCCGACACTCTTATACCATTCGGCTCATTTCGTTGAGTTCGGAAAACGTGTGTATGTCTGTGTGTGACCATCAATTGCGCATCGGTTACTCGGAGATGACCGAAAAATAAAACACGTCTCAAATGGAAGGTATAATATGCAGTTTGGTGTAGTATCGCTTCGCACCTACCCTAACACTCCCACCTTTCATCAAGCCTCCTCCCCCTTGGCCACCCTCGCGCCCGCTATAGGGCATTGATGAAAAAAACACTCATTTTTGAAATCTCAAAGGCCGCAAACAAAATTTCCTAGTTCCTCCAAAATAAACTTCCCAAGTAGGTCTGTAAAACCAGTGAAAAATTTGGTTTGAAATGATTTTGAGTTAGAAAACTGCTTTAAAATTGAAACTAATTTAAAATTTGTTAACAAGTTGAAACTTTTTGGCGGGGTCGGGACCCTCCGAACCTTCTTCCTGGATCCGCTGCTGAGTTCAAGTGTTTCAGCTTCGAAACATAGCTTCTCAAGTTCGTGGCTGTCGATCCATTATATGTATGTGCAAATCGTACTGAATATGTAATGGACATTTCCACCATTATATTGAACATAACCGGCCATGGAATCGTACATGAAAAAAAACCAGTCATAAATTCATGAAAAAAAGGTCACGATTTCGTGAACTGAACAATTTAGGAAAACCATGACCAAGTTCCTGAAATTATGAATAATAAACCACGAATTAATTAAACTATTTGTGTTTTCAAAAAACTAGTTCGCCCCGAATATATACATGGTGTTACATTAAATAGTTTGGTTAGGGTACTGTTGTTGTTCCCTGGACATGTTTAGTTTTTGTTGTGAGTCTAGTTCATGATTTGGGAATACACAGCCGACAGTCAAATGATGTTCATGATTTCAAGAGCTTATTCGCGATTCTTGTGATTTCTCATCACGTTATTTTGCTATCTTATTCATGAGTTTACTATCGCATTTTTATGTCAGATTAACGTGGTTAAAATTCATGATTTCAGGATCTTTGTCGCGAATTTTGTAATTTCTATTCACGTTATCGTGATATTTTAGTTATGAGTAGAGGGTTTTATGTTCATGATTTCAGGATCTTAGTCACGATTTTAGATAATTTTGTCGCGAGTTGTGTGATATGTGTTCATGATTTCAGGATCTAAGTCACGATTTTTCTAACTGCTGTTCATGTTGTCGTAATATTTTAATCATAAATAGAGTAATTCATGTTCATAATTTCAGAAACTTAGTCATGATTTTCGTAATTTCTGTTCGTGTTATTGTAATGTTTTTTTTTAAACTTACTTCCAAATTTGACACGAAAAGTAATATGACTAATGTTCGTGATATCAGCAGTTTTACCATGGTATTTGTAAATTCTCTTCGCCTAAGTGTGTTCTATTACTTTTTGGTTACTATCGTTTTTTTATTCGGAATATCGTGACAATATGAACTGGATCATAAAAATGTGACTGATTCGCGATATCTTGTTCTGTGAATTATATCACGCACACTATTTGGTATTCTCAGCGCAGTATTCGTTTTCGATCCAGACATCACCATTAACCGTATCAAATGAATAACGATGTTCGAGGTTCCTAATAGTTTTTTTATATATAATGCTTGCGTCTATTACTAGGGTCACTAGTAGCTGGACATTTCATAAAACAGTGCATGGAATAAAAATGATTCCACGAATAATTCTTGGAGTTTTGTAAAAGAGATCACGGGAAAATTTCATTATCATGTTGCATGAAATTGTAAATGATTAGCGATATCTTCTAAATATCACCAGCATACAAAATAGATTGTAAATCATGTTCTTGGAATCACGAACCAGCTCACGAATACATGAATAATATTTAATGATTTCGTGAAGTATTTCACAAAAATGACCGTGAGTTGTGACTTATACTAGATGTCATGAACCAGTTCACGAATACATGAATTATATTCCAAAAATTTCGTGAACTATTTCACGAGTACGGATATTGGATCGTACCTAATATTTTAGAGATCATGAATTACTTCACAAGAATTAAATGGATTTATGAATACAATTTTGAATTTCGCGAAATAGTTCACGAGAACATATCCAGAATATTTTGATTTTGTGAACTAAGGCTCCTATATCTATGAATATCGTCATCTCAATCTTTGGTTTTATGATTTAATGTTCATAAAGTTGTGAAATAGTTCGCATACTGAAAACCGCATTAAAAATGACTTGGCGGAAACCGTGACTGAAGTGGAACAAATAGTTCCACTAAAATAAGCGTTATGCGGGCGTCATTGAGGAGAAATTGAACATAATTATAAAACACATGATTTTTGTTCATGGTCCTGTTTTCATAACGTGAAAACGTGATTGTTCCTGGATTCATGGCACTTTATTCACGATTTTGGGAACATTTTTTTACGTGTAACATGGATTAATGAGAAAGGCATTAATCCATATTACACGTAAATACGTGAATTGCACCGCTAGGTGGATTAAAACAGGGTTTTTGGAGCTAGCGTCAATCCAGTGCTAGCTTATTTCTGTCACTAAGTTTGTGTGTTATTCTGATGAGACGAACTCGAAACGCAAATTTGAAAATTAATATAATAAAACAAACTAACGTAATAAAAATAAACATAAAATAATATAAATGTTTTCTGTTTTCGGTCACCGTTGGTAAATGCTATCGTTTTTAGATTGATGTTTTTCGGTGATTATATTAAAAACTCTCCTACTCTTCAGCCATCTTTAGAAATTAAACCCCAATCGCCTCTTGCTATCGCTGGGGGAATCAAATTCAAGTTTGAATTTGTTTCGCCTAGCGATAGCAAGAGCTTGGTAGTATGGAGTTAGATTCCAATATCGAACGAACCAATGCGCAGTACTGTGGGCGGATACAGATAGCGCGGTTAAATTCATTAAAAATTTTAAGCATGGCTGCCATCTGGCGGTTTGCCTTGGTAATGATAAAGTCGAAATGAGGTTTGAAAGTGAGTGCAGAATCCAAAGTGACTCTAAGGTCTCGCACTTGTAGTACACGCTTAAGATGCTGATACCCAATACGATAGTCGTATGAGATTGGCTTGTGCTTGCGATAATACGATATTACACTGTACTTGTGAATATTAACTGTAAGCGTGTTTTAAGAGCACCAGTCATTGAAAGTGTCCTAGAGCTGTTGTAAAGTTAAGCAATTCCTGACGCACTTAATGGTCATGTATAATTTAACGTCACCAGAGCATACGACACCTCGGTGGCAATACTGTAGCTATATCATCGATAAAAAGTGTGAATAAGAGTTGGCTCAAGTTACTTCCTTGAGGAACACCCGAGTTGTTCGAAAATAAGGCACAGAGCCCTCATCTCATTTTTATTACAAAGTGGCCATTTTTTAGATACGATTCGAGCCAACGAATTTGATCAAAAGACAGTACTAGCAGCCTCTGAAAAAATTGCATAGATAGTGTTCTACTTTTAGTGAAAAATCGAAAAAATCGAGATTTTTGCGTTAAGGGACAACACAAAAATTGGTATATTGTAGCAGTCCTTCTATCCGGCAATCCATTCACTCGATAAATCTGCGTTCAAAGGTAATATTTTCGTACAATTGGTAAATAATAAAATGAAGTTTAAGATTGTTCCAATTTATTTAATTGCAAACATTCTGGTATGGTGTGAGAAAAAAATAAATTAATTTAAGAAAAACTGCTCATAAATTCATTGCTAGTTTTTCATCGATGGTTGTCACAAAATCCTTGTGGCAAGTTTCTATATATTTAAAATTTAGGAACTTTAATTCTAAATATACTAACCTACTCCATAACAACTTTTACGTATAATTTCAATAAGGTAAGCTATACAAGTGTGTGGAATGTGCCTATTACGTACTTGATGCGACAATTTGCCGGATTCTTTAAAACTACATCCTTTGTATTGTTGTTTCCAATCAAACAACATTCGGAATAATTCATATCAATTAAATTTTATACGTTGTGGTTAAACTGGCTTCATGGTGATTCTGAACCAGAACACATGTTTAACCCTACGCATCAATGGATTACCGTAGGGTGCTTCATATAAGTATCACGTCAATCGAATTGCAATTAAATGTTCGAATTTAGCGTCTATTTCTAGTTTTTAATTTCGTTAAAAAAACATGTCTGATTGACCTTAAAAACAAAGTGAAATACCGTTTACGTGGTGTTATCATCCTAACACACACACTGCCTCATTTCAATTATCCAAACCCTCCGACCTCGCAAAGGTCACATTCGAAGGTTTGTTTAATCAAACCAAATACACTGGTTCGGGGTTCATGGTTTAATGATGTTTGGCTATTAGAACAGCATTCCTCACCACCAACCGGTTGACCGGTACTTTGACGGCCCTGTTCAGTGTTGTAAGTACCGCTTTTCCCAGAAGTGCCCGAAACGTGTGCGTGTGTGCGGGGGTCAGATTTAGTTAATTGGAAATTGTTCGGTTTTAGTTTGAGCAAAATTTGCGCGGAGAAAATTTGTTGACGCGACGCACGTGCATCCGTAATCGGGACCTTTCCGCTGATTCGTTTCAACAGGAGGGGTGGAGAAACAGGATGTGGAAGTATACCCCAATTGCTATGCTTTAATTGTGGTTACTGCCAGTCAGATTCGAGCTAAATGTTTTATCGTTCCGTATATTGTTTCATTAAAATTGAAATCATGTTAATAGGATCATTGCAGGGTGCAGCCACTGATATGTGCGCGCGTGTAGAGATTTCAGTGCATGGTTTTGTGCACCACTCCGGGATTAGGTTTTCATTAGGCATAATGATCAATAATAAAATGAACCGAGCCTGAAATGTCGGAACGATACGATGGATTATTGTAAATCAGACATGCTAAACAGTATTACTAAATGTGGCAATGAGTATTTTGTGGTTTTTGGTCACATTTTCCAGAGAATTATGCGAGTAATGGAAATGAAATTTCGTATGGCAAGGTAATGTCATCACTTGTTGGAATGGCTGATGAAGTTTCTATTCCTGATAAATTTTAGCATTTTGGTTATTATTCGGAAAGAAAATAACGCAGGTTATTGGATATTAAAATTAGCCTAAGCTTTTTCAAGACGGAACATGCCTTGGCTTATATACTTAAAGGAGGATTATCATACGAACGGTCAAAATCTTATTAATGTTACTATGTTTTAATTGCCGCAAGGTTCTACTGTATCGATTTTGTTGGCTATTTTCGGCAAATTTGAGACTAAGAGAAACGAAAGCAATGAAATTGAAAGACGGATAGGTATTCTAGAGCGAATCAGTTATAAACTTAGAACGGAAAACTAGAACTAGGCAGGCTCATATGGGCATGATCGAAAGGAAATGTGAAGAATTTTTTTTGCCTTCTGCATAGTAGGAGTTGGGCGTTCCACCCAAGTCTACCGCATGGTCTATGGTAGAACATAACTCATCATCATGTTTTACCGCCGACGCCGGCGTCGGCGGTAAAACATGATGATGAGTTATGTTCTACCATAGACCATGCGGTAGACTTGGGTGGAACGCCCAACTCCTACTATGCAGAAGGCAAAAAATTCTTCACATTTCCTTTCGATCATGCCCATATGAGCCTGCCTAGTTCTAGTTTTCCGTTCTAAGTTTATAACTGATTCGCTCTAGAATACCTATCCGTCTTTCAATTTCATTGCTTTCGTTTCTCTTAGTCTCAAATTTGCCGAAAATAGCCAACAAAATCGATACAGCAAAATCTTATTAAGTTGTAGCAAAGTTGATCCAAAAAATGTTTCCATGTTAGAAGCTTAAACTTTTTTCATTTTGAATACTTTATGTCTGAAGGACAGCGCTAACTTTAGGAACGGTGTTAGAGTGTTTTAAGCAACCAGAGTAACAGCATCATCGTTCATTGTCTCATTTAGTAAATACTGAGAGGTAAATTTGCATCCGATGAACCAGGGACACTTCTCAATGAGCGGATATATCAACACCCTCGAGAGGATATTGAGATAACAGAACGACAACGCCTCCGAAGAGACATTGTCATTCAAAGTCAGCTTGAACCGATGTAGGTTTATAAACTATCGTCGTGACATGTGAAAGCCATAGTTCAGTTTATAACCCTTTCTCGCTAGAAATTCCAGAGATCGGTTGTTGATACTACAAAAATGCTGCTATGTTTTCTCTGTAAGAGACTTGGTTCTCAGAATCAGGATTATAGAACTCAAGCCACATCAAAACATCAGTACTCATATCATTCATACTTACTGTGAAGTAAACAGAAACAGAAAACTAGAAGTGGCAGGGTCATTAGAACAGGCCTAATATGGTACGGGCTTAATCTGTTAATGAGGGTCGAGCTTAGGCAGTATAACTACGAGTCACCCGAGTTCACTAACATGTGTCCTAGTCTATAGACGTGTCCATCTTTACCGTGACAACCGACTACATACCCAGTAATCTCTAGCTAATTGAATGTCGTTAAAGTGTAAAAAATATTCGTCTATATTCAGTTCGATAAATTCGCGTATGATAATCGACGGTGAACAAGTGCATGTTTTACTTGCCGTCGGGGCGGCATTTCGGAAAAGGAGAACCGGTATACCATTACATTCAGGTGACCTTCAACCGACGAACTGGATCAGTTGGAGGCCTTTTCGAAAGGACGGATTTCCCGGTATTTGGCAATGACGCCATCCACCATTGTCGCGAGGACGCACAATTGGTTACCGCCATTGCTACAAGGTTGTACAATAGGCATCTATGAAATCGCCATTGCGATTGGCCGCCACTACGAACGCTTGCATGTGGTCCGCGTGGTTCTGTAAAATTGCATGAGAACCCTTTGGAGACTACGAAGGTTCTATATACCAAACAATCAGGGCCGCCGAGAGGGGAGGGGGAACGGGGTATTCCCCCCCCCCCCCCCCGGGCCCGGTGTTGTGAAGGGGGCCCGGTCTTTGAACAGAAGGAATGATTCTGTCAAATGTAATTTCAATAACAATTTATTTGAAAGTTCAAGTAGAGTTTCAATGTTGGTATGATTCAATTTCCAATTTCTATCACAAAGTTAATCGTACATTACATTATAAAGTTGACAGCATGAAAGACTAATCAAAAGAAAACTTTGAAAATTAGAACTCAAAAACGAGTTTAACGTGCAGTGGGCATAAAGACAAGATTTTTTTGTAAATTGTGTAGAACTGATTTTTTTTATTTCGATTATAGAGGTTTTAACCTTAAGGTCATTCGCCTCTTCGGGTTAGAAAAATCTCTTTTTTTTAACCTATGTGCGGGGTCGGAACTCGAACCCAGGTGCGCTGCGTACAAGGCAATCGATTTACCAACTACGCTACACCCACCCCGACTGAAATTAATTTTCTATATCATACTTTATAACAATTATCTCATAGATTTCGACCAACTATTTAAAAAAAATGAGTTAGTTAAAGTTGAAAGTTCTGGGCTCTCACAATTGGTTTTCATATTTCACTAATTCATTCGAAACTTTCAATATGTGGAGGGGTTTAAAAAACGGTGTTTTTTAAACATTAGTCCAATCGCGATTCATTTTTTGAATTCTGAACAACTCCACAAATCAAGAAAGAACATGAAAATTCACGAAGAAAATGAGCCGCAGTAATTTTTCGTATTCGCTTGAAATTTTTTTTTAAATAACCCGAACTTGAAAATTTTTGTCATCTTTAACTTACTTTCTCAATTTAAATGAACTTTTCAATTTTTTTGTTTCTTTTCCCATTTCATCCAGGGTTTGTATTCTTTATATTTTCTTCATTCAATCTTATTTTACTTTTTCGTATATTTTACCCCATATTATCCTTTTTCTACTTTTACCATTTTTGAATCATTTTTAAAAATTTGTTCTATTTTTTTCATTTGTCCCATTTTTTCAATTAGTTTTATCAATTCATGTTTTTCCATTTTCGCATTTTATCTATCGTTTTATTCGTTTCCTTTGTATTCGTTTGTTTAATTGATTTCATTAAATTCATTTAATTTATTAAAGTAAACTTGTATTTGCTATTGTTTCTTTGTATTTTTTCATATCTTCCAATAAACTTTTTTTAGTATTTTTGAATCCACCTTTTTTATATATTTTTCATTTTAGGTTTCTCTCATTTGCTTAAAAAATATTCTCATCTGTTTTTTCGTGTAGCTAAATTTTCTGCTCTCCATTCATCAGTTATGAAATTTATGCATTACTTGTGTATGGATTTTTTTCAATATTCTCTCATTTTGGTTTATTGCTATATTTCATTACCATTAGTATTTTCCATTTTTACCCGTTTAAGTAATTTTAAATTGCATATTTTCTATTTTGTTACCTTCTTCATTTGTATATTTTCCTATTATTTTAATTTGATCTCTTTGCGAATTGTGAATGTTTTCAGTTTTCCATTTAATCAAGCTTTAATTTTTTCCGCTTTTACTTTATATAGATTTATTTATTTTTTAAATTTTCTCATGTGTTTTTTATGATACTATTCCTGTTTTTTACATTTCTTCTAGGATTTTCTTTATTACCCATTTAAATCATTTTTCACATACTTTCTTTGATTCCACTTTTGTCTGTTTTTGATTATTTCCACCTATTCTTGTTGTCTATTTTTTATCCAGTCTATTCTCTCCAATTGCTTCCAATATTTTTTTTATTTTTCATAATTATTTTTTTTTCATCTTTTTATTCCATTCTTGTACTTTATCATTTCTTCTATTTTGAAACATTTTTAACATTTTCCTACTTTCTTGTTTTCATGCTTTCCATTTTTTAATATGATACTATTTTTTATATTATACACATTTTCTATAATTCCTATTTTTAAGTCTATCTCAGTGGAGACATTAAGTTCATTTCTATATTTGATTATTGTATTCTGTTTTTTTATTTTTTGTTGCGTTCATTTTTCATTCTTCTGCTATTTTTACCACATTCCATGTTAATGACGTTTTATTTTTCATTTCGTTATTTACCCGCATTTTTCTATTTCTTCAATGTTTGTCTGGTTTCCTTTTTAATTTCCTTGGTTTAATTTGATTGTTTTAATTATTCAATCGGTCTTTTTTGCCATTTATTTAAATTGTTCATATACATTTTTTTAATTTTTCCATTGTCTTAATTTTGTTCTTATATTATTATATATTTTTTCTACGTTTTGGATTTTTCTATTTTTGATATTGGTAGGTTTTTGACTATTTGCATATTACTAATATTTTTCCATTATATTAAATGTCATTTTGAAGCTTTCTTATTTTGTTCCATTTTATCTATTTATTAATTTTTCCTCGTCTGTTCCTTTTATTGTTTTTCGCTCTTTAAATGCTGCCTTCATTGAATGTTCTTTATATTTTTATTTAAATTTATTACACTTCCATTTTGATACCAATTTTGCTATTTGTGCAAAGTTTCAATTATGAGTTCTTCAATAATATTTTACCAAATATATAAATGAAGAGCTCGCAAAAATCACTTGAACTAGTCTTCCCTGAAACCAAAAAAAGTCAGCAACACTACAGAACAAATGAGGGGTTGTAATTTCAGAGACTGGCAAGGGTGTAACGCACCGACTTGGCCGAATGTTTTGCTTCTTTAACGAATTCTAGATGAAACCAGACAAGGATTCAAAAAAAAAAATTTATGCGATACCGACTTTTGGATATATATTAAAATATTGATAAATCGGTAACTTTCAATGCCACTAAAGATATCGGTGAGATATTTAAAAGGTACCCTCTTTTGCCTGTATGCAGAAAGATGCTTTTTATATTTGACATTTGCTCTTCAGTTTTAAAAGCAAGAGGAGCAGCACGGAGAAATTTTGCTCGCGTATAGCCTGAATTCGAATTACTTGCACGCCAAGATAGTGAAACCGTTAAAAGTGATCAAATCAACTGTCACCAACGTAATGGCAACCGGAAGGAACAGTGGCCGATATTTCCAAGCATATGAAGCTATCGAAGTTCACACAGGAATATTTAGTTTGGCAGGCTTTCTGTACCTATGGTTTGAAAAGCGACATTTGGAATATTGGTCCATTGTCAAGCAGAACCTGAAGGAGACCCAAATATGTTAAACTAAACTGTCTGTGGCAAACAAAGTGGAGGAGATGGCTGAACAAAATTTGGTAGCAGTAATTAAAAGACGCTCAACTGAAAGCTTAATTGAATATTTTTCTGTATTTTATGCTATTTGAACTTATGAATTAAAAAATAATAAAAAAAATTAATCTTTGTCGTTTGAACAAATTTTGATCATAGACGACGCTTGTGTTTGAGTTGTCAGCGTGACCGCCGCTCAATACAGTGACTCTGGTTTTTAATCCCGGTCGAGATCGTTGGGATATTTTGAGAACTCTGTATCACGTCTTTATTCGCAGGGGAAGTAGAATCGTTAGTCCTTGTCCATGTGTAGATGAACCGATATCTTGCTTTGGATCACCTCTCGGGTGTCGATGATAGGTACACAGTGCGAAAAGAGACCGACGGAAAATAAACAAAAAAAATTACCGTAACACCCTTTGAAATGAAAAAAAGTCATTGAAATTAACAGCACTAAGTGTATTCTCCTATAGTTCTACATGAATTACATAATAGCTGATAATTATTTTTATAAACACATTTCGAGCTTAACAGTTTCTGTGTTCGAAAAATCTACAATGATGGAAAGGGCCCTTATACTGGACCCCACGGGCCCGTAATTTCTTTCTACAGCCCTGTCAAACAATTCAAGGTCCAATATTATTTGGAATTACGTGAGTAGTATTCTAACACGTTCACGTTAGTTGCATAGGTGCTTCGCTTATTTTTTCTCTTTTATGGTTCCAGTGAAGAGTTTACGGTTGCTGCTGAAAGGCTCTGGACTAGACGGTGAAGAAGCGAATGTTCTTGGTAATCGGCAACCTGCGTTCCCGATCAAATTAAAGCACAAAGCCCGATTTATTCGGGAGCAGGTTAGTACCTCTCCAAGCATTTTAAACGTGTCGGTCGGTCTTACCTTTGGTGTTTTCTCCTTTTCGCGAATTCAATTCGGATATCTAGCTCAGTTGCTCATCCAATCACCGGGGTCGATCGACACCTTTCAAACGAACCAAGGTATCCTGGTTTGTCGATAAGGATCGTCGACAAGGATTTTCGAAATCTATCTTTTCATTGTATCTGAGCGTTAGGACCGGCAAGGGTCGGTTACCACAAGTCGGCTATGCGGAGGTTGGCGTTTATTATCACGAAGGAGAGGCGGAACTTTCCGATTTTACAAAACCATTTCAACATACTGCAGTATGCATGCAAATTCTAAACACTTGAGGAAACCAAACGCTGTGGCGGATAACCCAATACTTTCAAGGCGAATTTATTGGGAGCAGGTTAGTACCTCTCCAATAACGGTAATCATATCCAAAGGGTGCTTCTTGTCCAAACTCCGCGCCAAGCAAACACAGCTGATGACGTCATTCAACGTAATCTACGCATTCATGGAGCATTATGAAGACACTCGGCATTTCAGTGAGCTGGCTTCGCGGTTGGACAAGTTAGAGCCACTGTGGGAGAAGATAGAGGAAGCTATGACGGAGACGGAATTATCCGACAGTGAGGAAGGGGCGGCAGGAGAGAGGTACGTTAAGGAACGAGTCGACTTCCAGAATAAATTCTTTATCCTTAATGGCTTCTTGGTCTCTAAAATTCGGGATAGCCCCGAGCATAGCAGTGCCCTGCAAACATCTCATGTTTTGCATTTGCACCCCCGCACCCGCATGTTAAACTGCCTTTTATCAGTCTTCCCAAGTTTTCTGGCAACGTGGAGGATTGGTTGCCTTTTCGGAATTTGTTCATCTCATTGATAAATTTCTCGACGGATTTGCAGGACATCGAAAAATTCCACTATCTTAGAAGTCAGTTGGAAGGAGAGGCGTTAGCAGTAATAGCGTCATTAACACTTACGCAGGCTAACTACACTGTGGAATTACTGGTCAAACGGTACTCGAACATTAAGTGTCTTAAGAAGACGCAGGTACAAAATCTCTTCGATTGTGCAGTCATGCGGAAATAGTCAGCAGTAGAACTGCACAAATTTGTTGAAGGTTTCGAGAAGGCTACCAAGGTCCTAGATCAGGTGGTGCAGCCAGGCGATTACAAGGATCAACTGATGGTTCATCTGATGTGTTTAAGGCTGGATGATAAAACGCGTCGAAGTTGGGAAGAACATGCGTCGACTTGTTAGGAGGAAGGTTTCAAGGATTTGATGGATTTTTTGCTTCGACGCATCAGGGTGTTGGATTCTTTACCAAGTAGCCAATCGGTTACCCAACCCCCAATGGTTAAACAGGTTTATCCATCGAAGGTAGGTAGCCATGGAGCGGTCCAATCGACTTTTTTCACGTGTCCAGTTTTCGGTAAATTGACCATCATCGAAAGGGAAACACTGCTGCGGCAACATTCGTTGTGTAGGAACTGTTTCTCGGAAAGGGCATCAGGCGAACGAATGTTTATCCATGTTTTCGTGTCGACGATGTAAGAAACGGCACCATACCTTGGTTTGCTATAAGGAAGAGAAACCCAATACTCAGCACACAAATGGGACTGAAAATCAATCCAAAGAAAGTAGGGGTCATAACTCTACTGAAAGGGTATATACAGCTAATGCCGCGGAAGGCACGTCGGTTAGCAGTAATATCTAGTGACATTCTAGCTACAGTGGTAGTTCGCGTGGTCGACGATTATGGACACGAGTTTCCTGCGAAAGCACTCATGGATACCGGATCGGAATGCATTATTATCTCCACCCAACTTTCGCAGAAACTGCTTGTCAAGAAAACTAGGGCAGATATACAAATAACAGGTAATGGACAGGTTCCAACAAAGACCAGGGAGAAAGTTCGAGCAACAGTCAAGTCGAGGTTAACAGACTATTCCGAGACCTTTGAGTTTTATGTACTGACTAAAGTGAACGAAGATTTGCCTAAATCAGCCATCACTGTCAACAACTTTGAGTTACCAGCTGGAATTCAGTTAGCAGACCCGGAATTTTTCCAAACTCACACCATCGATTTTCTTCTTGGTGGGGAGTTCTTTTTCGATTTCTTCCCGACGAAACAACGAATTGCACTTGGTGAACATATGCCTTCACTCGTTGATTCGGTATTCGGATGGTTGATGACTGGTCGATATGGGTTGAGTCAAGGTGGGGCACTAACGGTTTGTTAACACGCGGCAGTTTCAGAGGTGATCGAAGATCTCATGAACAAATTTTGGGAGTGTGAGGAGGGACATCTTTGATAGAACTATTCGCTTGAGGAAACCAGGTACGAAGAATATTTCTCTAAGACAGTAAAGCGAAAGGAGGACGGTCGATATTTGGTTGGTTTACCAAAATCTAGGGTTGGCTTAGCTAAACTGAGTGAGTCAAGATCTACTGCTTTCCGACGTCTGATGCTACTCGAACGGCGGCTGGCACGAGATGAGGCACTAAAAAAAGACGACCATATGTTTATTTCCGATTACAAGGATCGTGGACATTTGAGGAAAGTTGCTGAAGAACATTCCGGAGCTACTGCTAGCTATTATCTTCCACATCACCCGGTAATAAAAGATTCAAGTACAACAACCCGCGTCAGAGTGATTTTTGGCGCATCCAGCAAATCGTCCACCGGAGTGGCTCTGAATAACGTACTTCTGAATGGGCCAGTTATCCAGGATGATTTGCGTACAATTATCATGCGAAGTTGACAATATCCGATTATTTTAATCGCAGATGTTGAGAGGATGTTTCGGAAAATTTTAATGGATCGTTTTGTCGTTTCAATGAATTCTTTGGCGCTTTTCACCAGAACAACCGGTGGAAACGTACGAATTGTTGACCGCTACCATTTTTTCTAATTTTTATATTTTAGAAACAAAAACCTAAAGAAAAAAGAAATATTTGGAATGTGATTGTATGATGGAGAACATATCGGTAAAAAAGTTTTTCTAACAATAACTTTATACATGTTTTTAAATTTCATATTAATTGATATACCAAACTGTAATTTTATCACAGAATATAATTCTTAGTCTTATTTTAAATCAAAATGTATTTAACAAAAATTTTCCAAAATGCGATTGTTGCTCGACAGCAGTGAAATTAGCTGAGTCTATTAATCTCTTTATTGTAGGTAAGAAGGAAGATTATAAATTCCTATAAGGGAACAGAGTTTTAGTGTTTTGCTTATATACATAATTTCAGTAATACTTTTAGTAATTTTCACTGTCAGTGCAGCGGTTTAAAGACTCTTCCTCGTTAGGTGATCGATCGATCTAGCGCTAATACCTAAGTACACTTCTGTTTATATGTTTGTTCGTGTTGGATTATACAACGACTCACCTTAGTTACTCAATTCTGAATTTCAATTGCTAATGCTGGGTAATGTTAGGCTATGTAACCTTATTAGTGCTGTTTTTAATCCGTACTGACTTGATCCGTACTGATTTGATCCATACTGACTTGATTCCACACTAACCTAATCCGTACTGTAGCTGTAAGTTTTGTTAGGGTTAGTTTTAGTTCTTAAATTAGTTTCTGGCTCACCTTGGATGATAACAGTCTATTTGCAAATTCACTTTTAGTTTTAGGCAAAGATTGATGGATTTTAACTACTAGCACTAGAAATTAGTTAAGGATATCTTTTTTTACCTCTGTCTTTCAGAGCAAATCTTGGCGGCAAATGATTTGACATTTAAGTTTTCCTCGCTACGGCTGTCTTTCCGTGACCGCTATGCGTGCCAATCCCCCGGGAAGGCGAAGGGCACGGTTTGTTGTTGTTTTTTGTTGCATGGGCGCCGAGGGGCTCGCTTAACTGTGTAGCGCTGTTAACAGCAATAGTTTTCGCGATATTTGAAATTTTGTTCCAACAAAAACAGTTAATTCGTGTGATTATGCCCTTTTTAAAAGTTATTCGCGTTACCCCATCATAAAATGTCAAAAGTTTAATGTTTATCGTTTTACAAACGTAAAAGAAACTTTTTCAGTGTATTTGGATTATGGAGAAGCTTTCAATAAAAAAGTTTTCCCAACAACAACTTTTAACATATTTTATTAATTCATACTATTTGCGGTAAAAAATACAATTTTCTTTTTGAATATTTTAAATCAAAATGCTAATAACAAAAATTTTCTGAAATGTCGTTGTGCTCGAGATATTTTAAATTTTGTTTTAACAGAACAATTCTTTTGTTTTATTACGACCTTTTCAGAAGTTATTCGCATTTCTCCATCAACATCAACATGAAGTTACATGAAAATAACCAAAATATGATCGAACTATTTAGATTAATCATAAGACCCTATGGAGAAAGTTACAGGAAATGCTATGGGCCTTTTGAAAAAATATTGTTGTTGATGGAGAAATGCGAATAACTTGTGAAAATGTTGTAATAAAACAAAATAATTATGTTGTTAAAACAAAATTTGAAATATCTCGAGAACTACTACATTTAAAAAAAAATTGTTATGAGCATTTTTATTTAAAATAGCGTTCAAAATCATAATCAAAAAGAAAATTGTATTTTTTACCGCAAATAGTATGTTGTTGGAAAACTTTTTTATTGAAAGCTTCTCCATGATCTAAATACACTGAAAATGTTTCTTTTACGTCTTTGAAACGATAAACATTAGATTTTTGACATTTTATGATGGGGTAACATGAATAACTTTTAAAAAAGGGCATAATCACACGAATTAACTGTTTATGTTGGAACAAAATTTCAAATATCTCGAAAACTGTCGCATTTTGGAAAATTTTTGTTATATGTATTTTGATTTAAAACGATACTTAGAATTATGGTCTGTAATAAAATTACAGTTTTGTGTGCGAATTAGTATGGAATTTAAAAACATGTATAAAGTTGTTGTTAGAAAAACTATTTCACCGATAAGTTCTCCATCATACAATCATGTTCAAAGTGTTCTTTTTTCTTTAGGTTTTTGTTGACAAGGCATAAATTTTTTTTTTTTTGCAATTTAAATATTTAAAACCAAGTTTTGTTTCTATGAAAAATGAAATTTTTTTCAGCGTGAATTTTTTCCTACAGGAATATTAAACTGTAACTACAGTAATCGAACAAGAAAATTTTGAAATTAACGCACGTAGAAATGTCTACGCTTTTTTAAAAAATTGCTCTTGTATCAAAACGTTGCAATTGTCAGAGAAAATCAAGGATATTCATAAACCGAATTCAACTTCAAAGTTTCGTTCGAATCAACGATGGTCACATTTTGTGGTCGGCCTATTTCTCATGGAATCCCTCAATTAGTCGCGACCATGCTTGCCCATGAAATAAATCACAACATTATAAATTATTATTCATGTATACGTGAATTAGTTCATGAATCCTAGAATAATAGACATACCACTCGTGTTTGCTTGTTGTTCACAAAATCATCAAATATTATTCATGTATTCATGAACTGGTTCATGATTCCTAATACAATAGTCACGAAAGACCATTCCTGCTTGTCAAGTAGTTCATAAAATCATGAACTATTATTCATGGATTCGTGAACTAGTTCATGATTCCTACCGCATGATTTATTTTGCGTGCTTGTAATATTTAGAATATATTTCGAATCTATTTGTTGTTCGACTGTGATGATTTCTGCTTAATGATTAGCTTTCTAAGTCTTGTATATATAAATCAAACGACTTGGTTTTGAATTATGCGACGTTTCGGCCATATACTAAATAAACTACATTTACAGTTTTCCTTGAAAACGGCCGCCAAAAACGGCCGAAACGTCGGATAATTCAAAACCAAGTCGTTTGATTTATATATTTCTAATTATTTTCAATTTCATGCAACATGGTGATGGAATTTTCACGTGAACTATTTCACAAAATTTGGAGTATTTTTCGTGGAATAATTTTTGTTTTAGGTACTTTTCCATGAAATGTCCAGCTGCTAGTGACCAGTAATAGGTACGAGCAGTACACATGAGAAAATTAGGACATCGAACATCGTTTGATGAGGTTTAGTGTGATGTCTGGACAGAGAACGAAAACTACGTTGAGCGCCACAAATCATGATATATTTTACAGAATAAAACTGCTGATATCATGAACATGGATCATATCACATTATGTGTCACATTCGAAAGCAAGCTCTAAAATAAAATATAACGATAACGTGAACAGTAGTTACGAAAATCGTGTCGAAGAATCTGAAATCACAAGCATAAATCACATAACGCGTGTTTAATTTGTCAAAAATAGCGACTTATATTCTGAAAACATGAACATGAATTACTCCACTCATGGCTAAAATATGGCAATAACGTGATTAAAAATTATGAAATTCGCGACTAAGGTCCTGAAATCATAATCATAAATCCCGCCAGTCTCGCAGAAAAATCCGATAGTAAACTTATGAATACAATAGCAAAGTAACGTGATGAGAAATAAGAAATCATATCGTGAATAATCTCCTGAAATCCTGAACATCAGGTGATTGGCTGCTGTGTATTCTCAAATTATGAACAAGAATCATAACAAAAACTAAACATATCCAGGGAACAATAATAGTAACACAACCAATTATTTCGCAAATCGCTCAGTTTACGAAATCATGATCCGTTGTGAATTTATGAACGGAATTTTTTCCGTGCACTGGTTGGAGTCGATTTTATTGCCATCTTACCTTTGTCAGGGAAACTCTAGTGCAGGTTGGTACAAAAGCTAATAATGGAGAAAGTAGTACATTAGTGGTACTTAAATATGTCATTTTTCGTTCGGCGATTCACTCCAGCATGCACATTTTCTCATGGAATAAAAAAGTTTGAGCTTCAAAATATTTCTGCACTCAACAGCATCATTTCCGATCGCTTCAACTCAACAATAAAAGAAAACAACATTTCACTGTCACGGAATCAGTGCACCAAAAAAATCTCTAGTCCTCTTCGTCACATCAATTGGCTGTTGAAAATTTGGCAACATTTACTTTTCCAGCAGACTGCATTGTACAGGCCATGAACCGGATACTAACTAGTGTCCTAAAGAGAAGACAAAAAACGGGCTAGGGTGCCGAAGGAAGGAATAACCAGGCGAACATCTTGACATTCGAAAAACGAGCAATATATGGAAACGAATTTCGTTGCAGCATGGTGACAAATTGGGAGCCATTTTTTCTATCGTCTGAGGACCATCGCTCGTCCATCTGTTGCAGGCACAATGTCCATGTCATTTTGGGCCGGTCCATGGATGCAACAGAAGTCTGCAGACGGACGGAGGCTTATCTTTTGCCATCGTTCGTTGGAATTGAGTTTATTAGTTAATTATTGTGATTGATGTTGATATAGCTTGATGATGCTGCTATAGTAACTAACACCTTCCATTCGGATGGCCGAAACCATAAATTTGCAGCAAAGCCAATATTATCGGACAAAGCTCTCTGTTAGTTTGAAATATCACCTCTCTTCAGCTAACATACGTTCGTGGGTTATCTTGTTTAGTTCTAATTTATTCCAGAAGGCGAGTTTGTTGTTTCTGAAAGGGGAACTGCAGTATTCAACGGGAGAAAGTTATCGGACTCCTACGTACCTACACCGAACGATGGATCCATCCTGTGAGGTACGAATATGTACGTGAAAAGTTTTCTGGGGCAGGGGTACCAACCACAATACCGCCGATATACCCGTACACTGAATTAAATCAGCTTAAGGGGGCGGAGAAAATACGGTTATACCATTGCAACCACCATTATTGGTGGAGTTCGACAATTTCACACAACATTTAATCGCGTACCCGAATAAGATAAACACAATTTGCCACAGCAGTCAATATTTACCCACAATCGTGAGGGCACTTTGTATGCAGTAGCAATGTAAAGAGACTGGCGAGGCTACCACGATTATATTTGGTTGCTTCAAACCGAATCCGTGCTGGAGATGTTTGTTTCACGGATCGGCAGCCTCACTGATTCCAGGGTTTATTGTTTTCGATTTGCACTCTACTGTTGATTGCTTTCGATGGTCAACTTACGGTTTGAATTATAATAGTATGTTGCTCAGCAAGTCGAACTTTGAGGCAGTGGAATGCTATACACGGTCCGGGAAGATTTATTTTCGGTTTGGGTTGTGGAAGGAAGTTGGGATGAATTTTATTCATAGTCTGTACGTTTGCTTATTTAGGTATCTTTTAAAGTAATCGTGTTTTAGAATGCTTGAACAATAATTATATTTTTGGATACTTTTTAGTCCTGAGCAAGAGAAAAATGTCGAGTATTAAACAGCAGTGTTAAATAAACTAGAAAGCAATTTTCCACGTTTCGGTTTTCTTTCTGTGCTTTCGCTGAACTTTTCATAGCTTAATTTTTTCAAACATATATACAGCAACTACCCGCTTACATCGAGCGTCAAGCAGAAAAACGGCAATCATTCTCCCTGCAATCTGCAGTTACATCAAACATATCTGTTTAAAAAAAACATCCATTCATTTTTTTTCGCTATTGCTGCTGGCCAGGATCTCCGCATTTCAAGCTGTCAGACACAAAGCAGCACAATACCAAACAACGATCAACGATTCAAAGAGGGCCGCCCACTCCTTCCACATGAGCGACGGTGCATAAAGAAAAACTGCACCACGAACATCGGATGGAAAAGAACTACAAATACCACACCACTCACCGAAAGCAGTTGAAGTCGGGATAAATGTGAACAAATAAAATTCTTTTATAAACTAGTCACATACATTTCAGTCCGCTGCTGAACCATGTCACTTCACTAAGTTCGGATCAGATCAGGACGACTGGCGATGGGACAAAGTGTAGAAATCTGGGCAATGCCATCAATTGTGACCCACACTCTGCTACTTCCTCCCCACCAATCCACCAGTCTGCCAACGGATTGAACGCGGTTGATGCTGCTGAACATTGTCGAGACGAGAGCATAAGAAACTGTTTAACTTTCTGGAGAAACACTAACTTACATCTGCTGGACATCGATGGACGGGGTGAAACCCGATCTAAGGGTGTCAATTCCATGAGTCACACTCATGTCTCCTCTCAGACTCCGTGTCAGGTTTAGGGACGAACATGGTTTCAGCAGAGACTGTCGCAGTTCTAGAGTCGAGCATTAGTTCCGAGGCCAATGGCTAAATAAATTGCGACCGAAGAAAGCTGATGTGAAAGCTTTCACCATTTCACACCTTTTAGTTAATTTCAAAAACTATTAAGTGTATCAGGATCAGTCTTTGTGCGCTGTAGAGAAGGAAAATTACGGTCTAACGAGCAGATTCCGCTCAGAACGTGCCTGGGGCTGTGTATGCCGCCCGGAGATGTCACGAGTGTGCTAGCATAGCTTTCTGCTGTCGTTGAAAGGAGACATGCGACGAGATTTTCGTCCCGGATAACTTTCCGGAGCAGTTATAGCCAAACTCCATCAATGAGGACTAATGACATTTTCTCCTAAATAGCTTCTTCGTGACGGCGTTTGTTGGTGAAATACAGGGGAAAATGTGTTTTAGTTTAAGCATGAAATATAGTCCAGAATTAGGAGAAAAGAATTTAGAAGCAGAAAATCGAGAAACGAGAAACAAGAAACGATAAACGAGAATCGAAAATCGTGAATCGAGAATCGAGTATCGAGTATCGAGTATCGAGTATCGAGTATCGAGTATCGAGTATCGAGTATCGAGTATCGAGTATCGAGTATCGAGTATCGAGTATCGAGTATCGAGTATCGAGTATCGAGTATCGAGTATCGAGTATCGAGTATCGAGTATCGAGTATCGAGTATCGAGTATCGAGTATCGAGTATCGAGTATCGAGTATCGAGTATCGAGTATCGAGTATCGAGTATCGAGTATCGAGTATCGAGTATCGAGTATCGAGTATCGAGTATCGAGTATCGAGTATCGAGTATCGAGTATCGAGTATCGAGTATCGAGTATCGAGTATCGAGTATCGAGTATCGAGTATCGAGTATCGAGTATCGAGTATCGAGTATCGAGTATCGAGTATCGAGTATCGAGTATCGAGTATCGAGTATCGAGTATCGAGTATCGAGTATCGAGTATCGAGTATCGAGTATCGAGTATCGAGTATCGAGTATCGAGTATCGAGTATCGAGTATCGAGTATCGAGTATCGAGTATCGAGTATCGAGTATCGAGTATCGAGTATCGAGTATCGAGTATCGAGTATCGAGTATCGAGTATCGAGTATCGAGTATCGAGTATCGAGTATCGAGTATCGAGTATCGAGTATCGAGTATCGAGTATCGAGTATCGAGTATCGAGTATCGAGTATCGAGTATCGAGTATCGAGTATCGAGTATCGAGTATCGAGTATCGAGTATCGAGTATCGAGTATCGAGTATCGAGTATCGAGTATCGAGTATCGAGTATCGAGTATCGAGTATCGAGTATCGAGTATCGAGTATCGAGTATCGAGTATCGAGTATCGAGTATCGAGTATCGAGTATCGAGTATCGAGTATCGAGTATCGAGTATCGAGTATCGAGTATCGAGTATCGAGTATCGAGTATCGAGTATCGAGTATCGAGTATCGAGTATCGAGTATCGAGTATCGAGTATCGAGTATCGAGTATCGAGTATCGAGTATCGAGTATCGAGTATCGAGTATCGAGTATCGAGTATCGAGTATCGAGTATCGAGTATCGAGTATCGAGTATCGAGTATCGAGTATCGAGTATCGAGTATCGAGTATCGAGTATCGAGTATCGAGTATCGAGTATCGAGTATCGAGTATCGAGTATCGAGTATCGAGTATCGAGTATCGAGTATCGAGTATCGAGTATCGAGTATCGAGTATCGAGTATCGAGTATCGAGTATCGAGTATCGAGTATCGAGTATCGAGTATCGAGTATCGAGTATCGAGTATCGAGTATCGAGTATCGAGTATCGAGTATCGAGTATCGAGTATCGAGTATCGAGTATCGAGTATCGAGTATCGAGTATCGAGTATCGAGTATCGAGTATCGAGTATCGAGTATCGAGTATCGAGTATCGAGTATCGAGTATCGAGTATCGAGTATCGAGTATCGAGTATCGAGTATCGAGTATCGAGTATCGAGTATCGAGTATCGAGTATCGAGTATCGAGTATCGAGTATCGAGTATCGAGTATCGAGTATCGAGTATCGAGTATCGAGTATCGAGTATCGAGTATCGAGTATCGAGTATCGAGTATCGAGTATCGAGTATCGAGTATCGAGTATCGAGAATCGAGTATCGAGAATCGAGTATCGAGTATCGAGTATCGAGTATCGAGTATCGAGTATCGAGTATCGAGTATCGAGTATCGAGTATCGAGTATCGAGTATCGAGTATCGAGTATCGAGTATCGAGTATCGAGTATCGAGTATCGAGTATCGAGTATCGAGTATCGAGTATCGAGTATCGAGTATCGAGTATCGAGTATCGAGTATCGAGTATCGAGTATCGAGTATCGAGTATCGAGTATCGAGTATCGAGTATCGAGTATCGAGTATCGAGTATCGAGTATCGAGAATCGAGAATCGAGAATCGAGAATCGAGAATCGAGAATCGAGAATCGAGAATCGAGAATCGAGAATCGAGAATCAAGAATCGAGAATCGAGAATCGAGAATCGAGAATCGAGAATCGAGAATCGAGAATCGAGAATCGAGTATCGAGTATCGAGTATCGAGTATCGAGTATCGAGTATCGAGTATCGAGTATCGAGTATCGAGTATCGAGTATCGAGTATCGAGTATCGAGTATCGAGTATCGAGTATCGAGTATCGAGTATCGAGTATCGAGTATCGAGTATCGAGTATCGAGTATCGAGTATCGAGTATCGAGTATCGAGTATCGAGTATCGAGTATCGAGTATCGAGTATCGAGTATCGAGTATCGAGTATCGAGTATCGAGTATCGAGTATCGAGTATCGAGTATCGAGTATCGAGTATCGAGTATCGAGTATCGAGTATCGAGTATCGAGTATCGAGTATCGAGTATCGAGTATCGAGTATCGAGTATCGAGTATCGAGTATCGAGTATCGAGTATCGAGTATCGAGTATCGAGTATCGAGTATCGAGTATCGAGTATCGAGTATCGAGTATCGAGTATCGAGTATCGAGTATCGAGTATCGAGTATCGAGTATCGAGTATCGAGTATCGAGTATCGAGTATCGAGTATCGAGTATCGAGTATCGAGTATCGAGTATCGAGTATCGAGTATCGAGTATCGAGTATCGAGTATCGATCGAGTATCGAGTATCGAGTATCGAGTATCGAGTATCGAGTATCGAGTATCGAGTATCGAGTATCGAGTATCGAGTATCGAGTATCGAGAATCGAGTATCGAGTATCGAGTATCGAGTATCGAGTATCGAGTATCGAGTATCGAGTATCGAGTATCGAGTATCGAGTATCGAGTATCGAGTATCGAGTATCGAGTATCGAGTATCGAGTATCGAGTATCGAGTATCGAGTATCGAGTATCGAGTATCGAGTATCGAGTATCGAGTATCGAGTATCGAGTATCGAGTATCGAGTATCGAGTATCGAGTATCGAGTATCGAGTATCGAGTATCGAGTATCGAGTATCGAGTATCGAGTATCGAGTATCGAGTATCGAGTATCGAGTATCGAGTATCGAGTATCGAGTATCGAGTATCGAGTATCGAGTATCGAGTATCGAGTATCGAGTATCGAGTATCGAGTATCGAGTATCGAGTATCGAGTATCGAGTATCGAGTATCGAGTATCGAGTATCGAGTATCGAGTATCGAGTATCGAGTATCGAGTATCGAGTATCGAGTATCGAGTATCGAGTATCGAGTATCGAGTATCGAGTATCGAGTATCGAGTATCGAGTATCGAGTATCGAGTATCGAGTATCGAGTATCGAGTATCGAGTATCGAGTATCGAGTATCGAGTATCGAGTATCGAGAATCGAGTATCGAGAATCGAGTATCGAGTATCGAGTATCGAGTATCGAGTATCGAGTATCGAGTATCGAGTATCGAGTATCGAGTATCGAGTATCGAGTATCGAGTATCGAGTATCGAGTATCGAGTATCGAGTATCGAGTATCGAGTATCGAGTATCGAGTATCGAGTATCGAGTATCGAGTATCGAGTATCGAGTATCGAGTATCGAGTATCGAGTATCGAGTATCGAGAATCGAGAATCGAGAATCGAGAATCGAGAATCGAGAATCGAGAATCGAGAATCGAGAATCGAGAATCGAGAATCGAGAATCGAGAATCGAGAATCGAGAATCGAGAATCGAGAATCGAGAATCGAGAATCGAGAATCGAGAATCGAGAATCGAGAATCGAGAATCGAGAATCGAGAATCGAGAATCGAGATCGAGAATCGAGAATCGAGAATCGAGCATCGAAATCGAGATCGAGGATCGAGGATCGAGAATCGAGAATCGAGAATCGAGGATCGAGAATCGAGGATCGAGGATCGAGAATCGAGAATCGAGAATCGAGAATCGAGAATCGAGAATCGAGAATCGAGAATCGAGAATCGAGAATCGAGAATCGAGAATCGAGAATCGAGAATCGAGAATCGAGAATCGAGAATCGAGAATCGAGAATCGAGAATCGAGAATCGAGAATCGAGAATCGAGAATCGAGAATCGAGAATCGAGAATCGAGAATCGAGAATCGAGAATCGAGAATCGAGAATCGAGAATCGAGAATCGAGAATCGAGAATCGAGAATCGAGAATCGAGAATCGAGAATCGAGAATCGAGAATCGAGAATCGAGTATCGAGAATCGAGAATCGCGAATCGAGAATCGAGAATCGAGAATCGAGAATCGAGAATCGAGAATCGAGAATCGAGAATCGAGAATCGAGAATCGAGATCGAGAATCGAGAATCGAGAATCGAGAATCGAGAATCGAGAATCGAGAATCGAGAATCGAGAATCGAGAATCGAGAATCGAGAATCGAGAATCGAGAATCGAGAATCGAGAATCGAGAATCGAGAATCGAGATCGAGAATCGAGAATCGAGAATCGAGAATCGAGAATCGAGAATCGAGAATCGAGAATCGAGAATCGAGAATCGAGAATCGAGAATCGAGAATCGAGAATCGAGAATCGAGAATCGAGAATCGAGAATCGAGAATCGAGAATCGAGAATCGAGAATCGAGAATCGAGAATCGAGAATCGAGAATCGAGAAATCGAGAATCGAGAATCGAGAATCGAGAATCGAGAATCGAGATCGAGAATCGAGAATCGAGAATCGAGAATCGAGAATCGAGAATCGAGAATCGAGAATCGAGAATCGAGAATCGAGAATCGAGAATCGAGAATCGAGAATCGAGAATCGAGAATCGAGAATCGAGAATCGAGAATCGAGAATCGAGAATCGAGAATCGAGAATCGAGAATCGAGAATCGAGAATCGAGAATCGAGAATCGAGAATCGAGAATCGAGAATCGAGATCGAGAATCGAGAATCGAGAATCGAGAATCGAGAATCGAGAATCGAGATCGAGAATCGAGAATCGAGAATCGAGAATCGAGAATCGAGAATCGAGAATCGAGAATCGAGAATCGAGAATCGAGAATCGAGAATCGAGAATCGAGAATCGAGAATCGAGAATCGAGAATCGAGAATCGAGAATCGAGAATCGAGAATCGAGAATCGAGATCGAGAATCGAGAATCGAGAATCGAGAATCGAGAATCGAGAATCGAGAATCGAGAATCGAGAATCGAGAATCGAGAATCGAGAATCGAGAATCGAGAATCGAGAATCGAGAATCGAGAATCGAGAATCGAGAATCGAGATCGAGAATCGAGAATCGAGAATCGAGAATCTCGAGAATCGAGAATCGAGAATCGAGAATCGAGAATCGAGAATCGAGAATCGAGAATCGAGAATCGAGAATCGAGAATCGAGAATCGAGAATCGAGAATCGAGAATCGAGAATCGAGAATCGAGAATCGAGAATCGAGAATCGAGAATCGAGAATCGAGAATCGAGAATCGAGAATCGAGAATCGAGAATCGAGAATCGAGAATCGAGAATCGAGAATCGAGAATCGAGAATCGAGAATCGAGAATCGAGAATCGAGAATCGAGAATCGAGAATCGAGAATCGAGAATCGAGAATCGAGAATCGAGAATCGAGAATCGAGAATCGAGAATCGAGAATCGAGAATCGAGAATCGAGAATCGAGAATCGAGAATCGAGAATCGAGAATCGAGAATCGAGAATCGAGAATCGAGAATCGAGAATCGAGAATCGAGAATCGAGAATCGAGAATCGAGAATCGAGAATCGAGAATCGAGAATCGAGAATCGAGAATCGAGAATCGAGAATCGAGAATCGAGAATCGAGAATCGAGAATCGAGAATCGAGAATCGAGAATCGAGAATCGAGAATCGAGAATCGAGAATCGAGAATCGAGAATCGAGAATCGAGATCGAGAATCGAGAATCGAGAATCGAGAATCGAGAATCGAGAATCGAGAATCGAGAATCGAGAATCGAGAATCGAGAATCGAGAATCGAGAATCGAGAATCGAGAATCGAGAATCGAGAATCGAGAATCGAGAATCGAGAATCGAGAATCGAGATCGAGAATCGAGAATCGAGAATCGAGAATCGAGATCGAGAATCGAGAATCGAGAATCGAGAATCGAGGAATCGAGAATCGAGAATCGAGAATCGAGAATCGAGAATCGAGAATCGAGAATCGAGAATCGAGAATCGAGAATCGAGAATCGAGAATCGAGAATCGAGAATCGAGAATCGAGAATCGAGAATCGAGAATCGAGAATCGAGAATCGAGAATCGAGAATCGAGGAATCGAGAATCGAGAATCGAGAATCGAGAATCGAGAATCGAGAATCGAGAATCGAGAATCGAGAATCGAGAATCGAGAATCGAGAATCGAGAATCGAGAATCGAGAATCGAGAATCGAGAATCGAGAATCGAGAATCGAGAGAATCGAGAATCGAGAATCGAGAATCGAGAATCGAGAATCGAGAATCGAGAATCGAGAATCGAGAATCGAGAATCGAGAATCGAGAATCGAGAATCGAGAATCGAGAATCGAGAATCGAGAATCGAGAATCGAGAATCGAGAATCGAGAATCGAGAATCGAGAATCGAGAATCGAGAATCGAGAATCGAGAATCGAGAATCGAGAATCGAGAATCGAGAATCGAGAATCGAGAATCGAGAATCGAGAATCGAGAATCGAGAATCGAGAATCGAGAATCGAGAATCGAGGATCGAGAATCGAGAATCGAGAATCGAGAATCGAGAATCGAGAATCGAGAATCGAGAATCGAGAATCGAGAATCGAGAATCGAGAATCGAGAATCGAGAATCGAGAATCGAGAATCGAGAATCGAGAATCGAGAATCGAGAATCGAGAATCGAGAATCGAGAATCGAGAATCGAGAATCGAGAATCGAGAATCGAGAATCGAGAATCGAGAATCGAGAATCGAGAATCGAGAATCGAGAATCGAGAATCGAGAATCGAGAATCGAGAATCGAGAATCGAGAATCGAGAATCGAGAATCGAGAATCGAGAATCGAGAATCGAGAATCGAGAATCGAGAATCGAGAATCGAGAATCGAGAATCGAGAATCGAGAATCGAGAATCGAGAATCGAGAATCGAGAATCGAGAATCGAGAATCGAGAATCGAGAATCGAGAATCGAGAATCGAGAATCGATAATCGAGAATCGAGAATCGAGAATCGAGAATCGAGAATCGAGAATCGAGAATCGAGAATCGAGAATCGAGAATCGAGAATCGAGAATCGAGAATCGAGAATCGAGAATCGAGAATCGAGAATCGAGAATCGAGAATCGAGAATCGAGAATCGAGAATCGAGAATCGAGAATCGAGAATCGAGAATCGAGAATCGAGAATCGAGAATCGAGAATCGAGAATCGAGAATCGAGAATCGAGAATCGAGAATCGAGAATCGAGAATCGAGAATCGAGAATCGAGAATCGAGAATCGAGAATCGAGAATCGAAAATCGAAAATCGAGAATCGAGAATCGAGAATCGAGAATCGAAAATCGAAAATCGAAAATCGAAAATCGAGAATCGAAAATCGAGAATCGAAAATCGAAATTCTAAAATCGAAATTCGAAAAATCGAAAAACGAAAAATCGAAAAACCAAAAATCGAAGAATCGGTAAATCGGTAAATTGGTAAATCGAAAAATCTAAAAATCAAAAAATCGAAAGATTGAAAAATCGAAAAAATCGAAAAATCGAAAAATCGAAAAATGGAAAAATCGAAAAATCGAAAAATCGAAAAATCGAAAAATCGAAAAATCGAAAAATCGAAAAATCGAAAAATCGAAAAATCGAAAAATCGAAAAATCAAAAAATCGAAAAATCGAAAAATCAAAAATCGAAGAATCGGTAAATCGGTAAATTGGTAAATCGAAAAATCTAAAAATCAAATAATCGAAAAATCGAAAAATCGAAAAATCGAAAAATCGAAAAATCGAAAAATCGAAAAATCGAAAAATCGAAAAATCGAAAAATCGAAAAATCGAAAAATCGAAAAATCGAAAAGTCGAAAAATCGAAAAATCGAAATATCGAAATATCGAAAAATCGAAAAATCGAAAAATGGAAAAATCGAAAAATCGAAAAATCAAAAAATCAAAAAATCAAAAAATCGAAAAATCGAAGAGTCGAAAAATCGAAAAATCGAAAAATCGAAAAATCGAAAAATCGAAAAATCGAAAAATCGAAAAATCGAAAAATCGAAAAATCGAAAAATCGAAAAATCGAAAAATCGAAAAATCGAAAAATCGAAAAATCGAAAAATCAAAAATCGAAGAATCGGTAAATTGGTAAATCGAAAAATCTAAAAATCGAAAAAATCGAAAAACCGAAAAATCGAAAAATCGAAAAATCGAAAAATGGAAAAATCGAAAAATCGAATAATCGAAAAATTGAAAAATTGAAAAATCAAAAATCGAAAAATCGAAAAATCGAAGAATCGGTAAATCGGTAAATTGGTAAATCGAAAAATCTAAAAATCAAAAAATCGAAAGATTGAAAAATCGAAAAATCGAAAAATCAAAAAATCAAATAATCGGAAATCCGTAATGCATTATGCGATATGCAAAATGCAAAATGCAGAAAGGCTAAAGGCAAAATGCAAAAGGCAAAAGGCAAAAGGCAAAAGGCAAAAGGCAAAAGGCAAAAGGCAACAGGCAAAAGGCAAAAGGCAACAGGCAAAAGGCAAAAGGCAAAAGGCAAAAGGCAAAAGGCAAAAGGCAAAAGGCAAAAGGCAAAAGGCAAAAGGCAAAAGGCAAAAGGCAAAAGGCAAAAGGCAAAAGGCAAAAGGCAAAAGGCAAAAGGCAAAAGGCAAAAGGCAAAAGGCAAAAGGCAAAAGGCAAAAGGCAAAAGGCAAAAGGCAAAAGGCAAAAGGCAAAAGGCAAAAGGCAAAAGGCAAAAGGCAAAAGGCAAAAGGCAAAAGGCAAAAGGCAAAAGGCAAAAGGCAAAAGGCAAAAGGCAAAAGGCAAAAGGCAAAAGGCAAAAGGCAAAAGGCAAAAGGCAAAAGGCAAAAGGCAAAAGGCAAAAGGCAAAAGGCAAAAGGCAAAAGGCAAAAGGCAAAAGGCAAAAGGCAAAAGGCAAAAGGCAAAAGGCAAAAGGCAAAAGGCAAAAGGCAAAAGGCAAAAGGCAAAAGGCAAAAGGCAAAAGGCAAAAGGCAAAAGGCAAAAGGCAAAAGGCAAAAAGCAAAAGACAAAAGGCAAAATGCAATATCCAAAATCAAAAAGCAAATGTCAAAGATCAAAAAAACAAAAATAAAAAAAAAATTGAAAATTCAGAATCAAATCGAAAATATCGAATCCAGATTTGAAGGTTGAGAATGAAAAATCGAGAACTGAGAACCGAAAACCTAGAATCAGAAAATCAATATAAATCTAGAAAATAATGCATTTTCACAATTCTGCTGCTCTCGCTCTTCTTGCTAAAATGTTCCCTTCATACTTCTCTGATTCCTGCCCAACTTTGTGTCACATTCGATTAAGCAAATGTTAAGATTTCCCGGGGGTATGTCCTATGATTGATGGGCTGACAAATGAACCGAATGTAAGTGAAGCGTGTAAAACGATTACGATGGCGGTGTAGAGGTTTTTCTTCATTCTCGGTTTTTATTTGCTATCGATGCCACTCAGAAAAGTTTTTCGCTTACCTGATATTTGTAAATTTGTAAGATTACTTCGACGGCGATGGAGAATTCCAAAAAAGGCTTTTTTCAGTCAACATCCTCGGCTTGTAGAAGTCGTTCACCTTATCCCCGTTAATTTCGTTTATGTGCCAAGAATTTTGTATGGTTCTGTCTACTACCTTGACAACTCTCCTGGTGTGTCAAACGTACTCAACTTGATCTGCTGTCATTTCATAAGCTTTTTATAATTTTCTTTAGATTTTTCGTCTTAGTGTCAGTCAATCGCTGACAGAGAGTCAAAAATGTGTGGAACAAAAAAGTGGGCAGCTTCTCGAGAGGATGTAAATTAGGGATTTGTGATATCATCGTGCGCCAGTTGGTAAGATTTATGACAAGACGCGTTCGCGTCGTCTGTCGTTGTAAAACGATGGAATAGAAAGAGGACATACTTACGGTTGCTATTCTTGATACGTTTGGTGCTGTCTGTCTGTGTTCAGCTCGAATGCAGATCAAGCAGATGGAATTCATTATAATGGCATGAATAAGCGAAAGGCGACAGATTTTTTCGTCGTTTGCCTTTTTCGTCTAGCGAAGGTACTTTTCCTAAGAAAGGGTAGAGGATTCCAATCGATTTATGTAGTTAAGATTTATATCATTCAATGACATAATCCTATTGAATGTTTATTCTTTTAACCTGCAATGTTACGTCTTCGAATGAAATTCCGTTCATGTAACCATACTTCAATAATTGAAATTTCGTTAATTTTGATTCAAACCTTGCTCAATCCCATGTTTTCTCCCACGTCAAGTGCCAACGACAACTGCTATTCATCTTCATCACTCACCTTGTGCTACTAAATTGACACGGAAGCTAATAAGTACAGTTCAGGCACCACCAGCAGAATCATCCATGCCGAAACAGTGAAGAAACGAATAACTCATCATTTCCACTTCCGGGTTCGCTATATGACAGTGCAGCAGTGATAAAAACGAGTCGAAACTGAACTCTCACTACACAAAACCCATCAGCTCACATGTCAGACGTCAAACCCCGTTTGCTGCAGCCAGATTTCTCGGTTCAACCAACTAAATAGGATTCTCGGCTGCTGCATGCTGCGGCGGCCACTACTGCACAACTCAATTCCGCTCATGTCATGTCGAGATATGTAGTGGGCGAACAAGCACGAATTCTTCACCGTGAAAAACTACTAGATTCAACCCGCTCCATTCATACACGTCCTTATGTTTGGGTTCGCCTCTTCTGTTGAGTTCTCACGTTCGTGTTGCATCAACAGCGTCTATTAGTCATAGTGCAACAGTGTCGAAGAAAAACAAAAGCTGAACGACTTTTTGAGACGAGAGTGGCAATATTGGGTCTGATGGAAAAGGATGAATGTCATACGCGGATGGCGAGCATGATAGACACATTTTGATTTTGCTATTTAAAGGAAAACCAGGAGAACTTAGGTATGTTCCACTGGTTTTATAAAATTCTTGAATTCAATTGTCGTTCACCTTTCAACAACGCTTGATTCCAAACGAACATATATTCAAATAAACATTCTAGCAAAGTCTACCTAATTTTGGAAATATTTAGTGCAACAATTTCGATTTAATAATTTATTTTCAAAAACCATTTTCTCCAAGAGTTATCGAATACAGAAAATTCAAATTGGCAATCTAAGACGGATGGAACAAAAAAGTCATGAAATTCAGATAGAAAAAATTACCAGACACGACCATGATGTTATTACAATTACAAAAATTTTCGCTAACGTTTTTTTAATCAAAGCTGTGGAACCATTTCAGAACTGAAAAGTATATTTGGGTCTTGATTGGTTAATCAACAGTGAAAATAGATTCCAAATAACCGTGGTCGTATCTTGTACACAACCCTTTCGCAGCATATTTTGCGATCGCGTTCAGCTTCGAAGTCTGGGATGTTTTTGGGACAAATGCACCTACCAGGCCCGTGCGCATGGGGATGGTTTTGGCGGTTCAAAAACCTCTCATGAGGCTTTTTAATTACTTTTGAAAATTTTGTAACTTCCTGTTAATGAATAATAATTGTTGACTACTTGCCATTTAGATACACAATGTCATTTGAGTTCGGTCATTCTACAAACAAGTTTTTGAAGAAACCCTGTGAATCCCTCCTTAGCTGCCAATAACAGCTAAGGAGGAAAAATAAAGAACGAACAACACGAACTCGGGGGAAGTCGGGATATCATTGGCTAGGCAAACTTCACCGTAGGTGATCTCTGTGCCAGAGAGGTTAATAACTAAATGGTTCACAATAATAGGCATCGGTATCGGGAGAAATTCCTCCGCCGAAAACCAAGAAGAATAAGAAAACCTGCGAATATAATTGTAAAGAGATGTAAATCGTTATGCTCGGCATCTCCGGATCAATTCACGCCTTGGCAGATGACGACATTAGCAGCTGACCTGAGCAGGTCAATTATACCGCGAAGGTTGGACAGCAAGATACAGCATCAATGGAAAAAAACACGAACTATTAACACAAAATAATAAAGCAAGAGCACAATCCCTCCCGGAGTAATACCCAACGGTGATCTGGTAGGATGTGGTACAAGAGCTTTAGCGTTAGTAGGTAAACTTACTACAAACCACCACATCCGACCGAATCCGACGCTATTATGAACCAGCAGGCGGTGGTGTCTAATCAGTATTGTTTCTTGATAACTGACATTGTACGAATTTGTTGAGCCAAGTCAACGCAAGCTCGAGTTTTTCAAGCAGTTTCTTCAGCCACTTCGAACACCGCTCCTCCTCGCAGCAAGCCAAATCCGACATCCAAGCTAGCAGCCTATCCAGTCGCAGCTACACAGCAAACTGCAGTATCCAGTGCCAGCAAGCCGAAGCCGTGCGACAAATGCGGTGAGAGTCACTACCTGTATAGCTGTCCGGAATATCGGAAACTCAAACTTCGCCAACGGATCGATCCGGTAAGACCGAAAAATCTTTGCATGAACTGTTTGAGATCGAGTTCCCATTATGCCCGGAACTGTTCTGGGTCAAGATGCCGTACCTGTACCAAGAAGCACCACACGCTTCTTCATACTGAGCCCTCTGACGACACTCCCGCTTCTGGTGGTCAAGCCATCGGATCAACTTGCTGTGTTGCCCTCCAGCCGACTCTCACCGCAGCATCTGCGCTGCATGCTCCAAACTCACTATCACCCCAGTCTGTTTCGCAAGCTCCCATCCAGCAACCGTCTACCTCTACCTCAGTCGTGAACGGAGCCCACATTCATTGGCCTTCCATGAGTCGTCAGACTGCCCTCATATCACATACTGGTGAAGTGATTCCTGGAACCGTTTTCCTTCCAACTGCGCTAGTGAATATCCGTAATGGTAGAGGTCGCATCGTCACTGCTCGTTGCTTGCTGGACTGTGCTTCCCAACGCAACTTTGTGTCTGGGGCTCTTTGCGAACGTCTGTAGCTTCCTCGCATCCGATTGCCGCATGCTCTCCCGATAAGCGGAATCGGAAACACTACAACGCTGGTTGAATACCAGGCCACGATAACCATCTTCTCTCGAGTCATTCCCTTCTCCGTACAATGCTCCATGCTCGTTCTGCCTTCCATTACCATGAAGCTGCCCCAGTCGACGATAGAAGCCCGCAACTGGCTGACTCCCAAGCACATTGAGCTTGCAGATCCAACGTTCGCTGTTACTGGCGACATTGACATGATTCTGGGCGCTGCCCATTTCTTCCAAGTTCTTCGAAACGGCAGGATATCGCTCGGGGAAGAGTTACCGCTTCTGCAGAATACAGAGTTCGGTTGGGTCGTCTCCGGAGAGTGCTTGTTGAAAAACCATGATCACAGCGATCCACGTAATTGCCAGTTCAGTAATCCCTGCACGATCGATGAACTGGCCAACCGATTCTGGCAGCTCGAAGATGTCCACGATGCAAAGGGATGGTCTCCGTCGGAACGATACTGTGAGGAACATTTCGTGAAGAACACCACCCGCAACTTCGATGGCCGCTACGTCGTCAAGCTTCCCAAGCGTGACGAATTGCTTTGGCAGTTAAAGGACAACAAATACAACGCCACCCGTCGCTTCTTCTCTCTAGAACGCTCACTCAGTGCGAGTCCCGATAAGAAGACGATGTACCAGCAGTTCATCTACGAGTACGTTAGATTCAGACATATGCGGGAGATTGGCCCGATAAAATCGACGCGGAACCGCAATACTACCTTCCACACCACACTGTGATGAAACTCGACAGCACCACTACAAAGCTTCGTACTGTATTCGACGCATCATGCCGTTCGAAGTCCAGTATCTCGCTGAACGATGTCCTGCTTCCTGGTCCCACAATCCAGGACACTCTCGTTACCATTGTCCTCCGTTTTCGAATCCACCAGTTCGTGATATCTGATAGACATTGAAAAAATGTACCGGCAGATTTTGGTCCATCCCACCGACTAACCGCTGCAGCGAATTCTCTGGCGCGACGATCCCGAGGCTTCACTGAGGAGTTACCAGCTCCGCACTGTCACATACGGCACAAACAGTGCTCCCTCTTTGGCAACTAGCTGCAGAAGCTCGCTGATGATGAAGCGCAACATTTTCCGCTGGCGGAACCTGCTGTCCGCCACGACTTCTATGTCGACAATTTGCTGTCCTGTTCTGACGATGCCTAGTCTCTCGCCGTTACCTGCAAACAGCTTATTGCAATGCTCGCTTGCGCAGGACTTCCTCTCCGACAATGGTCTTCGAATTGTCAAGCTATTCTTGATACCATTCCGTTGGAGCTCCGAGAGACGAAAACACTACTCGATTTGGACCACGAGTCCTCCGTGACTGCACTTGGCCTCCGCTGGGAGCCGTCGATCGATTTTCTTTCGTTCAAGACGCCGAATTGGAAGGAATGCACGGTTCTGAACAAACGAACGATCCTCTCTCAGATCAGCAGTCTTTTCGATCCCTTAGGTTTGATTGGACCGACCATTGCAAAGGCGAAAATCATGCTGCAGAGTCTTTGGTAACTCCATCTCGACTGGGACACATCCGTGGCAAACGGATTCGGTTACGAATGGCAGGAATTTCACCAAAAGCTTTCAGCACTTGCCCACCTTCGAGTTTCTCGCCATGTGTTACGTCCGGGTTACGACCGTTTGGAGATTCACGGGTTCAGCGACGCTTCGGAGTCTGCATATGGCGCATATCTCCGGTCAATACCTGCCGAGGGCCCTTGTACAGTACGCCTGTTGTTTGCTAAGTCCAAGGTCGCTCCGATGGGGACTCAAACCATTCCACGCCTCGAGCTATGCGCAGCTCAACTCCTGTCCAGACTTCTGAAATAAGTTCAGGACAGCATCGACATCACCGCCACCACATATCTGTGGACCGATTCTTCCATCGTCTTGAACTGGATATCCGCAACTCCATCGACATGGAAGACGTTCGTAGTCAACCGAGTGGTTGAAATCCAAGAGCTGACATCCCAAGCTGTTTGGAATCATGTGCCATCCGAAGACAATCCCGCCGATCTCGTTTCTCGAGGAATGGACCTCGATGGACTCCTCGCTAGTGCACTGTGGTGGAACAGACCGCAGTGGCTAAAATCAATATTCGCTCCTTTGCCAATGAAGTACGTCGTCGTAGCGAACTCAAACTCAGATCAACCGGAGGTCCGACAGACTATTGTCCTTCCGGTCGTGAGCGAAGAACCATCAGATATCGTCGTTCGCTATTCCAATCTTCGTCAGCTACTTCGGATCCGCACACTTCTTCGACGTTTCGCCGCTAATTGTCTCCACCGCAAGAATCACCATCCGTCGGCCCGTTGACGGCTATTGACATTGATTGCACTCTGTTCAATCTTGTCCGTCGCATACAATAGCGGCACTTTGCCAACGAGATACGCCAACTTGAAACCGTCGGAAAAGTAAACCGTAAATCCAAGCTACGGTATCTGTACCCGACACTCGTAGACGGCAATATTCGTGTCGGCGGCCGGCTTCACAATGCTGCAATACCTGGCGACGGAAGACACCCGATCGTTCTCCCCAAACATCGTCTCACCAACATGATCGCCACGAGAGAACACCATAAGACGCTCCATGCCGGTCCCAGCTGTCCTCGTTGCGCAAAGATTTTGGCCTCTCGCCGAACGGAACTTGGTTCGCAACATTGTTCACGGTTGCATGGTATGCGCACGTGCCAAACCCAAACCGTTGCAGCAGCTGATGGGGGATCTGCCATCTGTTCGGGTCAACCAGGCGTACCCGTTTCAGAATTTTGGCGTTGACTTGGCTGGGCCAATGTACGTGAGAACGTCACTCCGAAATAAGAGATCGCCATCCTTCAAAGCCTACATCACCGTATACGTATGTATGGCTACCAAAGCCGTGCACTTGGACCTTGTGTCAGATCTCACCACTGGCACATTCATTGCGAGCTTGCGAAAATTCGTAAGCCGTAGAGGAAAGCCTGCGCATATCTACATATAACGCCACAAACTTTGTTGGAGCACAGCGAGAACTGGAAGAACAGCGGAAGCTTTTCTGAACTCAAGTTCACAAAGATGCCGTAGCAAACGAATGCGCAGACAACGGAATACAGTTCCACTTCATCCCACATCGCTCTCCCATATTCGGTGGAATCTGGGAAGCCTGCGTGAAATCCGTGAAGACCCTGCTTCGCAAAATCCTCGGAAATGCCCACCTAACCGAATCCGAGCTGCAAACCGCATTGGTTCAGGTCGAGTCAATGCTAAACTCTCGCCCAATCACGCCGTTGCCGGACAATCCATCCGATGAGCTTGCTCTGACTCCAGGACATTTCCTGATTGGTCGTCCGTGAATTTCTCTCTGTACCGGTGTTTTTCTCGTGAGCCAATAAGCTCCCCTTTTCGTCACGATTCTGTCGGGTAGTCCACGGCGGCGAATCTACCCTACCATGAATTCCCCGGCGGTAGATTGCTTCCGACCTAGCCTACTCAACGGGCCAGCCAATAGGTGCTAAAATCCATCCAGCGATTTCGGGTGGAGCGTAGCTTCAAGTTCACTGGCGCCCCAACTACCCACTGCTAGCTATTCGACACGGTCTACTCGGTCTAATCCCCAACGGTGGATCTAGCCTACCTACGAGCTACCCGGTAGGGTGTCGAGGTCGGTCCGGCGATTCCGGTGAAGCCTGACGTCCGGTTCACTGGCGCCCCGACGACCCTAACCTAGTGCTATATCGCGTACTACTCAAGTGGTCCCCGGCGATGGAATTTCTCCCGAAACCCGATTTGTGGTTTCCCGGCGGCATTCTAGCCAGTGGTGCTACTTTGTTGGTCCCTTCGCCACTTCCTCTGCAGCTCGGAGAGTATACTCGTAACTACTCTGTTGACAGCGTGCCAGATACGCTCGTCGCGGCACCTTTCTTAGACGATATCACACCAGGCATACCCCTTCGGACTTCATCGAATCTAGGGCATTCGAAGACTACATTTTCCGGCGTCTCTTGCACGATCACACACTCCTGGCAAAGGGGTGACGTAGCGTGTCCAAACCGATGCAGGTACTTCTGGAAGCATCCGTGCCCAGACAAAAACTGCGTCAAATGGAAGTTCACCTCTCCATGTTTTCTATGTACCCAAGCAGACACCTTCCTTTCTCCGCGTTGTCCCACTCTTGCTGCCACTTAGAAAACGAGTCCACTCGGACCATTCTCCTTGCATTACGTTCATTTCTCCGCTGGTAGCAATCCACGTCATCAGCCAGAGTGATGCAGATTAGAATCATCCTGGCAATTGCACATACCGCCTCCGACGATATCGTTCTATACGCACTCGCGACACGAACAGCCATTAGGCGAAACGTGCTTGTCAGCTTCGTCCGGTTCCGCTTTGAGCTCAGCGCAGCAGCCCAGGCCGGTACTCCATACCTCAGTATTGAGGATGAGACACCCGACAGGAGACGTCTCGTGCTGCCTCTTGCTCCTCCGGTCCGGATTCGGCATGATCCTTGCCAATGCGTTAGTTGTCCTCGCAGCCTTCTCACATACATAGTCGACATGGCTGTTGTAATTTAACCGATCGTCGACCATCACACTCAGGTGCTTCAGTGCACGCATCGATGGGATGGACTGTTCCCCGACGCTGATCTCGACATGCTGGATTTTTTTACAGTTGCTGACCAGCACTACCTCAGTCTTGTGATGAGCCAGCTGCAACTTGACTTCAGCCATCCAGGTCTCCACGATGTCTATTGTCTCTGCCGTCAACATCTCCAGCTCCTCAAGGGTCTCGCCGGTTATCGTCAGGACAACATCATCTGCAAAACCGACGATCTCAACTCCCCTGGGCAGTTCCAGTTTTAACACTCCGTTGTACATAATATTCCAGAGCGTTGGGCCGAGTATGGGGCCCTGAGGTACTACCGCCGTGACCCTAATCAACCTCTTCCCGATGTTCGTTTCGTAGACCTCAACAGGCTGACGACCTACGCTGAAAGTGAGAACGGACTATCGCAGAGACAGTTCGGGTTCCGGAAAGGGATATCGACGGTGGACGCAATCCACACAGTCATCGAGAGCGCGGAGAAAGCGTCGAAGCAAAAGAGAAGGGGAAATCGCTACTGCGCCGTGGTCACGATCGACGTGAAGAACGTGTTCAACAGTGCTAGCTGTGGGGCCATCGCCGCAGCGCTGCACAGAATGCGGGTTCCGGACAATCTGTGCAAGATTCTGGAAAGTTACTTCCAGAACCGAGTCTGGAACGTCGCACTACGTTTCTGTTGTCGACTGCCACAACAGTTGCTGTGCATTGTCGCAATGATTGAGATTAACCTGGGTTATCTCCATCATCATCGTTGGCCTGCCTTCGCCTTTAAGTACGCAGGGCATTTGAAGCCTCCCGTCATGTGGTCGTTTCCGTCTTCCGGTTTGCAGATCAAGCACCTTGGTTGCTTCGTGCAGTCTCTAGCAACGTGCCCCTTTTCTCCGCATTTTATGCATTTTATGGCCCTTGCAGTTCCTCGCCAGGTGTCCGAGGTCAAAGCATCTGAAGCATCGCTCCATCTGCTTGGAAACTCGCGGAGTGACTCTCAGAGAACACACCGACCATCCTACTTTTATCTTGCCGGTCTCCGTCAGCTTGCTGTCAGCGGCCACCTGTAGTCGAATCGCCGCCGTTTGCGTTCCTCCATACGATTTCCAAATCCGGATCGTCGCTGGTACATCCAGTTTGCATTGCTCGATCAGTGCGTGCTTCAGTTCTTCGATGGTCCTTATCTCATCTAGATCCTTGCACTCGACTACAGCTTCCTGCGACAGGGCTCTCACGTTCGCTTCGCATCCCAAGGATTTAGCAACGAGCTCGCGGTAGGTGGAGCTGTTGACGGAAGGATCCTTCTTCAGTTCGAAGATCATCTCGCCCTTCTGTGTGCGCCTCGTTCTAACGACGTTCTCTCCCAACTCCTTCAGCTCTGGGTCCTCTCTCACTTTCTTGAGAAGAGCGGTGTAGGACTTCGTATCGTTCGCTTCGTCGATCAGTGCATCTTCTTTTGGCGCCTTCTGACGGGCCGAATATTTTCCTTCTTACATCTGCTCCCTTTTTTGCTCTTCCTTCTTCCTCTGCTGTTTCCCGTGCTTCTCCTTCCGACTTGCAACGGTACTACAGCTTTCTCCCTGTTGGGTGTCGTCTTTTTCTTCGGCAACAGCCGTAGCATCCTCGAGCGTCTGCTTTTTGGCCCACATGGTCTTTCGTCTCATGGCGAGGATCGTGTCCTCTTTGGAGTCACGGAAACTGGCGTGTGCTCCACACCAATCAGCTTCTCATTACCCTGCTTCGGAGGGGCTAGGACGATAGTAGCCTTAGCCGATGCCAATGCTCGCTCGGCTACATCAGCCCTCCGCGTTGCCGTGTCGTACTCATTTACGGCAGACAGTAGCACCTTTCGGATTCTGATGACCATTTCTTTAATGTTCTTATGGACATTATTTCTTGCATCCACAAACTTGTGGAGCTCCTCCACCAAGTGCTTCGCTGCCACTGCTTTTGGCTTCTGTGAGGTGTAGTTTATCCCGCTCTGCCCTGGCTGTTGTTGCGGCTGCTGCTGTTGCTGCTGCTTCTCCACCTTCTGCTCTTGCTGAATGAGTTCAGTTGCTGCTGGTGGTGACCACACTAACGTGCCTCTGGCGAACGGATTCGAACAATGTCACAACTTTCACTGAGATGGCTGAACCGATTACTAGCTATTCGGAGTACCAGTTCTGGAGTCACGGATCGTGTAAAGAAGAAAACACCGAAGAAAGCATGTCCTATTTGAACCACTTCCAAAGACCTTTCAAAGAAACCAAACAGAATTTTATCATGTGAGCGGAATCGCATCGGGCGTCGCCACTCGTCTACTCTCCGTGTGTTTCGTGTTCTCCGCAGAAGCCGCCGCCATCGCAATTGCGGTTACCAACAAACCCGAAGACACACCGACTGTGATCTTCTCCGATTCCCTCTCAGTCATCAAAGCGCTGGAATCAGGGGACTCCAAGCACCCCTACATCCAAGTCATAGAACAATCCTGTGACCTATTAACTACCATATGCTGGGTACCCGGACACAGCGGAATCCGCGGTAACGAGGATGCTAACCACTTGGCCGCGTTCCGGCTACACTCTCGCGCCCTATTCTCTAATAAGGTACCGTCATCCGACATCATCAGGGAATTCAAAGCGAAGACCTCTGAGCGCTTCATCACTCACTGGAGGACCCTCCGAGGCTACCCTCAGAAGGTAAAGGGCGACCTCGAAAAGTGGACAGACCGCGAAAACCGAGTTGAACAAAGAGCGCTATCCCGACTCCGCGTGGGACATACGAGGCTCACCAATGCCCACACCATTACCCGCGTCGACCCTCCAATATGTACATCTTGCAGCACTAGACTCACGGTGGAGCACCTACTAATAAACTGCAGGGAGTTCGACAACCTACGGCGGCATCACAACTTGCCCTCCTCGATTCGAGAAACACTGGCAAACGACCCAGCGCACGAAGAGGTACTACTTGCCTTCCTGAAAGATGCCAATCTTCTCGAATCTATCTAAAGCAGACCGCGAACAGGCTAACTTCACACCATCCTCTACTGTAACCACTATCACTACTGCTCATCGAGCCCTCCGCCACACCCGGACCGGGTGCTGGAGAGGTTCTCCCGCAGCCCTTCTACAACCGCAAGCAGTCAGCCCAATTACTACCACCGCCCAACGGGCCCTCCGCCACACCCGGACCGGGTGCTGGGGAGGTTTTCCCGCGGCCCTTCAACAACCGAAATCCGTCAGCCCACCTACTACCATCGCCCAGCGGGCCCTCCGCCACGCCTGGAACGAGTGTGGGGGAAGTTCTCCCGCGGCCCTTCTACAACCGCAATACGTCAGCCCAACTACTACCATCGCCCAGTGGGCCCTCCGCCACACCCGGACCGGGTGCTGGGGAAGTTCTACCGCGGCCCTTCTACAACCGCAATACGTCAGCCCAACTACTACCACCGCCCAGTGGGCCCTCCGCCACACTCAGACCGGGTGCTGGGGAGTCTCTCCCGCGGGCCTTCTACAACCGCAATTCGTCAGCCAAACCGGTACCAACGCCCAGTGTGGCCCTTCACCACACCCGGACCGGGTGTTGGGGAGGTTCTCCCGCGGCCCTCCTACAACCGCAATCCGTCAGCTCAACTACAACCACCGCCCAGCGGGCCCTCCGCCACACTCGGACCGGGTGCTGGGGAGGCTCTTCCGCGGCCCTTCTACAACCGCAATTCTTCAGCCAAACTGCTACCAACGCCTAGCGGGGCCCTTCGCCACACCCGGACCGGGTGCAGGGGAGGTCCCTCCACTAACCGAAAATAATCAATTCACCCACCACCATCGTTCAGCGGGTCCACCGGCATACCAAAACCGGGAGCTGGGGAGGCTCTCCCGCGGCCCTGGCAAGCTGCCTTTATTCCGGAGCTCAACACCTCATCGAATGACCCTGTGCGGTTAAAGCCCAATAAATAAATAATAATAATAATAATAATAATAATAATAATAATAATAATAATAATAATAATAATAATAATAATAATAATAATAATAATAATAATAATAATAATAATAATAATAATAATAATAATAATAATAATAATAATAATAATAATAATAATAATAATTTAAATGAAAACAAAATTTGGAGAAGCGTGGACATCGCTATGCTAAATTGTTTCTTAATGGGAAAATTGTATTAAAACCACTTTATGCTTGAATGGTACAAAGCCTAACAAAGAGCCAATAATTTAGTATTTCAGCATCGTCTCTTCAGAACCCTGGCACTTGACTAAATGAACGTGGTGTCTTAGTTAAGTGCCATGGTTTTCAAGATACCAGGTCGAAACGTAAAATTGTAAACGAAAAAATTGTTTTCCGTCACTAGTTTTCATACACCATCAGATTGCGTTCAGTTTAACAACACTACACCGCCCATTAGTTCATCATAGTAATCCTCGCTCTGCGATAATCTGTTCCCACTGAACCAACAGTCCTGTGATTTCGTTCTGATTTATAGCAAGAACATGAGCACTTTTTGTTATCGCAGTGTATGTAAAACCCATTACTTTTACCAGCTTCATAACCAATTCAGTTCCATGAAAAAGTAATCGCACGATCCCATAAAGTGCATTATTCTCAATTCATTTTTCCACACGTCCACATGTGTACTTTTTTCATTTTGCCCCTCAACCTTCCCGTCGCTCAAACACATTGTACAGATGCCTGTGCCCGACCAACCCGGAGTTATTTCGATGCGTACTAATAAATTGATTATTTCAATATTTACCAACGTGACTCCGGTCTGGTGCTACAGGAGGTAGGGCACTTGTGCGTTATTTAGTGCCCCGACCAGGAAGGATTCTTAGTGTCAGCCCAGTAATTGTCTGTTTTGTACCTACACACTATCAGCTGGCTCCGAAGGACAAGGTTAAGCTCCGAAGCGGAATGTAGCACTAAGATCTTGCCTTGTCAACGTGATCTGCACGCATATGAGCAAAGCGCGATAGAAGCTTATGGACGTGTTACTGCACGGTGTCAGCATTCATTGCGTGAAAGCAAATAAAGTGAAAGGAAAAATAAACGCAGGTACAATGTGGTTAAAATCACAGTTTATGATGAACAGTAGACCTTTCCACATTTTGAAAAAGTTTTGAAATATACATGGGTCAGGTGTGAATTTAAGAACTTTCGCCAAAAATGGCTTAATTTGGACATGATTTAGAGGTGTCTCCAATAAAAAATCGTGTTTTTGCTATGTTTCCATGGTAACATCACTTACACTCTGATTTAATAGGCCCTACATGCTCACATATCATCAAAGCTTGTTCCTTACACATATCTTAACATGTTTTAACAGGTGAACATAGCTCTAATCGCAGTAGAAAATTTGTTAACTGGATTTTCATATAGAAAAGTATATCAAAACCAAGGAAAATTAGTAGTATTTTTTCTTAGTTTTGGTATTCTTCTCTATATAAAAAACCAGTTAACAAATTTTCTATTGCGATTAGAGCTATGTTCACCTGTTAAAACATGTTAAGATATGTGTAAGGAACAACCTTTGATGATATGTGGGCATGTAGGGCCTATTAAATCAGAGTGTAAGTGATGTTACCATGGAAACATAGCAAAAACACGATTTTTTATTGGAGACACCTCTAAATCATGTCCAAATTAAGCCATTTTTGGCGAAAGTTCTTAAATTCACACCTAGAACAAAAATTTGAGCTGACCCATGCATATTTCAAAACTTTTTCAAAATGTGGAGAGGTCTAAGGTACATGTAGCTGCTAAACATTAGGGGTACACAGTGGGTACGGGAAAAGCTCACCATGATGCGAAAAATTTGTTCTCGCGTGAAGCCGACGCACATTTGAATGAATAATTCAGAGAGATGCCTCACACTACGCGGGAAGGAACGGTTAATGTGTTGCATGGAGGTGTCATCAATAACCTTGGTTTGCTATCTAAGATGCCGGTAGACGAAATTGGAAAATGACAAATTCAGTACCAATCTTCACTAAATTCTTCTAATTAATCTTGGCGTGATAAGTGATTTTGACCAGCAATTAAATCCGGTCCGGTAACATTTCAAAAGCGCTCCTCGTTGTCATAAGCGTATTACCCATTACATCCAAGTAAAACTTCACTGCTCGTAAACAGTTTTATTTTCAACCTCAGACTAACGCTAATAGCCACTTGATTCCCCTGCCGAACGAAGAGTTCAGCATTATGAGCACATTAACACGGCACTTGGGAACATCAGATAGGATAGAGGAAAAGTTATTACCTAGCGCTAGCCGAGCTTTCTCCCTGAAAGGATTAATTCCCCGCAATGAGTAGCTATCCTGGTACACACTTCTTCTGCGGGAGTACTTAGAGCGTACTCCACCGATTAAGTTGCAGTCTCCGGTAACAGTTAGTTTCTTGGCAGCAAGAGTCGGGAGCTGGGGACTTTTTTTCCTCTCGACTTCCTTCGCCGCTTGTATTTATTCTCCCGTCTGGAAGCTACTGCTGCTATATCCTGTTTGCCCGTTCGCTGCTAGGTGCCGCCGAACCGGTAAGAAACCATTAAAGGTTACCTGGTTGTAATGGCAGCTGCTGTGAACAGTAGTCGAAGCCAGCTGGAGCGAGATTGAAGATAATTGTTTGCAGAACAAGTGCAATTTATTATTTTTATGGGCTGCCATTTATTTCCACCTGAAGCAAGCTGTGTGGGTGTCTATGGGGGTAGGTCGTCCTTCGGTACACAGTTCGGTTGTTCGTTTATTAAGGGATCGATTATGTTATTTTAGGAATAGAGATACAATTTGCCATTAGCTGCAGTTTGTTGTTGGTATGGGTGTAGCACAAGGAAACATATTTCGCTTGATGTTTGGTAGTCGGTGATTACTTTTGGATTGACAGATGATACATTCACTAGGGCATTGTGAGAACTTTCTTTATTCTCTTGAAAACACAGCTTGTTACATTATTATTTGATTAAAGAGACCCATTTTAAGTCAGTATTTCATTTTAATTCTTCCTTAGGTTACGTTGGATTTCAGTCCGATCAGCTAACAGAAATGGGATGCTGACAGGTTAGGTATTTCAAACTCAAAATTCAAGTTAGCATAAATGGTATGAAACCTGAAATATTTTGGAGAATTTTGGAACCTATATTGCGTCACTACTGGTAGGGTAGTGATGTAGCGTGCAGTTAGCCTAGTCAGCCCTCATCAAAAGCGCCAACCTTAGGGGGAAGGGCACTGGAATATTGACGCTTTATAAAATAAGTGAAATATGTCATAAAATAAGTCAGACGTTTCCCACTTCTAGGCAAACTAAGTCATTGTTCGAAAGCCGAACTGAAAAAGTATAGTTTGACTTACACCCAAGAAACGCAAAAATGAGACTCCACCAAAATAACCAGAATATAACTCAATGGCCCGTTAGCCCCATTCTAATTCAAATGAAAATGAAGCATCTTTTAAAAGAACGTATCAGATTACCCGGGTGCTGTTTGTACGCGGGGCATGGTAACAGATCATGTGGCAGCATTGCCAGTGCAAGATTCATTCTAGTGACTCTCTGTGCACTTGCCGCACCACTGGAGTAAGAGTTCATAATCTTTGCACACTGAAATAAGCGTTTCATGAAACAGCTAATCCCGTTATTCAGTGGATCACGCATGAACACTTCAAATCGGTGACCGTCAATTTCAACTTTGTGGGCGGGCATGTAAACGCTGTGTTCCTTCATAAAATACATGTCGCCAGTAATGAAGTTTCTTTGGTTCAGATAGGAAATCAATATTTTGAGTGTATCTGAACAATCTTTTGAGATAGCTGTCACGGCTGAATGTTTCTGCCGAAAAAAGATAAGATATGGTCTGCCTGAGTTCAATGTGTATGGTTTTAAACGGGAAGTCGGAGGCTTCGATGGCGAGTCTTGAACGGCAACCATTTTACCATCGCCTGTGTCTTTTTAAAGAGTGTCCATATACGCATGAGTGTTGAGCCCAAGGCAAGGCAAACAACAATGCGAAGGAAGCTACTGAAATTATGGAAGATATAATAAATTGAAAGACGACACATGGAATAGTAAAATCTTCACTGGATGTTTGACAGGATACTAGCGATTTTTTAGCAAATGACAAGAAGAATGTATAAAAACTTCCAACAGTAACACATCGTAAAAGCATCTCTGTTTCACTCGTTTGCGTTAACAGATGAAATGGTAATGTCTGGAACATCGCATCTAATAAAATGAACTATAATAAAAAATTACCAACCAGATCACAACTTCTAAAAAATGTCTCCTCAGTATACTGATCTTGATATACAGTCTCCTGCAGGCACGTAGCTAGAGAGGGGGGTCAGGGGGCTAAAGCCCCATCCCCGAAATGTTTTAAAAATAAATTTCAAAAACATTGTTATCAGCGACTTTAGCTTATAGCTCGTTTGGTTTGAGATAAAGTTAGAAGATTGTTGTTTCCAACAATCAAAATCAATGGTCACGAAATTCAGTGTGGTTTATGCTTCTGTCCCAGCCGGTGTGAAGCGAATGACAAATAAAGTTACTTTTATATTGTGTTCCTTGTATGAAGAACAAAGGAAACTTCTACTATACTATACTCTAGTAATCTGTCGAGATGAGTGAGTCGCAGAAGCAAGAAGTGGCGCATCGGCCAAAAAACTGCGATTATTGGTGATTTGCATAAGACCGAGTATTTGTGATGAGAAACATTTTCTGAAGGTGAAAATGGAGGCCATACTTACGATAGCCACCTTCATTGGGTTCTACCACCTCAGATATTCTGCGTTCATAGCGTTCAATTAATTGGATCAGGCGAAATCATTGATTTTGTTCCAGTTCTGTGAAAAAAACGCCACATTACGATTTATTTACCGCTGAACACAAACAATTACCAAATATGTGGCACATGTTCAGGTAATATTGACAACGGCAAAAGTTGCGTGAATATCTCAAAATCTACAGCCAGCACAATCATTGAGGAAATTCACAATCATAAAGGTAACAAGCAAGCATGTTTGCGATCATAAAGGCAGGAAGCACGATTATGACAGGGAAGTGTTCAAAAGAGAGATAGATATGAACGACCCCCTATACGCAGTTGGCGAGGAAACATATTTCCCTGCTTCGTAAACAGGTATCTACGTGCAATGGTTGAGAGCTTGCGTGAGATCTGTTGGACAACCAGTAAAACTCATTTTATTATTTTTATTGTTGGAAATAGATATAACTAGATAACAGAACCACTGTTTCGATTAACTAAAGCATTGAACCTAGTTCACTTATGAATTAATTAAAAAATAGTAGAAGAAGTTTAATGGACGTCCGAGTACTAAAACTCTCCTAAAGTGAACGCATCATAGCAAGTGATTGTCTCGTTTAACAAAACTCAGCCGTAATACCCGATATTGGCAACCCTATTTTGACAGGTTTTTTTTAATTGTACCTACTTTAAATTACTATATTAGGTCTGTGCACTCTGTACTCTTAGTATAAATACTGGACATCACATTCAAGCGTACTAGGCAAAAAAATATTTCAATTTACTGAGAACGATATAGCTGAGACGACAGTTTTGGCTTTCGCGTCATTTTAACGCATCATCATTTTCATTGGCACTTAATTTCACTTTCAGGCGAGGAATTCGTTCCGTTCATGCGAGTTCGCAACACTGTTGCGACTAAAATGTTGTGACTGGTTGAATCTATTAGTCCAATAATTTCGATTTTATGTCTTCCTTATATAGCAGTCTCACGATCTGTTTTTTATTAGTTTTTGACTAAAATGAGAGATAATCAGAAATCACGGAGGAGGAAAAAAGAATCAGCTAATCTAGGAAGCCTCACGAGCACATCTTCTATCTTTTCTATGCACTCAGAACGAGTGCTTTCGGAATTTCGCTCAGATCCTCTCAATTCGGTTTGAATAAAACGGCATTTTCGAAAACACATTACGTTTTCGTTATCCGCACAATATTCAACGTTAGGTGGAACAACGTTGATAGAAATTGTTTCCTAAATTTTGGTAAAACAAACCTGTAATCAAAAAGTATTACAGCTTTCTTCAAGAAGTCATGCATCTCTTCCAATCTTGATGATGATTGTAAAAAAAACTTGAGCTAATTCAAAACGATCCAATTACTGAGCAGATTGTTTGAATTGACTTATAAAGTGTAACTGTAAGCATCTTCGCATCACGAAAACTGCCGCTGGCAAAAAAAAAATTGCAAAAGATTAACAGAAATCGGATAAATTACAATAATTTAAAAACATAGAAATCTGAAAGAAAGTCTCTGCGGCACAGGAGAAGCAAGTGCGACGTGTTTTCTTTGATTTGTCGGAAGCAAGTGTGTTGCTAAAATTATTTAGCTCACCCATATTTATAGTTTCGTGTAATTCTAGTGGTGTCATCAATGTTACATTCAGTGCTTCGAAATTTCAAAATCAGTTAACTATTTCTACTTATCGAAACTGACATTCAAAAATAAATTCTTTCCCCATCCAAAGCATTCATTTGTTATTATGTGGACAGTTCGAGCATTAGTGAGCTGCGTAATCTATGTCTGGTGCATTTTTGGCTCCATAATCCCTCTCAGAAATAGCATGGAAACAAAATTCAGTTTGCTTCTGAAACCGAACATATGCGAACCCGAATGCGCTATGTCGGGAGAATGCATGACGAAACCAACCAAACATTTCATTCATCGCGGTGAGCAGGAATTGAATTTCGGTTCTCTTTCAAGTTCATTCAGGGATGTCAATTTTTGAAGCTCTGGTTACATTTAACAAAATTTATGCAAGACAACAGTAATCAGGGGATTTCCTTTCGATTCATGAACAGTCCTATAGTAGATAAAGTTCCGGCTAGTTTAGTAAATTAATTTATTGAAACAGCTGTTTTGTATTGTCCAAAAATCCACGAATTCCGAAATGAAACCAGTAAGCTTTGTGTGCTCAAATATGATATTTGCCTAATCTAGGTAAATACAGCTATAGTTCTTATCTATACCATGTAGAGAAATCAGCAGTATTTTTTGTACACCCTTTACATGTTAACAAACAAAATTACTGGTCTGTCTTTTGCCATAGTTTCAAGGATCTAGTAGAAGAATTGCTTAGAAAAATAGGCCTGTCTAATGATATAGAAAGTATCAATTTCATAAAAGAATAGGATCTGTGAAAAATGTGAATACTTAAATAGATAAATAACTAGTTGTTCTCACTTGTCTGTATCATCATTTAAATTGAAAATTATTTTAGATTTGAGTTGAATAGGAGTTGAACCGTTTCTGCGCATCTACAAATCGCCTGCCTAATCAGAAGATTTGGAGCGAATTTCGACATTCTCTTGTATTTAAATAAATTTAAATAATTGAGTCTTAATGAACTATGCTAAAAAGAAATGCCCTAAAGTGGCATGCGCGAAGATGTCGTTATAATCGTTGAAGCGACGGGTCATTTCTAATATCGGTTGTTGGCAGCGTAGTTAGTGTTGTGCATTTCAGAGTGCAACAGTGTTCTAGAACAAAGGACACGTGTTGGTGCGTAGAGGTTAATTTGTGATAGAAGATCGGGAACGTCATATCCATCCATAAGAAGCTTAGACACGAAGGTATTTTACGACGCGGGTCTACGATCTTCTAAAGTGTGTAGTTCTAATAATCGACAACGATCTTCGTATGGTTCAGGTTCAGCGGATCGTTCCAAGGCAATTGATGTAACGCATCCCAATCAGAAACACATAACAGAAATATTTCAAAACTATATCTCGCATTGCTACTTGTTATAAATTTCTAAACTACTAACGACACCTAATTTATAACACAATATGTTACAAAAATTGTGTTCTGTTATAATCTTGTTATTTCATTCTGATCGGGATATCGTATGAATCTGCGCTAGACAGCCTCACTTTGTTGGCTTCAAGTTGTATGATGGGAGCACCCACCAGACCACGTTTGCAAATTCCAACGGTGAAAATAATAGCTTATAAATTAATAAAAAAAAAAAAACAATTCAAAAGCAAAAATTCGTCGATATACTATACCATTTCTTGTATCAGACAACACATTGCTGTCCATTGCCTTAGTTTTGGAATTGTTTTCACTAAGAAATAGTCGGTGAATCAACCCGATTCCGTCTGAGAGTTTCGCGGTGGAAGAATTTCTCCCCTTACCGACATCCGTTGTGTGAGCCATTTAGCACTCAGTTTTGTAACGACACACGCACGGGTGGCGAAGTAGGTCCGACGATTCCGGTTCGCTGATGCCTGACGATCAACCGATGGTAGTTCACGCGCCGTACTCGATCTTGTGCTGGGCGGTGAAACTAGACTGCTCACGGGCTTCCCAGTAGGTTGATAAGGTCGGTCCGGCGATTCTGGGTAGAATCTTGAAGTCTTGACCACCCGCTTCCGGTGCATCGACGCGAACTCCTCTTAGCTAGTGTCGGGCGTTGGATCTGGCCTATTCTACAGATTCTTTGAACGGGCTGGACCAGTAGATGATGAAAAACCGTTGTTTGGCACTGTTTTGAAGGGTAAAATGGCGTCGTCCAGTTAAGCAATATTCTAGATAACCGTAACAATATGGGTATTATTGGAACGATTGAATGAAAGCAATGGATGCAGAGCGCTACTTTGAAATCCAAGATGGCGAATCCGGTTGGGTAATAGTTAACCCTAACAATATCGGTATTTTTGAAACAGTATTGGCCGGTAGATGATGAAAATGGATGCTTGGTGCTTTTTTTGACTTCCAGCTTAGAGGACTTCGCTCTATAACCCCAACCACAAGGGTATTTTTGAAATGGGCTTGACGAGTAGATGATTAAAAACGATGAGTGAGTCATTTTAAAGGTCGATATAGCGCCTTCCGGTTGAGAATTTTTTTTTTCTAAAGCTCTGTCCTCACTATATCTCTCCCCAGATATTTTGAGTAGAATGGGGTCAAATAAGCATAGGGCATTATCTTGGCTATGTTATTGCAGAGGTCGCTTATGTTGGGTGGATCGGCTGTTGTAGTCACGGGGTAATTTAGTTTTCGCGTGTAGTTCTGCAAAAACCCATTGTCTTTCGTTCTCAGTACAGCACATTTAATGAATTTGAAATATGCCAAGGGAGTTTTTTCTTACGTAAAATTAATACTGAACACGTTGGGTTGGTTTTTTGATACTTTTTGTTTAAAAAACATACGGTCATCAACATGAAACATACGCTTGGGGGTACAATAGGTCAGCCGTTTGGGAGCACTATGGTTCACTGCTATTACCATTTATTATTTATGTTATTAATTTTTTAAATATATACAGTATACATACTCTTCAAATAAAATAAGAAATGCTGATTTTCACAAAAATGGTTGAGGTTATAAAAAGTTTGTTTAAACCGGAAGTCGCCATCTTGTATTTTCAAATGGCTTTTTGGATCGATTTCTGTCAAATACTCATTCGGAAAAAACCCAACTTTTATCAGTATTAGTTAGCTAAGAATATGTTAACAGGGCAATATGCATACCAGGGCCGTAGTCAATATCTTGTTTCGGGAGGGGTTTAAAATTCTTGCACAAATGTGTCAATTCTAAAATTCTAATAAAATGAGATAGTCACTAGACCCTGGATGGAATTTTGGAAAGGCAGTTCGAAACTAAACTAATGTTCTCTACAAAAAAGGCAATACAACATCTACGAAATATTGATTTTAAATTATATTTTCTCTTTTATTTACAAGTCACAATTTACTCTAGTTACAACAATAGATATTCAAGAGCAAGTACGAAGCGGGTAACCAAATATGACTATCCCAGATGGTGCTAGACTACACGTTTACAATTTGTAAAAGACGCTAAATCGAAATGAGTAGAACAGCATCCAGAGAATGTTCGAGCAAAGAGAATGTCAAAATTAGCTTTAAATCTTCTGATCCAGCAAGCAGTTTGTTAATGCGGAGAAACAGTTTAACTTTTATTTTCTTAATCTGGTGTCTTGCAGCTATTACCAGATTCGTGGCATCACAATTTTATGACATTTTAAGTTAAGATGGTGCTATATTCAAGACTGGCCCCGGCTTGTCGGAGCTCTGGTTCAAGCTCTAGCTCCATTGTCCTGTGCATTAATATTTGGCTGCGAAGTCTATCTAAACAGAAGGTCAAGTTTCGCTATAAAACGGTTTGCTAGGCTTTTTTACATTCAAGACTGTTGTGTAGTTTCATACAATTTGTTCCGCAATATTGTCAGACAAGTGAGAACAACTGTATGTTTGTCTATATAAATCCTCAATTTCTTCTATAGATCCGATTTTTTTGAGTTTGATGAAATGAAGGTATCGCACACATTTTAACAGTGGCAATTTGTATGACCTAATTTTTAGTTTTTTCAGGCAGTTGTATTTGCTATGATGGTTTCAGTTACATTTTATAAGTGAACTCGTCAATTTTTTGAACTAATATATTTACACTAATCTACTTAGTGATTAGTTAGCTTTTTGAATAAAAATAATTAACCGGATAGTAAAATTATTCCACAACGAACAAAAAGAAATACTGTCACGTATTGAAGACATGAAAACGGAATAATAATCCCAATGTATTGACTTGTAAATTCAACTAGTCACAAGATTGTAGTCGCCTTCTGCGATTGCCTTTTGATATCTGTTCACTGTCACGTCATTTTCAAACTTACATTGATTGGAAACCATAGAAAGCGACTAACATGCTGCTACTGGTTGCAACATGAAGTTAATTATCTTTGATTGATTAATATGTGATTTAGCAGCAATTGTTATCCAATTGAGTGAATGGACAAACTCACAACTGTTAGTCTTATTGCCAGGGCTGTAGAGAGAAATTTCGGGCCCAGGAGGTTCAGTGTAAGGGCCCCCTCTATCATTGTAGATTTTTCTATCACAGAAACTGTTAAGCTCGAAATCTGATGGAAAAAATAATTATCAGCTACTACGTATTTTATGGAGAACTATAGGAGAATACACTTAGTGCTGTTAATTCAATGTTGCAATGACTGAACTAATTGACTCCATCATTAGTCAAATTGATAGCAAAAGAATTGTTGGTGCCCTTTTTCTGGACCTAAAAAAAGCATTCGATACTCTGGATCACTCAATCCTGCTTAAGAAGTTAGAATGCTATGGTATCAGGGGATTAGCAAATCATATTATTCGTAGCTATCTGTCGCATAGGAACCAATTCGTATCTATTGGAGACTCGTGTAGCTCTTATAGACCAATAGAAATAGGAGTGCCCCAAGGCAGTAATATTGGGCCATTGTTATTTTTATTGTATATCAATGACCTAGGTAGACTCGGGTTAAAAGGGACTCCTCGTCTTTTCGCGGATGACACCGCGTTGTTCTACCCGAACAACAACTGCCTGGATATTGTACGCGACATTGAATCGGATTTAAAAACACTAACGACGTATTTCAACGAAAATCTTCTTTCCTTGAACCTATCAAAAACTAAATATATGCTGTTTCGTTCATCTAGAAGAGCTATAGGCGTGCATCCAGACCCAAGAATGGGACAGTCTGTAATTCAGGAAACTAACTGCTTCAAATATTTAGGACTTCACTTAGACCCCACACTCTCCTGGATTGAGCATATTACATCTATAGAGAGAAAAGTTGCATCGTTATGTGGGGCTATGCGTAAAGTATGCTCTTTTGTTCCCCAGCATGTACTTCTAAAATTTTATTATGCGCACATCCACTCATTGCTGAACTACCTTGTATCTGTGTGGGGCCGTGCCAGTATTTCGAATCTGAAAAAGCTACATACGCTTCAAAACAGATGTCTTAAAATTATTTATAAAAAACCATTTATGTACCCTACTATTTTGTTATACAATAATAATGCCCATAACATTTTACCTTTGCTTGGGTTGACTAACTACCAAACAATAATGTACATCCACAATGCTTTGCATAATACTATTGCTCATAATAATCTAGAATTTACGACAGGAATTCGAGCTCACAGCACCAGACAAGCCAATCATTTATTATACTCCAGAGTATCCACGAACCTTGGTCAAAGACGCATTTCTTTCATCGGACCTAAGTTATTCAACTAGCTTCCTACTGATTTAAAGCAAATAACATGTCGCACTCGTTTCCAAGCAAAATTGAAACTAATTTTAAAAAATAAAATAGGAGAATTTTTAATATAAACTTCGTTCACCACCAATCGAGCTTATTCCTTTAGGTATAATTGGTTAACATTTTTTTTAAATAAAAACAATTGATAAATGCATTTTTTCTAGCAATAAGTAATAAATAAATTTATATTATTATGAGATTCCTGCAAAGCTACGATGGGACCCTTAAAAGGATTCTTTTCCGCTGGGTACTCGCCGTAGCTTCTTGTCAAATTTTGTGTTTTGTCGGTCTCGTATTGTTTTTTTTTGTTCTCAGCGTTTCCGCGATTCGTAACTTTGTTTTGTTGTGCTGACCTTTTTTTTGTACGCTGAGAACTGATGTGTCCACTACCAGGGGCTCCGTTTGTGAGCTTTTTGGTGTGGGGGTAAGAGGCGGGCTATTATAAAAATAAAAAAAAATTCCAATGACTTTTTTTTATTTCAACGAGTGTTACGGTCAATTTTTTTCGTTTATTTTCCGTCGGTCTCTGTCCGCACTGTGTGCCTATCACCGACACCAGAGAAGTGACTCCACAACTAGATATCGGTCTTCAGAAACTCTCAACGACCTCGGCTAGGATTAAAGCCTGACACACTGGACTGAGCGGCGCTTACGCTTACCACTCAACCACCGGCGTCGTCTTTTTATTACTGCCATCAAGTTCTGTACAGCCACCTCGTCCACAGCCAGTTTACTTGAACAGTTTTGGGTCTTATTCAGGCTCCGCTTGACGATGGATCAATCGTCCTCGATTGAGCCGAAGGCTAGTGTGTTGGGAGGGTTCTTGTCTTTGGGCGCCACCAGAACCTTGTTGGCGTTCTACCACTACATGACCTTTTTTTTCGTAATGGCAGTATTCAAATCCGCTCAAAATAGCGTGGAATAATCGTATTGCTTCATGAAAGGTAGCCGAGTTTTTTCATGCACTCTTTCACATAAATTTTCTGATTGACGGGTTGGGTCACAATACAAATGTCGCTTTTCAAACCACAGGTACAGGAAGTCTGCCAAACCAGATATTTCTATGTGAACTTCAGTGACAGTTGATTTGGTCACTTTTAACGGTTTCGCAAACTTGGCGTGCAAGTAATTTGGATTCAGGCTATACGCGAGCAAAATTTCTCCGTGTTTTGTTTCTTTTGTTTGGTTGACACTTTTATAACTGAAGAGCAAATGTCGAATAGAAAGCATCTTTCTGCACACAGGAAAATGAATGGTTTGCGAATTTGTTGATTATCGTGCAAAGAAATGCCTCAAGTATAAGTCGACCAGATTTAGTCGCAAATTTTAAATACATCTGCTAAATTTTTAGTGGCTTTGAAAGTAGCCGATTTATCAATATTTCCATATTCATCAAGATGTATTCGAATCTTTGTCAGGTTTTACCTAGAATTCGTAAAAGAAAAAATACATTCGGCCAAGTCGGTGCGCTACAACATTACCATTCTCTGAAAATACTCTGACACTTCTCACTTGTTCGATAGTGTTGCTGACTTTTTTGGTTTCATGGAAAACTGTTTCCGGCGATTTGTGCGAGTTCTTCATTTACATATTTGGTTCAATATTATTAAATGACTTATAATTAAAACTTTTCACAAATTGCGAGAGAAAAACAAAAAAAGTAACAATCGAGAAAAAACTAATAAATAGATAAAATGAAACAATACGAGAAAGCTACAAAATAATACTTAAAATAATAGAAAAAGATTAATATTACGCAAATAATCCTGCCTATCTAATAGAAAAATAAACTTAAGCGGAGAAACAACAGAAAATGGAAAAAACTAATACAATGGAAAAATTAAAAAGAAATTAAAGTATGTAAACTTTTTGGAGAAATAGCAAAATAAAAATGATTGAATAATTGAAACAATCAAATTAAACGAAGGAAATGAAAAATAAATATTAGACAAATATTGAAAAAATAGGTAAATCAATAAAAAACGGGTAAATTAAACATCATGAACATGGAAAACAGTAAAAATGGAAAAAGAAAGAAAATTTCAGTTTAAATATTTTTTGTTGTATTCATACAACAAAAAATATAAAAACCAGACTACAATAAACATATATAGAAATGAACGAAATAGAGCTAAACGAATAAATCAAAGTTATATAAAATGCTTGAAATATAAAAATTGGTAGCAAATTCAAAAAATGGAAAGCATGAAAACAAGAAAACAGGAAAATATTGAAAATGTTTTAAAATAGAAGAAATGATATTGTACAAGAATGGAATAAAAAGATCATAATAAATTATTTATTAAATGGAATAAAAAGATCAAAATAAGTTATTTTTAAAAGAACTGATAGAAATGAAATAATGGGCTAAAAATAAATAAATCTATATAAAGTAAAAGTGAGAAAAATTTAAAATTTGATGAAAAAGAAAACCGAAAACATTCAAAAATAAAGATCAAAATAAAATAATAGGAAAAAATTTCAAATAAAAAAGTAACAAAATAGAAAGCATGGAATTCAAAATAGTTTTTAAATGGGTAAAAAAGGAAAATACTAAAGGTAATGGAACATAACAATAAACAAAAATGGAAGAATATTGAAAAAATTCCATGCCAAAGAAAAGCGTATATTTCAAAACTGATAAATGGAAAACAGAAAATTTCACAACACGAAACAAATTAAAACGAAAGAAATAGAAAAAAATATTTATTGAGCTAATGAGGGAAACCTAAAATAAAAAAGCGGATAGAGAACTACTAAAATTAATTTATTGGAAGATATGAAAAAATAAAAAGGAATAATAGATAATAAAAGTTTAGTTAAATAAATTAAATAAATTTAATAAAATCAGTTAAACAAACAAATACAAAAGACACGAATAAAACGATAGATAAAACGGAAAAACGTGAAAAGATGAAACAAATTTTAAAATTGATACAAAATACAAAAAGTTGGACAAATTTCAAAGGGGAAGCAAAGATGGTTAAAAAAGGAAAATATGGAACAAAATATACAAAAAAGGTAAAATTAGATCGAATGAAAAAATTAGAAAGAATACAAAACCTAGATGAAATGGAAAAATAAACAAAAAAAGGAGATATGAAACAAGAGAAAAAATGGAAAAATTAATTTAAATTGAGAAAGTTAGTTAAAGATGACAAAAGCTTTCGGGTTCGCGTATTTAAATAAAAAATTTCCAGTGAATGCAAAAAATTACTAAGCATTGTTTTCTTCGTGGATTTTTATGTTCTTACTTGATTTGTGGAGATATTAAGAATTCGTCTAACAAATCCTATGTGAACAGGTGAGCGTTCTAAAAGATGGTTGCTGAGTTTTTTTCTAATAGATTCTTTTCTGATTCATTTAGCAGCCACGACGGATTGAAATAAGTAGAAATAGAAGTCACAAATCCTTCTGGAAACATAAAAAATCGCAATTGGACCAATGATTAGAATCCTTTTTTTTCAAAACCCTTCGACAGATTGAAAGTTTCAAAATTAATTATTAAATTACGAATCAAAATCAATTTCGAGAGCACAGAACTTTCAACTTTAGCTAGCTCAATTTTTTAAATAGTTAGTCGAAATCCGTGAAATAATTGTTGTAAAGTATGAAATAGAAAATAAATTTCATTTTAGTTTTTAATACACAATTTACAAAAATATCTTATTTCTTTTTGCCCACTGCGCGTTCAAATCGTTTTTGCGTTCTAAGTTTCAACATTTTTTTTCATGCAGCAGAAACTTTATAATGTAATGTACGATTAACTTTATGATATAATTTGGAGAAAACTAAATCATACCAATTTAAAAACTAATTGAATTTTCTAATAAAATGTTATTGAAATAATATTTAACAGAATCATTCCATCTGTTCGAAGTCCGGGCCCCCTTCACAACTTTGGGCCCGGGGGGAAACACCTCGTCCCCCCCTCCCCTCTCGGCGGCCCTGCGTATTGCAACTGTGTACGTTTCTTCATATCAGTAAAGTTAGCATTATACGAATATATTTAATTTGTGTAAATTAACTCGCATCTCAGTTAAATCGCTGTTTTACCACCTTATGCCCTGTTTATTTTAACACGTTTTTATGTTTTATTGTACGATTGCTACAAATATTCCATAGTGGTTTTCCTGATTAGTACGGAACGCATGTCTAGTATAAAAATGAATTAGAGTGTCAATGAAAATAATATCGTATCAAAATGACACGAAAACAAAACAATTTGGAATATTTTTTGTCTAGCGCTAAAAGGACGGTGCACTGAGCTGATACAGAAATTCAAATTGTGCAACAATTAGAAACTTATATCTGCGTTTTGTTAAATGTGGCAATCACCAGCGAAAAAGGGCTCATTTTGGAGAGTTTTAGTGTTTAGTCTTAAAACTTCTTCTGTTTCTTTATTATATAATTCGACTTGATTCAATGATTTAGCTAAGTGGGGCTAAAGGTATTTTATATATTTCTATGATGTAAACAATAAAAATAATAAAACGAGTTTTAATGGTTATCTGGCAGTTCGACTAGCCATTGCGGACTGAGACCCGTTTACGATACGTTGAAATATTTTTTCTTCAGTTAATGCGTCTTGAGGGTGGTTCATTGCTCTCTGATACTCTTCCGTGTCACCATCGTGGTTGCTACCTTCATGTTTGCGAACATCTGATTTATTTCTTGTTCCTTGCCCTTGTGGGTTACGGGTATGAGTTTCTTCATTGATGGTGCTGGTTGTTGATTTTGAGGTACATGACACGGCTTTTCCTATTGTCAATATTACCTGATCAGCCGCACAAATTTGGATTGTTTGTGGTTCAAATAATGGTATTAGAGACTGTGGGTGTGCAAAGAATTCTCTGTGTAATGGTACTATCGCATTACATTTTGTACTTGAAGGGACAGGTTGGAAAAAATGAGTCAGTTTACCTACAGTCGTACCACGAAAGCACCAGTTGAAATCTATATATGGGTCCTTCGTGATGGATTTCATTTCTTCCAAATTTTCTAATAGCCACCGTATATTTTAACGATGTGGTTCATTTTCTCATCATTCATGTGTGTATAGGATCTTAATTTTAGCGTTGCCGCACAACTACGAGTTTTTTATGCAAAATGAACTGTTTCGCCCTGTGCTAATTTGTTGAATGGTATCAGGATTGAATTCCTGACATGGTAGAACTCAATGAAAACGAGTTCCGTTAGCCATACCTGCATTTTCACATTTAACAAATGTTACACATCACAAATGTACCACTTCCAATTTTCGCTACCTATTAATCTCGACAGATCACTACGGCGAGAATTAAAATAACACTTTCTTTTATTCAGACAATCGTTATTTGGTTGGTCCGAATAATAATCTTATTCCACATATCCTCATTAATTTGTTTAAACCAAACGAGATACAAATTTATTAAAAAAATTTTTTTCTTCAATCTATTTTTGAAAAATTTCGGGGAGGGGAACTTTGGCCCCTTAGGCTTCTCTCTAGCGACAAGCCTGATACATAATTGTCCAATGTGCTATGGGATTTCCTATACACATGGACAATTATTCGTGGTGCGGCAGTGTAGGTACTCAAACTTATTTTTACGGACTTGGTTCGTAAAAAAAGAGTTCGTTATTTCTAAATTAAGTTCGTTAAAAGTTACGTAAATCGAATACTATGCAAAAAATAATTCGTTAAGTAAGGTTTGAGTGTATCAGCATTTTGTAATTGCCCGTACTAAGCAGACCACTCGTGAGTCCACCGAGCCTCCCGCAAGCAGTTATCTATGAATGCCGCCCATAAAGTGCCTCAGTATTAAAGTACCAAACAACTTAAAGATATGAAGTGCCATAATCAATGATTTGGTTGCAAATATCAATATCCGGCTTTTTATGATTCAGTCCCACTTTGTTCCGGGATAAAGCATCAAGTAAAAACGCTTTTAATCCACCTAACAGTGTGATGAGACATTTCTTATAACTCTTATCACTCTCTTCGGATATTATATCGTTTGAGAACATTTAGAACTTGATGCTTCGCGATGTTTTTGATAACACATACTACATGGGAAAGTGGCAGGACTCAGAGAATCGCTCAAATCAGCATAGGACAACATCATTGCTAGAAATCTCAAATCAAATCAATGGGAAGCGAAAAAATGGCCCATAAAATAGACATAGCTACGAATTATTGTTAATGCTCTGTTAATAAAATATCTAAATTGTGCTGGGAAAACTGAATTTTCCTAAAGGGGTTATATATTGTACTGAGCCAAAAAAATCGCATTTTTTGAATAGATTTGAAGTTTATACTTTACTCAAATTACCAACGCGACTGAGAACTAAGAAATCAACGCTTTTTCTTGAAAAGGGCGATACTAGCAGTGACACCATTCAAAGAAAATCAACAGTGAATATTTCCAGACTTTTATTTCCTATTTAAGAACTATTGTGTTTTTTATATCCTAGATTGCATGATTCAGTGATCGAAACCCAAAACTTCATAAAGTATTTGAAATTATTAAATTAAAATTTGTTTTTGCTATTGAAATTTACAAAATGATAGTATCGCCCCTTTGGCGATTGTTTACTTTTTCGGTCCCATCTATCAGCATTGAAGTATCGTTCTTACGTTTTTTTACAATAACTACCGTTCTACACCACCGATTTCGTCCGGGTTTTTTTCAATAGCGATCATTGTTACTATTTACAGCTGGTATCAGCTTGATAATCCTCAAAAAAATACGAAAATGACAGTTTCGCTTCTAAACTGCTAGCAAAAAAAGTATCGCCCTGTTTGTTTGCATGGAGCGTGGAGGGCGAAACTTTAAATAAACAAACAAAAATACAGTTTCGCCCGTTGTATTTTTTGCTGTAGTTTAAGAAAGCAATATCGTAGAATCAAAATTTTTAGGTTAATTGGTTGCGTTTCAAAGCCCTCATTCGCATGTATGAAAAAAGCCTTATGTTTACATTTGTAAGTATCGCCATTTTCACAAAAAAGGGTTGAAATGAAATCGCAGCTCCTGATATCACGCTATCTCTGAAGTGCATGCGTGCATAGTTCCAAATTTTACTTCGACATCGACTTTTTCTAAAGGTGACTTCCCAGTAGTATCCTTGATTTGAATTATTATCGCTAATCCTAATGCCAAAGAACAAATAAAAACCTCTCGAAAACTAACCGTTTGGGAAAATCATCATCATTACTGGAATTTTCATTTTCACGAAACTTTTCGATAACCTTCCGCAACTTGCGTTAATGCACTGTGTGCACAGTGCTCTGAAAATCTAGCGAAATCGTTTTAGGGCACCAGCGGGTCTAATTCAGAGCTATCTGCGCGGCGAATTAAATCTGTAAAGAATACTAAAAAATAATTTCTATTCCATAATTTTCAGTTCAGCAATTCGAGAGATCGTGCTCACCGCAAGCCATGAAAAATAGACTACGTTGTGAAGTGATGGTCACTATTTATTAAAAAATCACGGTTAAATAAAAAAAAATTATACTATTAAAAAATTTCAAATAGTTTATAATTTTCACAAACTTATTAAGAAAAATTGTTTAATAATCTTTCGTAATATTGTGTAGGAAAAAAGCTGAAAATTTCAGTATGTTCTCTATCTGTAACATATTAACCCTTAAGTATACCAATTAATTGGTATACGAATTGGAATAGGTTCGCCAAATTTTGGAAGAAGTCTATAAAAAACCCCTTGAAAATTACCTAAAAATTGTTGTAGTTCGATACAATAAAAAATCCCCAAAAATGAAATGTACCTATTAATGTAAAACACAGTGAATAATACATACAATAAAGACCCATTTTTATCAGTCTCATGGTGTATTTTAGGCTGACAAAATGGGGACATTGACTAAATCGAGCAATTTTTTTTTCTTTATAATAAACTGAAGCTGCTAAAATATTCTTCCCGTCCCTTGATGTAGTCTGTTAACTATTTCTGATTATGATGAACTTTTTATTTTTGCATATTTCCATCTTCATGATAAGGAAAACATGCTTAAGAAAGGATTTACTCGAATTCAGTCTTGTTCGTCTGCTAGAGCCCATCAAACATATGTTCATATTTGGCTGATAAAATCAGGGTTTCAATGTATTATAATAGATATTCAGCATTCGAAGAAGTTTCTCGTGAACGAGTGTAGAACGACTTTGTTTCTACTTACTTGAAGTCAGCAGCGTAGCCAGAAATTCGGTTTGGTGGGGGTTTGGTGAAAATCGATCATACTGTCCAAACGGCATAATTCCGAAACCGTAATTTTTGAAGTTTTAAAATTATGCAGAATTAATTTTTCAGAAAATCAGAGTTCGTGTCTTTAGCGAATTTGTTGAGAATTTATTATAGTCTTGAATATTAACCTGAGAAAAATCACCATAAATACTTCTTGGACGACATACCGTCAAAATTATTTTATCAAATGATGCGCTGTTTAACGTTTGTAAAACTCATCGAAGATACTACACCTCTGAAGTTGGCGGTTTCAAAATGATGCTATCTTGACCTTAAATTACTGATTTTAAACATTTGACCTATACATATAATTGGTCATACAACAAAAATCAAATGCTCATCAAAATCGATCAGAACCTGCTAGAATCGAATGGAAATCGTCATTTTTCATAAATTTCTCTCTACATTCGGAAAGTGTTATCCTCGTTATTAATCATATTACGTTTTCGTCTCAACTCGATGCATTCCCAAAAAAAAAACCTGTCTTAATCCATCTAGTGGTGCAATTGTGCTTTTCTCATTTGTCCAGACTACGATTCCATGGCTGGTTATGTTCAATACAATGGTGGAAATGAATAATACATGTTCAGTACGATTTGTACATACGTACAATGGATCGACAGCCACGATCTTGAGATACTATGTGATACTGAAACATCGCTTGATCGCCGCTGGTTTCAAGCGATGTTTCAGTATCACATAGTAAGATCCGGGAGGTCCGGGTCCTGCCGAAAATTTTCAACTTGTTACGAAATTTTAAACTAGTTTCAATTTTAAAGTAGCAACCATTCACTGCATACTCCCTCCGAGCCGGTATCATTGACGATTTTTAGAGTGATTGCATAACCTTTCTATATGAGAAAGACAAAAATGTACCAAAGTCCAAAAAAATCAATTTTTGTCAAGCATTATTTTTTTTTCGAGTTTACATCAAATCTCGATGTTTCATGCATTATAAAGTCATTTGGCATCAAAAATACAAATCTGATTTTGAAAAATTTTCATTTCAGATTATATGTGAATTTGCTGTGTGATTGCACTCTTCAACTCGTAACTCCGGAACCGGAAGTCCAATCAATAAAAAATTCAATAGCAGCCGATGGGAAGGTTGTACCTTTCATTTGAGACTAACTTTGTGCAAATCGGTCCAGCCATCTCTGAGAAACAGAGGTCACATTTTTTCCACATACACACATACATACACACACAGACATTTTCCGATCTCGACGAACTCAGTCGATTGGCATATGACACTCGGCCCTCCGGGTCGGGATTAGATTGACGAATTTTAGAGTGAATGAGAAAGGCAAGAACATTTTTAGCAAATGTTGAAAGTTATGCATTTTGTTGGTAAGCAGTTCTATGTTTCATAGACATTAAATCAATTTTAACTTCTCTTCCTATTAAATAAAGACCCTTATTACAGTACATCTCTACAAAAACGAGATCAATTTGAAAATAAATCTGAGGACTATGATTGATTACAGAACTCTGTAATTTTCTATTGGAATGTTTTCAGGTAGGAATTTGATATTGATGCTATTAGACAACTGTGAAATCAAGACCAATAGATCAGTTACATATCAGGACCCCATTTCGACAATTTATCAAAAGTCCTCATGATGTTTACAACAACAGGTTATCAATCTACGGAACAGATAATTGTTATTGTAATATTGAATTAAATCAGTCTGCATCAATAAATTTTCAACTTTAATCCAATATTTTTTTTGGGTGTGGTGGGGGGGGGGGGGGTGGGTGCTCGTTGTATGGTCTTAAACCCCAAAACCTTCTCTGGGCTACGCCGTTGCTTGGAGTTATTTATTTCGCTTTTCATTTTCCGATATGTTTCAGATCGATCCGATGGTCATTAGTTAGAAAAATTGCAGTCAGAAGGTTCGCACAAATGAACATTTTTGCACTGATAAGTTATCAAGTTCCTTCCAGACAACTTGGAAGTGTTCGGTGATTATTTCTAGCGGTTGTAGACAGAAAAATGAAATACAAAATTCGATTTGTCGTAATAATGTTTGGCTTATTTCAATGGATTATTTCTATATTGAACAATAAATAGGCGACAAAGAGTAATCCACAAACAACAAGCCATAACTTTTAAAGTATTCAAAATAGATATTTGAAGTCTTCAGTAAAGTTATTCGCAAAAGTAAGAGCTACAAATTTGCTGAAGGCATCATTTCGATATAATCACTTCCAAGAAAATTTGTGAAAACGTCTCACTCATAGGGGGATTAATCAGCAAAAGCACAATACCAAAAGAAAGGGCATATGTCCTCCATTAAATTCTCAGAAGATACTATTGACCTAAAATAAGCCGTTTTGGCGTTAATAATAGATTACATGTTTTTGGTCATATTTCTGGCAATGGGAAATGATAAAAATCTTTCGTCCGCATTTAATGTTAAATATCTCTTTTGATAATAGTCCGATTTCAACAATCTATAGCTTGTTCGAAAGGTATTCGTTAAAGCTGTCTAAAAACATATAAATTGTTAATCTATATTGTCAATTTCGGCAGATAATTCTAAAAAACTGCAAAAAATGCCATTTTTACGCATTCAAACATTCATATCTTGGAAACTAAACATCAGAATCAAAAACAAATTAATAGCGTTCATACTGTTTTTTAGTTCTTTCGTTTAAAATTGGTTTGGATAAGATCGGTTCAGCCATTGCTGAGAAACACGAATGAGAATTTGTCCGTTACATACACACACACACACAGACACACACACACACAGACATTGTCCCAAATCGTCGAGCTGAGTCGATTGGTATATAAGACTCGGCCCTCCGGGCCTCGGAAAAAATCTTGAAAGTTTGAGCGAATTCTATACATTTCTTTTATAAGAAATGTAAAACGAAAAGCTCTCTTTCTCTCGGTGCTCTCATAACGCCATAGTTTCAAGAACTCAGCATCTTCACCATCTTCAACATTGTCTGAAATTCCCGCTTCAATCAACCGTGTGCGGCTTAAATCGTAAATACAGCCAGTTGAACAAATTCCACATCAAGGAGTTTCTTGTTCGATAGGAAAATAGCTGCCACCAGAGAAAAAGTTTGGAGCGCGCTTAAAAAAAACCAGTCCGCAGGGAAGGGGGTAGTGAAACTTCACCGGCATCAGCGCAATCTTAGCGGAACAGAATGGCTGATAAAGAAAAAAATTGGAAAAAATAAAACCGTTCGTGCTGGTGAAAGAAGCGGAAACCTTTGCTTACAGTTGATTTTAGAGCTCCGAAACGGAACTACGATGATTTTACGATTTTCCCTTAAATCCGAATCAATCGATTTGATTATTCTCTTCGCCAACGTAACGCACCGCTTTTACCCAGATGCCAGCCAGCGTGCTGCATGAGAGTGGGTTTCAGGATGTACATACGTGCAAGCTTATGGTTATCCGCCTGTTTAAAATAGATAGAGAAGAGAATGTTCCATCGTGGTTCCTTTAAATTGCATTTTACTGGCACATAGTTTCCTTGGTAGAGGAAATTAAGAAATTGCTTTTAATATCCGGTTTTACTTGCTCCTCAAGTATTTTCTTTACATTTAACATCATGTGTGACGGTGCACTATAATAACATTCTTCAGGGCGGCTAAAATAACAATATACTGTCTAAAAATTTATTAAGCGCAAATTTGTTGTTCGAATATGTGCAAATGCTCGTTCGGCCAACCGATTGCAAATATAATACCAATAAAGCGCAACAACAAGTGTCACAACCAACACCGCAAAGCCCAGCCAAGCTGGCTGACAGAAACAGCAACTCATCAATATTATAAACTTAATTGAGCCCGATACCAAAAAGTCCATGACAAATATTGTCAGACAAATGGACGAATGCGGTACATTGATTAACAAATAATGACAATTGACCTAAATGACAGCGTAATCTATACTCAGCAATAGAGACTTAATTTCTTCGAACCCGAACGAGATTTTAAAAATCTGCACCCGATCCGAACAACAGAATTATAAAATTGGATAACCCGAAAGTTTGAGAAGCTCGATCCGAACTCAAAATTGTTAATATTGATAAACATCGAAAAATCTAGAAGAAGTAAACTAGTAAACAAGGATACAAAAAACACATTTTTGTTTTAGGTCTTTGACCTGCCACCTGCTGGTAAGATTCGGAGACATTTTTAGCTTCTCTTCTGAGCGAGATGAGAAGGTAGACTGTTCACCGTAGTTCTCTTCTAGACATAAAACTAACAACACTTGGATTTAATTGGTAAAAAGATGAATCTGATTTTTCCATTTCATATAATCAAGATAATCAAAAAAATATTAATCGCTCAAGTATAGCTACTACGTTAAGCAAACGTTTCACAGGAATCATGCATCGACCTAATTCGTTATTACCTGTCTATTGCAAATGCTCTCTGAAATATAACAGTTATTTTACGATCAATGGTTTTTCCAGTATCTACCTTGATAAGTTGTTGTGTTATCAGGAAAAAAACCGCTGGAATAGTCCAGAAGAAAAAAATCGTAAAAAGATATTGGGGTACCTGCTCTAGTTGATTATTCCAAGTAGAAAGATTCGTTTTGCAGAAAACCCAAAACACGTGATTGACAGCGTTTGACTTAAGATCGCATGAAACGTACACCCCATGAGCCAATTGAAACTCTTGATACTCTTGATACTTGGAGAAACTTCTTAGCGGGAATGCGTAGCAAGAGTCAGAGATTACAACTCTTCGAATAACATAGGGAACGTATCAATCGGGCCAATATGCACTGATTAGGGTATGCATAACGGTGTTCTTATGGTGAGGTGGAGATTCGAAAGACCTTTTATCTCTCACTTGACTATAATCATCATGGAACTGCTATTAAACAAATTACAAACAAACAATCGAAGAATTCTATGTGCAAGCACTGTAACCAGACGTCACTTCATGGAAAACCTTGTGCGGAAGAAAGTGAGGAGAATGCATCTCAACAGATTGCCCACTCATCCATCCGGTACACCAATCCAAAACACGGGTTCCGTTACCATCATCACAAACGGTTGTCAACTTTGTGGCATCCGTTCAAGCCATAACCTAAACTTGAAAACGCAGTATCAAGCACCCTAACTTCAACAGCCAGCACTATTAGTAATGCATTAGGCAACGTAACAAATGTTTTCCTATCGCGAAAAAAGCGCAATTGAAAATAGGGATGCCAAGTTTTTTTTTTAGAAAATCTGTATTTTTTTTTGAGAAAGTCTGGATCGCCCATGCCCATCTATGAGCTGTAATTGTTCACAAAATCGTAAATAAAGTGTCATTAATTTTGAAACAATCGCGTTTCTACGTTTCGAAAACATGAACAAAAATCAAGCGGGTAATTGTTTAATTTCCCTTCAGTAACGCCCATATAACGCTTTGTAGTGGAAACACTTGATTTTGTTCTATGAACTTCAGTCACAGTTTCCGCCATACCATACCCAAACCTTATTTCTGTACGCGATCTAGTTCACAACTTTGTGAACATTATTTATAAAACCAAAAGTTGAATCGTGATTTTATTTATAGCTTTTGGAACATTATTCCGAGTCCGACTATGCGACGTGAACTGATTCGTTAGATCTTGAATATGATCTGGTTTGGTGCTTGTGAATTTGTTCACTAAATCAAGTATGTTTTCCCGTGAACTATTTCACGAAACACGGAATATAATTCATGAATTCTTTCAGCCATCGTGAACTAGTTCATGATTCAAAATATATTAGTCACGATTCAATTACGTGCTCGTGAAATAGTTTATAAAATCATAAAATGTTATTCATGTATACATAAACTGGTTCATGATCTCAAGCAAATTAGTAACAACTCACCGTTCATGCTCGTGAAATAGTGCAAAAAACCATGAAATACTTTTCATGTGTTCGTTAACTAGTGTATGATTCTTAGTATAATAGTCACATCTTGCTCTTCGAGCTCGTGAAATAGTTCACAAGTTCGAAAACTATTATTCATGCATAGGTGAACTGATTCATGACTCCTAGCGACTGACCATTCGTGCTTGTGAAATAGTTCATAAAATCATAAAATATCATAAACATAACATCCCAGGTGTGATCTACATAGTTCACAAAATCATAAAATATCGCCCATGTGTTCGTGAACTGCTTCGTTATTCCCAGTATAATTTTCAGTATAATTAATATAATTTTCAGTATAATTCGTACTGGTGAAGTAGGTCACAACAAAATCATAAAATAATATTCACGGATTCGTAAACTGGTGCATGATTCGTAGTACCTTATTCACAATCTATCTTGAGTGGTTGTGATATTTGGAAGACATGCGGAATCATGTTCAATTTCATGCAACTATTTCACAAAATGTGGGTTTATTTATAAAATATCATAAAATTATGTCCAACCTCTAGCGAATTATCAGCAGATGGAAGAAAATTATTAGGACCTCGAATATCGTTATTCATTTGGTAAGGTTCAATGCGATGTCCAGATAGAAAACGAAAGCTGCGCTGAGCACTAAACATATGTTATAAGGCCATCAATCGTGTTCGTGATATAATTCATAAAACAAAATACCGCGAATCAGTTACGCTTTTAAAATCCTATTTATATTGGCACCTTAATTCGAGTAAAACATCCGATAGCAATTAACATGAACTTGAGTCACATTATTCCAGGTATCAAATTCGAAAATGATCTCACGAATAAAAGATCACAATAACGTGCGTATAAATTACGAAAATCGCGACAAAGCTCCTAAAATCATGAGCATAAATTACACGAAAACGTGAATAAAAATTATGGAAATTTTTACTAATATACTGAAATCATGAACGTAAGTCCAGAACGAAACTCAATAAAATATCACAAAAACGTAAATATAAATTACGAATATTGTAATTAAGGCTCTGAAATCAGTGGTTTTCTGACAGAAAAATCTTATTATTAACTCATGAATATAATATCACGGTAATGTGATGAGAAATTACGGAAATCACGACGAAGCATCTGAGATCATGAACATCGTTTAAATAACTGTTCTTTTAGTAGATATAGTATATACAAACCAGTGTATCCCCAAAACTATGAACAAGAATCATAGCAAAACTAAACTTGTCTAGGGAACAACCACAGAAACCCAAACAAACATTGCAATGTAACGCCATGTCCATTTTTTCACGAACTAGAATTTTGAAAACACACATAGTTTCATGAATACGAGGTTTATTATCCATAATTTCAGGAATTTGGTCACTATTTTCGTAAATCGTTCAGTTCACGAAATCGTGACTTTTTGTTCATGGATTTATAAACGGATTTTTTTCGGTGTGCCGAAAATTAGACAATTGCACTAATTCAGATCTCAAATGATTTATTTTCAGCATAGAGAATTCGTCAAAAGGATTAAATTTAATCACTGTGGTTTCAGCAATTTGGATTCCTGGAACATCCAGCTAATGGAGATTCGGAAAATTTCATCGACCTCCAGAGAAGAAACTTCGATATGTTGTGTTTCCAGCTATTCTCAAATAGTGGTTTTAGAATCAACGAAGCATTCGTGTAACTTATTTTGTTATTTTTGATATTGTCTGGATAAGTCGGGACAAGTTCTCTGAAATCTGGATCAGACAAAAATAAATCTGTATGATCGGATGACGCTTGAAAATCTGGAAGAATCCAGATAAACCTGGAAGGTTGGTACGCCTGATTGAAAGTTGCCTGGTAATATACCATTCGACTCAGTTTGTCGAATTTGGCAAATGTCTGTGTGTGCGCGTATGTATGTGTGTGTATGTATGTATGTGACCAAAAATATGCACACTCGGAGACGGCTGAACCGATTTCATCAAACTTAGTCTCAAATGAAAGGTACAACGTTCTCATAGGCTGCTATTAAATTTCATTAAATTCCGAGTTCCAGTTCCGGAGTTACGGATTTAACAGTGCGGACACGCAGCAAATTTACATTTTTGCCTTTCTCCTATAGAAAGGTTATGCAATCACTCTGAACATCGACAACTTAATCCCGGCCAATTTTTTTTTGACTTGCATAGGTTTTCTGTATTATAACAGGGTCGTATTTAGGAGGATACGGTGAGGCCCTTCCCCCACATCACACACCACCCTTCCCCAAACCGCCCTTCCCTCATCAAGTATCCCTCTGCGCGAATATAATTTTCTAATTCCTCTAGAATAAATTTTCCTGGTGGGTCTGAAAAACCAGTGCAAAATTTGATTTGAAATAATTTCGAGTTGAGAAACTAATTTAAAATTTCCTAACGTTTCAGCGTCGACATATAGCGACTCAAGTTCGTAGCTGTAGATTCATTGCACGTATGTGTAAATCGCACTGAATATTTAATAGACATTTCCACCATTATATTAAACCTAACCAGCCATTGAATCGTAGTTTGGATAAATGAGAAAGGCACAATTGCACCACTAGGTGGATTAAAACGAGTTTTTGGATTGTAATTATATAAAAGACTTGTGGATCATAGAGAAGTGATTAGATTCAAGGCCAGTGCGATTTGTCTCATATTCGCCACTCTCTAAATATGGACCATGTTAACTACACGGAAAAAAATTGTTGCCAAAATCGTGAATAAAATCACATTTTTCCATTACGAATACAGGACCATGAACAAAAAATATGTGTTTCATAATTATATTCAGTTCCCCCTCAGTAACGCTCGCATAGCGTTTTTATTAGTGAAAATATTTGATTTTGTTTTGTAAACTTCAATCACGGTTTCCGACATGTCATTACAAAATTGTTTTTCTGTACGTGAACTAGCTCTCAACTTTGTGAACATTGTTCATAAAACCAAAGTGTGGCTCATGAAGTTATTCATAGATTTAGGAACATTAGTTCACAAAACCAAAACATTGTGGATATTTGCTGGTGAACTATTGCACGAAACTCGGAATTTTATTCATGAATGCATTCAATCCTCGTGAACTAATTCATGATTCCTAATACATGAATCACGATACAATATCCGTGCTCATGAAATAGTTAACAAAATCATGAAATAAAATTCATGTATTCGTTAACTGGTTCATGATTCATAGCAGTGATTCTCAACCTGGGGTCCGCGGACCCCTAAGGGCCTTAAAAAGGTTTAAAGTGGGTCCGCGAAGATGGATAACCTTTCCGGTTGGAGATTTAAACTTAAAGCTTTTTCGCAACAAACAGAAATTAATATACCTATTGATATCACGCAAAATCGATCTCCACAAACAGTATTATATCGAATAAATAAACCAGCTTTAAAAAATAAAAGTTCCTGTAAACGGAGAAAATATAATTTTGATTGACTTGAAAGAATCTCTTCGACCTACAGTCATATACTGTTGAATTTTACTAAAAGCTTAAATGGATCTTAATCTTAACCCTTTATAAGGCCCAGAGTTTGGGGCTATTATTGGTTGTTATATTAATAGAAACACGCTTTTTTCACTTAGTTGGGAATATATTTACATTTATTTCGTAAAAAAATAATGTTTTGAAAATATACTTTATACCGCTCGTACCGCTGTTAGAAAACGTCAGTCTTCGTAATGTTTGATGTATTTCCAACGAGATTGGTGGAAATATAAAGACAAATCGAGCTGGATCGGAAATTCAGAAAGAAATTAAGGTGAGTTATTATTACCTGATTAACAGTAAATAATCCCCGGATTCTGAGGATAAGTTGAAAAATGAGATTACAGATTACAGACGTTCATTTATTCATTAAATTTTTTTCTTTGCAATTTTTACCACTCATAGACCAAATTTTCGGATTAAAAATCGTTGTTTTTAGAAATTTGCATCACCAACTTATAGGGTCTAGAGTACTTTTTTCAAAATCGAGCTAATTTTATTATCCAAAAGGAAATCGCCGCATTTTTTTCAAAAAACTCTTTAACAATCTGACACTTTTCACTGTATCTCAATAAAAAGTGATAAGAAGAGTTGCCAGACTCCTGATTTCAAAAGATTGGAACACTTCTCACTTCATATTTCTGCGTTATGAACGAAACGAAAAGGTCGCAATATAGTTGCCACTGCCTTATAAAGGGTTAAGGAAGTGACATATTTACAGTTACATCACGCGAGAAGCAGTGCATAGATTACGTTTAAAAGCTTAGCCCATGCAGAAAATTTTCCTACATGCAATACGGCATCGCATCTGAAAACGTTGAAACCAAGATCCTGAATATATGGATGACGATAAAATTAAGGTGAGCCTACAGGACCCAACGTTGCGCATTAGACCAGAACACATTAGCACTTTTATGTTAAAATACGGAGTAGTGGAATCCGTTACAAAATACGAAGAAATGAAATTCGCCACTAGAGGGAAAAAAATTCCAGTGTCATTCCAGACGGCGTTCGTGTTGTTAGAATGCGATTGGTAAATATCGCTGTGCACCACGTGCCAGTTTTGTAACCAAACGAAACATTACGGAAAACAGAGTCTCTCTTATAGATGAAACGTAAAAGGTTTCATCGGAATCAAAGATGGTCACCACTCTTGACGTAATTGAATCAAAATTTTTGGAATTGCTTTATGTTTTCATCGGTAAATGCCGCGGTAGTGTAGACAAGTGAATGTGTTAAGTGTATCAGAATAGCCGGAGTGCAGCCGGAAATTCCGGAAATCGGTTAAGATTTTTTGCTAAAAACGTAGTGAAGTGGCCGCTAAAATTGGCAAAATAAAAACGAGAAAGAACGCGTTACATCAAGGGAGCAGTACCGCCAGCCGATGGGAGAGGAGAACGAGATTCCGCCTCTATTGCGCGGGACGAAGGCGACGAGCGGAGCGAATACAGAGACGAGACCCAGCGATTTTTTTTCTCCGTTTTTGCTCTTTCCTTTGCTCCTTTTCTAGGGCTGGTGCGAATAGTACACTGAGCGGAATCGCTATATCCATATTATATGATATTCATATAACTCAGCACTATTGGAATTTCCAATGATTGCTACATTAGACTTTCAAAAGTATATCAAACTTATATGGTTATCATGTTGAATGTTGCATTCCTCACAAATTCAAATTTATCAGATTTCCATATAACATTTAAATTCCAGTGTTAGACCCAAATCTATCAGCGTATTATATGATAACTATCTGATAATTATCATATTAAAACATTAGGTGGTCCAATGAAATGTATAAGGCACTTTGTTAAATGTATAGGGAATGTTTAACTTTAAAGCATATGATGGTTTATTAAATCTATAAAAAATGTTAGTTATTTTGATAGAGAGCCTTTTCCACGTAATATTTATATGAATTTGGACTTATTTTTCCTAATTAAAATAATGCAGTCATTCTTGGACTGCAATGAAACAACTATAATCTAAATAAAAGATAAATATTTAATGGTTTTAATTCAGAACATATTTGTATAGTTATATTAGGGTGAAAATGGTGAGATGGAACTTTTGATTGAAGGAAATTTTTGTAGTTTTTTTGAGGCTCTAAAGCTTTTGCAGACTACTCGCCCTGAAAATTCAAAAAGTAAATACAGAATACTAAATCAGGATTATCGCCAATAGTACCGTTTTATCATTTTCGAGCATACGTGAACTGTAATATATATCTGGTGCACTTTTGCTTAATAACCCTCTCATAGGTAGAATGGAAACAAAATTTAGTTTGCTTCTGAAACCGAACATGTCCAAACCTTAATACGCTGTGTCGGGAGAACGAATGACGAGGGGATCGAACCAAACTTATCATCCATCGTGGCGGGCATCAATTGAATTTTGATTTTTTTAAGTTCACACAAGGACGTCAATTTTTTCAAGCTATCGTTCTCAGTACATTACAATACATTATAGTAGATGTGGCAACATTTCTCAACTAAAAACTAAACTAAAAATAATTAACCTAACAGCAAACGGTAATGAATTCGTATCGAAGTCGAAGTACTCGGTAAACTCATGGAAGCGACGAACCATCGCTATAATCGGACTATTGGCAGCATAGTTAGTGTTACACATTTCGATGTGTAGCTATGTCCGAGGGCGAATAACTCGGGTTAAAGCGTAGAGGTTGATTTGTCCAAGAAGAACGAGTACATCGTACTCAGCCAACATAAGCTTTACTATGAAAATGGCCTGGGAAGTGAGTCTGCGCTCTTGCAAAGAATGTAATAACCTGCAACGGTTCTCATATGGTGGCAGGTTCAGCGGGTCATTGAGGGCAATTGACGTAAAGCATATCGTATAAATTTGCGCTGGACAGTTTGAACCCCTTCACTCCACGTTGCATGATAAGGGCACCAGACAATGTTTGCAAATTCCAACTACGAGCGCACCAGTGAGCAATATAAAGCCTTGAGACACAAAGGATCTCGGAATTCGTTGGAAATTTTAAATATAAAACCCAGCAATCGTATCGCTTAGTCATCAAGAATAACGCCTAGGTCCTTTACATGGTCAACGCGTTGTAACTGAGTTCCAGCAATATTGTAGTTGAAATTAAGCATGCCACTTGTACGATGAAAACTGATGACAAAACATTTCGAAACACTAAGAATCAACATATTTCTTTGATATCAGTTGAAAAATGTATCGATGAGACATTCACTCACGGCACTTATGACAAGAAATATTTTCAAGTCATCGGCGAAAACGTTTCCCTCCACGTATTAGAACGAAAACCGCATCATTTACGAATAATGAAAATAGTAACGGACCTAGTGTATTACCATGAGGAACTCCGAAATTATTAAAAAAATTAAAGGGTTGTGTACAGGACACGACCACGGTGACATTAAAAATATAGCTTTTTTATCTATCACACATATCGACACACGTTCTTGTTCACTCGCCTGCTTTCATATGTTACAATTTGCTATATACCCTCCCCATTAAAACATAATTTATTGAAGGTCTTTTAACGGTAATCTATTAATTAATCAAGTATCTCACTAGGTGATTGGCATTATTTGGCTGATCCATCTAGTAAAAATAGGCTGGTCTGTCCAGAAAATATATTCAAAAGAAAAGTTCCATATTGAGACCTCATCACAGAAACCCACGCCCGCCAACGGAAATATACAGATTCTCCATAAAATATGAAATTTCATTTTCCATTTAAATTTTCAATAATGTACTAATGAACTTAAGTAAACAATCTTAAGTGTAAGTATTTCTTGATCGATTAGTGGTGGAAAAATGAAATTATTTGATAAATTACATTGTTATGCAACATTCGCACTACCAGTTAAAACGGGTTTTTATGCTATCTTGGTGACATTTTTCTTGTTGCTAATTATTAAAACGTGTTATAACTCTGTAGTGTAAACATTGTATTATTAAACCAATTCTGCAGCGTTTTATGTTATATAGGTGTTTTATGTGGTAATAGGACTGACATAATTATATCTTCAGTACAGCGGTTTGTTTCATAATTTAAAACAGATTTATTTTAAAATTTAAATTAGTATACCCAACCGTATTTGTTGTATACGTTAAAACGCAATTAGAACTGTGTTTTAAATACATAGGGTAGGACAGATATTCTGACTGGTTAAACTGGGAAAACAATTTTAAGTCCAGTAACGCTTAAGACATGGCTGGAATTTGAATCGAAAAAGAACACCCGCTTCAACTGCTGCTGGGACGGTAAGTTCTGTTTTAAATTTTCCGTTGTGTGCAGTACGAAACAAAAGTGTTTGAAATTAGAAAACAAAAAGTTCTGCTGAGAATGTGATTGTTTCCGATGCAATTACACTCAGATTTTTCACGCAGGGGATACAGGCCGTGTAAATGAAAACCGCGTAAATTTAAAAAAAAAAACGCGTTAATGAAAACCGCGTAAATTTCAAAATCCGCGTAAAAAACCTGAGTGTACTCTCCTATATAAAATACTACGCTGCTGAACAGTGCAATAACTACAGAAGCACGTTGTCAGATGCCTTACTGCTAAAAAACATATAACCGAAATATGAAACATGAATGGTTAATAGGCTCTTTACCCTACGCAGCTACAAAGCGCCGTAAACATGGATTAACAAGTTACAACGCACACGCATGCATAAAAATAAATATATTTTTTTCAAACGCAATACTCTTAAGCAGCACACACCGTATTGAATTAAATCCAAACCATCCAGCCCACCCACTTTGCAAATCATTCTGTGACACCGTGCTGGTACCCGAAAAATCCACACACGGCCACCGCTGCGGAAAATGCATAGCGTCTACCGCTTATTGTAGTGCCCAGACGCTGCAGCCATGATCTTACCCGTTCGACATAAGAACAAAAACTGATTCAAACGGGTACGCGTCACCTCTATTTATAAACTAACCGTATATGGTTTAGTCACTTAGGTGCGAGTGTGTGCAAATGCCAACGTCACCGAAAATCGATAGACCTTATTTCATCGCTCGGAGACGATGTTGCTCGTATGGGATAAGAGCAACAACTGATTTAAACGGACATGCGTTGCTTCTATTTATGACTTTTCGTGTTTCATTGAGTAACTAAGCTGCCCTCTCTTGACGGCTGTGTCTGAGAAATCTGCCTCACGAATGGTAATTTTCCCGTTTTTCGTGAACTTTTTAATTTTATCAATTTCCAAAAGTCTACTTTTATTGGGGAGATATTAAATTATTACCAATATTTAAGTTAGGTGTTTCTGAATCGGTTGGTGTATGAATGATTAAAATCCATCTAGTAATATCGGAGTTATAAGCGTGCAAACCTTACATAGTTTCGTTACATGGGAGATAGTTTAGATTTTAGAATGACACCTAGCCCCAGATAGTGGAGTAAGACATTTTTAATGTCAAAAACCGATTCCGACTCTATCGGTTGATGCATTTGAGCTGGAATTCCCCAAGTAACCATAAGCATTAAGCCATTGCACTATATTGGCTATATATTTGAACTACAACTTGCATTGAAACTCCATTACAGCATTAACAATGCAATGAAGGTCTATATTAGCATCAATAATGCATAATTGCACAACCGACATATAGCATTATCGCTTGCTCTATATGCGTATATAAAGCTGATATAACGCGTACATGCTTCAAGGATCTTGAAAGCATGTAAGCTTTACAAGTGCATTTAGTGCCATTATAGAACAAATAAAAAGCCGATATAGTGCTATTGTAATGCTGTGGGTTTATTTGTTATGCAACTCTTCTTGAAGATTGAAGATATTCGGCATATTTCATTTCAAACGAACATGTGCAATATAGTCTAGGGAGCAAACGCAGCGCACTTACCGTGAAGGACGAGGCAAGGTACCTCAGTTCGAGACTGACTAAAGGTAATTTTCGTAAAACATTCATATTATGTGAGAGCGAAAACCCATTAAGGATATTCATTACAATGCATTAGAAGAGAGACCATTACGGTTTTAAACAGAACATCTTTTTTTTTTTTTTTTTTTTTTCGTTTTTGCTCCTCATACCGAAAGGAAACATATGAAAAGGCTTCAAAACCATGGCGGACAATGACAGCATCCTAAAACTTTTTAATAGCATTAGTATTGCCAATATAAGGCTTTCAAAATTGACATTTGTGCGCTGGTGCTATATAATAGCATTAGTACTGCAGAAACGAGATGTCAATCTCTGCACAGTAATAGCACTATATTTCGCCTTTTCTGACGTAATATCAGCATTATATCAGTATTTAGGGCTTCACGGCTCTTTAAGACAGCTTTATATGTGGATCTAAAGCAGATATTAGGCTACGTTATAAATGCTTATTGGTTACTTGGGTCATGCTGGAAGTCGGAACCGGTTCCGGACTAGTTTGACTGGGTAGAGGAGTAACCGCTGTCAATTCTGTCGAACTCAGCCACAAAAAACATGACAGTAGCGCACCTGGTTTGGATATCCCAACTACCTTCGAAACCGTTAGAGATTTTACACAAGTTGAATGCTGAAGATGGACGTCTGTTCTCTGTGATTCTACTTTCGCCAGATTTGACAGATGTAAAAATAAACCCGAATTATGACATAAATTAATTTTCAATTATAGTGTAAAGGATGCTGCGATTCAAACTTTAAACTCGTTTTTCGCGAAATCAATATATGGTCACTTAGTCCGGCCTGACTTAATATCTACCGCTACCAGTTATGTGTAGCCTCTTTCTCGCACATGCTTCGAATAGAAATTTTCAAAAAAATCGGTTGGTATTCAAAGTTAAATAACTTTATCGGGGAACCTCCAATCAATATGCAATCTTCAACAAAGCTCTTCGTTATAAAATAATCTACGCGACCATAAGTTTTGAGTTATGCAGAATTACCACAGAGAACAGACGTCCATCTTCAGCATTCAACTTGTGTAAAATCTCTAACGGTTTCGAAGGTAGTTCGTCGCTGTTGTGCTATCTTATGACAAACGCCATTTTGGGGTAAACTGAGTTAGATATGCCACATTACTCGTCTAACGAATCTCTACAAGATGGCGTTTCCAGAATTTTGAAATTTTGCTTGGTTACTGAAATATAGCGAGAAAAGTGATAAGAAATTGTGAGTTTTTTGCTTCAAATCATAATATCTTAGGATTGGCTCAAGTTATAATAAAGTTTTAGTTGCTTTTATGTGTAAAAATGTCATCAGAACACAATGGCATAATAATTTTCAAAAGAAAAATGCATGTATTGGGAGAAAAACGCAGTTTTATCTTTAAACTGGAAATATTGCCTATTTGGCAACACTGTAACTAAAAATAACTATTTTTTCTAGATTCCCTGACTTATTTCCTTCAAAATGCATCTAACCGATTGTTTATAGGACAAATGAAGCCAAAGATATGAATAAAAGTTTATAATTGGTGATTTTTTTCTATGGAAAATTTTTCATGCACGATTATGACACGTCATACAATTTTTTTCATCAATACACACCTATGACACGTGTGAGTGCGACTTTTGTTTACATTTTTAGTGAAAACTCGCAACATAGTCAACCGATTTTCGTAATATTTGAGAGATTAGTACAGAATAGGTACAAGCATCAATTGTCTTCTCTGAATTGTTTCTATTATTTATAAGTTTCATGATATTCAATCTTAAACTTTAAAAATCGTTTTTCTCGAAATGTGCAAAATGGCGCTTGTCATAAGATAGCACAACAGCGACGAGTTGGGATATCCAAACCAGGTGCGCTATTGTCGTCGTGTTTTTTTGTGGCTGAGTTCGACAGAATTGACAGCGGTTATTCCTCTACCCAGTCAAACTAGTCCGGAACCGGACTTCCAGCATGAATTCCAGCTAAAATGCATCAACCGATAGAGTCGGAAACGGTTGTTTTCTTTGAGCAAGATTCCATACTGAATCCATTCAGGATTTCTAACCGGTTCCGGAATGGATTTGACGGATAGTTGGGATAGGTTGGTGTGGCGGCGCTAGTGTTTATCGTATATTAATTCAAATGTTTACACACGTTTTTTAAATATTTTTGTTCGATCATGGATGTCTGCTCTCTGTGGAATTACTGTGGAATTTTTTATTGGATTTTAAGTTTTTATTTCCGAGTTTCCCTATAAATTACTATTGAAACTTGAAACCTCTTGTGGGTGAACTAGAGCTATCGAAAAAGCTCATATTTAGCATATGATCTGTGCATCCATTTACCATTTGAATTAGCAGTGTTCCGAGAAACAAAAGTCAAAATTGTTGTCGGTCTACTATATAGTCTCCCGTCCTGAGATGAGACGATAGTTTTGTTTGATAGATTAAAGTTCATTTGCGAATTACATCACACTTTCTTCAAAAACTAATTTTTCATGTCACCGTGGTCGTGCCCTGTACACAGCCCAATTTCAATTACCATTTCGGCAAACCTGTAGGTTATCTGGAATCACCCTTTGTACAAGATATCGTAGAAGTTTCAATTGGCAGGTTATCAACGATAATAGTGACCGTTGATAGTTGTATTACAAAGAACATAGATCCATGTTCGAACAAGTTTAAAGTACTTGTGTAAACATTTCAACTGATATATGTCAAAACTTTTACGCCGCCATACCAGCCTATACTAACTAGGCGCATAACCTAGCGCATAACTATGTTGTCCGTTTTTAATTTCTATATGACCAGCTATAAATTCAGTAACACTCACCTACTAAACGAAATTGCGACAGTTTTGAATTTGGTGGTGATAGTTCAATTATCTTTGAATAGGCCTTTATGTTTTAAACAAATTAAAAGCTCGAAATTGACGGCTGTTTTCTGTGGTTAGTTGTTGAAGAGAATACCAACACGTGTAATTTGAAACCACTACCTGATGGAAATCAAAAAAAATTGTATTAGAACGCATCTTTACCATTTTAATTTTGATAAAAACCCTTACCAAACAAAAACATTTGCTTCCGGTCCGTCATTTCGTTTCTCTTGTCAGGCTTCGTTTTACAACCCACTACTTTACATCCACGAGATGGTTGAGCTCATTAGCTATTCATATAACTTGAATATGTTGTTCTAATCATATTCATATTGACCGCGCAGGATTCAAATTTATTGGATATCACTGAGGTTTAACATGAAATTTGTGTAACATTCATAGGAATTCATATAAATTCTACACAAAGAATAGTGGTATGATTCATATGACAAATCTAATAAATACAAAAGATATTTTCATTTCAGTGTAGTAGATGTGTGTGTATGTGTGTGTGTGAATTTAAATCGGAAATGAAGAGAGAAACTTGTGAGATCTGATGTATGACTGAAATATTTGGATATAAAAGTGTGCAGTGAAAAAGAAGGATAGCAATATTACGCTGGGTAGTGGTGGTGGTTTTTCACATACCATACTTCAGCGCAGAGATGCCAGATTTGCAGACATGTCTGCAAATTCGCAGACTTTTAATTTTAGCTGCAGATTTTTTCGAAGACGCAGATCTTTGCAGATTATTTAGTTTGGTTGCAGATATTTACAGATTTTTTAGTTTGGTTGCAGACATTTACAGATTTTTGAGTATAAAGGCTTTTAGTTACACTAGTTTCAAATTACAGATTTATCTACTTCAGGTTTTTCCTCCATAAACTATTTCTCTCTACTTATCTTGGGCTATAAATACACTATTTTCATTTGATATAACTAGTCATTTTTGGTCGAAAATATTTTTCCTGGCATTTTTGGTGCTTCCCAGACTTTTAAAATTATTATTGCAGACATTTGAAAAAAGTATCTGGTATCTCTGCGAATCGAATCGAGCGAAGCAAGCAAAGAGCAAGAAGGGCCCTCGTAAGTATGAACCGGTGCACAGTGGGACGAGCCCGGACTTAAGTCCGTATATGAAGGTTATGCGATATTCCCACTAGTATTTTTCTCGTATCAGCTGAGCCATCAGAGACATTTTCGCGAGATTTTAGGTGATTTGAACGTAAAATGGATTTTTGACAGCCTTTTGAAGGTCATAACTCAAGTGTTTTTTGCATTATTTGACCATAAGAACTACATACGATTATTTTCATTTTTCAAAGAAACGGTTGATTTTTTGCATTGCATTACTTCACCAAAATTATCCGTGTGATAAAATTACATCGTAAAATCGCCAAAAAATTAGTCACTAGTTGGTTTAGTTAGTGTTTAGATAACTGTTTGTCATGATTTTTTATTGAATTCGAACTTCTAATGCGATAACAACAACGACGCCCGTGAATGCCCGCGATCACACTATACTCATTCGAAAGCTTTTAATTTTCTCTTAAAAATAAGTCTATGCTAGTTTTGCGAAAACTTGCGATAAGCAGTCAAAATTTAAAAAAACTGTCAATGGAGACGCATGGTTATTAGTGATATTGAATTTGAATAATCACTTTATAGCTAGAATAATGACATTAATACATACACAACTTTCAAATAGCATTGAGAGCATGATCTACAAGGGTTTTACTAGTGATCTAGAATAAGAAACCGATTGGGAAGTTTGGTTTTTAGGTGGTAAAGGTATTAAGAATGTTTAAAAATCAGTAAATATTCTCAACCATCTGAAATATGTCAAAATGTTTCTGGAACTATTTTTGCTAACTTATGCAATAACTGTCAAATTGAGTGAACACAATTGAGTTCTAGTCATTTGGTGAGACTATTTTGATCCGAGTTTGCATAGCACTGATATAGCTTAAGGGTATGCGATATTATCCATGTAAAATAAGACCATTTTTAATTTTTACGCGAAAAAAGGGGTTTGGATTTTTTATTTAAGATATGAAATAAGCAATCTAAGTAACTTAAAACACACCTGTGAAAAAAAATCTTGTTGATTAGTGAACGTAAATCAACATTCCACTAAGACGCTCAAAATGTTTGTTTTGGAAATGAATGAAAATGTAGTTTTCATGTCAAGTAACCCAATAATGAATTAAACCTCCCAAAATTAGTCTAACACATCTTATTTGATCCTTAAAAACAAAATAGTCATTTCTAAAACCCCATAATGAGATGACAATCAATTCGTTTCAATGTGGAAAATAAATTTCAAATTTACTATTGAAAAAAATCATTACAAAAGACAATATATTTACTTTTGAGCCACTCTAATAAGTAGTAAAGTTAATTTCTATTTTCATAACCAAAATAGCGCACAAAAATTTCTTTAAAAAAATTTTGAACCTTCACAACAAAATAATTATTTTTGAGCCACCCTAATGTATAATGAATTTTTTTACAAGTGTTCATATAAAAAACGATTTAGCACACGAAAATTAACATACACAAATTTTAAGAACGATTTCGGAAAAAAAAAAATTTTGAGACACCCTAATGAATGGTAAATGTTTATTTTTAAAATGTTTTAATATCAAAAACGAATTCAGCGCACCAAAATTACATAAAAACGTCCTATTTGAACCGATACGGTAAAGTTTGGACTTTAGTCCACCTTTTGTTCTAAGTCGTGCCACTGTGCGGTGTGAAATGCAGACGAACAAGGTAGGAAGATATTATTATCGCCAATATTTCATTGATAGCATCAAAGGCAAAAGATTTGAATCTGGGAACCAGTGACACCCAGCGATGCCAACCTTCCAGTTTAAACTCGATTCTTCCAGTTTTTTACAACATCCAGTCAAACAGACAATCGGAAAAATCTTCCAGCTTTTTTGAAATTTGAGCCAGTTTTTCCAGTGTTTTTAAAATAAATATTCATTTATTTAGTTTTTTTTCTCACAAATTGTAACTTGATTCATAGAATTTTCAAGCAAGCGATGGGATGATGCCGAGTGCCCCAGAATAAGATTTTAATCCATGTCGTCGCAGTATGTTTATGTTTATCTTTCTCCTTTGACTTCGGAAACCGAACGGCGCGCGTAGTTAGCTTGCAAGATCGCAATTTATTTTGCTATTTGGCGCGTCTATCATAAAATTTTAGAAATGTGAATTTGCCGATATATTTGGGTACGGAAACATCATAATAAACGTCGATCAGTGTTGTCTCCGGCAAAAATCGTACTTATTCGTTGTTTTCATTCACTCACGCGATTCACTCTAAAATGTCACAAATTGTTTATATTTGATATTGCTTCTCGATCATTTTCCACTTTACTTAGTCTTTCTCCAATCACGCGCGATCGTACCGAATATCGAGTATAGATATAAGATTAACTCACAGTTTTAGCAATACTCCTACGGCCGGCTGTTTGGAGTTCAAATTGCTATAGTTCAGGGAAAAGGGTAATTACTCTCGATGGCCGGTTATCCAGAGTTTAAACACAAGAAAAACATAAATAAATGTCTTTTTGTTTTGAGCATTCGTATACTCGAAGACTAACCATCCCACCGCATAAAAACATTCATTTCGTGGTCGCATTGCCTGCTTGTGGCGAATCCTAGACCTATACCTGTCCTTCAATCCAACTCCGTAATACCTATGGAAGCGTCACTGAGTCGGGGGCCTTCTCTAAGTAGGTATTACATCAACATTTCCTACCCTATCCTAAGTATCGGTGAAGATGGTCGTGGCCGGCAATAATGATTCTTATGCTATTGGTTTACTGAACTCAAAAGAGATAAAGTTCATTTCCGATCATTTATCTCACAAGCAAGATGAGTTGAACTACCTATAGGCAACATGATAATCGTTAGTATGTAATCTACGAATAGCACCGTGCTTCGCAACGCAACGAAACGCAACGCAAACGAAACATTACGGAAAACAATACTTCGAAATCGTTAAGAAAAATCAACCTACTACAACTAACACCAAAAATACGTTTTCAACAGATATTGATAAAACACATTAAGTTGCGCTTTGTATATCGAAACTAACCTCCTGTGCCGACAACGAAATAACAACGATTGGTCTAGTTTCTCCAAACCAACAACCAGCACAATAAATGCAAATAAACACGGATCTACGACAGCGACCCGTAAGAGCAAAAAACAAAAAACATCTTGAAAGGTGTATCGATCAAGACATGAACGTGAACAATAACGCAAGAGAGGGCAAATAGGTTGACTTCCAAGTTGTGGACAACACAGCTAATGCATTAGCGCAAAGAAAACCATTCTCAAAACGCAACAGCAAGGTACATCCACAAGACCCTCCTGTCCACAGCAACTTTGTGTGGGTGTCGAGGTCCGTCACAACGCAGGGTGATTTTAAAGGGGTCCGTGAAACTAAGGTTGAGAAGTTCTGATTAGTCAGATAATAGTCATAATAGTGAAAATAATCACGACTGACCACACGTGTCCGTGAAATAGTTCAGACAATCATAAAATATTATTCATGTATTCGTGAGCTGGTTCATGATTAATAATATAATAGTCACGATTCACCATTCGTGCTCGTGAAAAAGTTAACGGTATCATAAAATATTCTTGTATTCGTGAATTGGTTCATGATTCCAAGTGCAATAGTCAATTCGTGCCCTTAAAATAGTTCACAAAATCATGAAGTATTCATGTATTCGTGAATAGGTTCATCGTTCCTAGTATAATAGTCACAACCAAACAGGTGTGTCTTTGAAATAAATCACAAAATCATCAAATATTATTTATGTATTTGTGAACTAGTTCAAGATTCCTAATATATTAGTCACGATTCAAATCCATACTCGTAAAATAGTTCATTGTTGAACATACATTAACCTAAATCACATAACTCAGTCAAAAATCGTGACTGAGATCCTGAAATCATGAACATGAATCACTTTACCCTTGGCTAAAATATCACGACAACGTGAATAGATACTACGAAAATCGCGACCATGAAATCATGAACATTAATCCCGCTAGTCTGAAGAAAAATGTAAACTCACGAGTAAAATAACACGGTGACGTGATGAGGCGAAATCACAAAAACCGTGAATAAGATCCTGAAATCTGTGTATTCCCAAATTATGAATCAACAAAAACGAAACATACCTAGGGAACAACAACAGTAACTCAACAAAACATTCGATTGTAACGCAATGTACTATATATTCGGGGCGAACTATTTTTTTGGAATCACTAATAAATCCATAAATACGAGGTTTATTACTAATATTTTCAGGAACTTGATCACGGTTTTCGTTATTCGTTCAGTTCAGCAAATCGTGATCTTTTTTCATGGTTTCATTATTAATGGATTTTTTTCCTTGCATTGAATTTCCGAATTTGACGTTCCTAAAATTAGTAAATTTTTAAATCGCATATTTTTATGTTGTTAGAGTGACGTGTACCTCCCATCCCCCACCTTTGTTAGCCGGTTGGGGCCGCCTATGGCAACCATAGAAATATAAGAAATTGTTATGAATAAATTGTTTCAGTCAAAAATCGATATAATTATTTTTAAAGCTCTCTTTAAAGTTTGTGAATTAGTTTTAACATTCGTTTAGCTTCTGGCTCCACTAAACAAATCGGCCGAAAAATAGTCTACGGCAAACATAATTTAACGGCAAATGCCAATTATATCTAATTTTTTTGCAAACAATTTGGATTCAGCGTCTACAGTTTCGATGAATATTCAACTATGATGACCAAAATTAAAAGAAAATAATAATACTATGCTAATAATACTAAAGTTCCAAAGGGACTGCTTGAGCCAGGAGTAAAATCATAGTCCCACCCCCATCTAAATTAGGCTCTAGGATTAACTCGAAAAGTAAAATTCTGGGGGAGTGGGCGTAGCGTATTGGTAAATCGATTGCCTTGTACGCAGCGCACCTGGGTTCGAGTCCCGACCCCGCACATAGGGTTAGAAATTTTTCCTAAGAGATTTTTCTAACCCGAAGAGGCGAATGACCTTAAGGTTAAAACCTCTATAATTGAAATAAAAAAAAAAAAAAAAAAAAAAAAAAAAAAGTAAAATTCTGCTAGACAAAAAAACCCAGAAAACCAATCTCCGTTACGCATTGTTGGAAACAGTCATTCTAACTAGTCAACTCAAATCCCACATTTGCACTTTCGTTTTTCCGTGGCGGAATATTTTCATTCAACGCATATACCCACAAACCACCTCCTGTCCAGGTATCGAACGGACAAAAGCGGAATAAATTACCGCAAAGTCTCAATTTCACCACATCTATTAGCTATAGATATTAACTTTAAATTGATTTATTATGCAAATGTGCATGCTTCATGGCCCGCCCCATCATCGCATCCCGCAGTGGCGTCTGTGTTAGACCACCTTACAGAGAAGTTTTTCCCTTGGCCATTAGATCCACAGATGGTTTGCCGTAAAAGTTGCCACGGCCAACGGACTGTCCCTCGTTCCTTGGTATGGGAAATATCCATTTTTTAAGTACCGTAGAGTTAAGTTACATTCCGGAGTTAGTTAAAGTAGAATTTTTAGTGTTTAGAAATTATAGTATTAGAGTAGAGCGTTTATTTATTTTTGTTACCAAATTTACATGTTGGGTGTATTACGCCGTAGGAATAAAGTATAGCACTATTTGCTGAAGCTAGTACCAAGGAACCAGTTTTGAGTTAATTACCGTCTGCTTGTTTGAATAAAATATGAAGACGCATGGCGATACGGGCAATCTCACCAACAGGCACCAGAATATTCGACTAAGCATTGATGCTTTCAAACACCGTATAGGTACCTACCGGCGATGGCGATGATGGCTCGGTACGGTATTAAGGATTCATTAGAAAAACATACATTTCAAATTTATAATTGTGTAGATTAGCGTAACTTTCGCCGATGCCGCACTGCACATGTACCGTCGGCTTAGATCGGCTCCGTAGCAGGGAAAACAGTTGATAGCTACTACCACGAATTAGTTTGAAGATGAAGCGAAATTAATGCGACACATTTGCATAATTTAATGAAACGGATGGTTGGATTTTCTGTTGCTTCTGCTTTTACTGCACCATCAGAGAAAATCATCGCATCTCCCTTTGGATCATGGTGGTGGTGGCTATGCTACTGCTTCTACTGCCACTCTTAGCGATGCATCTTTTAACGCGAAGCTGTTGCTTTTCGTTCCGCTGGCGCTGCTGCAGATGCACCGAAGCGAGGTGTGCTCCTTTCTTGCCTCATCGAGTAGGTATAGATATGTATAGTAGTTACAGCTGAAGTGCCGCTGTGTGTTGTGGCAGATAGTAACACCTCTAATAGTACGCGCGGCGAAGGTTGGCCATGCTACTGCATTCGGAAATGAGCATAAGCGTGTAATTGCATTCCTTTCTGATGATTCTGCGACTGAGTGCCGGAGTCCGCCAAGAAGTTGGAAGAACATGACGGAAATCCGTTCGCATATAAATAGGAATTTACCCGAATGGCTGACAGGGGAAGGAAGCAGTTTGAATTATTGAGAACCATTTACGGAGTCGTTGGGGCTGTAGAGATGCATATATGTGTACCTGGTAGCAATAATCTTTACCAGGACGCGCTTTAGGTGAGCGATGTCATTCCTGTAGTTCGGAAGAACCAGGATGGTACTTTAGTCTGAACCAGCATTGTGGAACAACAAAAAAGCGTGGATTGTTGTAGACTACGAATTACTCCCGAAACTTCACATTGAACACTTTTGACGAATTGTAGAGTAATGCCAAAGCGAGCTGCGGTGTTCATGCGTTTTTATCTAACTTACAATAATTCACCAGTTAATAACAAAAGTCGCCGCCGTTACATTCCCTGATATGCTGGAAATAGATACATATCACTAGATTATGATTGTCGCTGGTGTCGTTGATTACTAAAGACACACCCTAAGGAGGTTCTGTGAGAACGGATTTGTTGGCGACGATCCTAATCTAGTTTTTGGTATCTATACTTCTAGACACAGTAGCCAGTTCCGCACTATACCACCAACCGAAATCATGTGTTTAAGGAGAAAAAGCAAACCAACCTGCTGACAGGACCGCACAAATACGGGGGCGAACTTGTGGATTTCATTTTCTACACTTTCAGACCCCGGAGAGTAAAAACGTGATTTGCCTACCGAATCAGCGACCGGCGGCGGCGGTGGTCTACGACTGAATCCTTCAGTTGATCTTATGGAAAGTGATTTCATTCTGGGGCTTGCTGCTGCTAGAAGCGGAAACCGTTTTTGTTCATTGTTTTGTTGAAGCCGGTGCGGTGTATGGCTGGAATTTAAATGATTCAAGGAAAAGTTTTTTTTGCGAATCTGATTGATCCACTTTGTCGGTTCATGCATAGAAGGATTTGTTTTTGCTTTCCATGTATAGGGGAACATCACATAAATGAAGAAACGATTGGCAAGCAGCCAAGTCGAACATCGAGCAGACTGGCAAATGATTTTCAATGGAATTTGTTATTTGTTTGGCAGTCAATTTATATTAATAGAGCAACACGATGCCAATATTAGCTGGAGGTTGTTTTGGTCTCAGTTGAGATGGTCGGGTTCGAGTTTCTGAGCTCGAAACATGGACCCGTTCAGGTCACATGGGTTTCGGGTCTGGTTGGGTTTTCAGTTTTCAAATTTGAAATTCTCGGGTTAGGAATTTTGAATTTTTTTAATTTTTGGATTACGGTTGGATCCGGTTTTCGAACAAACTCAGCCATTTTTGTTGGTGTGAACCTCTTGTACACCTAGTCGCTTTATTACAGAGAAGTTGTAAGATGAATTGATGATACAAATGGTCAAGGCTTTTTATCAGTCTCGTTACAAATTTAAAAATATTTCACAAGATGAGTCAGCTAAAACGATGAAATCAGATTCTATCACAATTGCTCATTGTTGAGGTCTCTAAACCCTATATTTTTTCTTTGGAGAGTTTTTTCTATCATGCACTGTTTATGGACATTTCACTTTATTGACATTTTAATGCGTCTGTAACAGTTCTATATTGTAACTTGGATATCTAATAAGAGTTGGAAATGTCGCTTTCCCGAACATTTTTTTCGATTCTTTGGAGTATTTTCAACGATTTGTTACGTTACAATCAAAATTGGTCACATTTATGGGAACTGAGTACTTACAGGAAATGTCATATTTATTTTGAAAAAGTATATTGTTCTTGATGAAGAAATGTAAATTACTTATGAACAGGTTGTAATTTCACGATATATTGAAAGAAAATCTAAAATAACTTGAAAGCGGTAGCATTTTGAAGTGTGTGTAACGTGAACAAACAATGAGTGACAATGCAAAGCAAGTTTATATCCCGTTGCGGGCAAACTACGTTGCTGTTGGCTACTCGAGATGTCCGGTAAGACCATCAATCCGCGAAGTGGAACAAATGTTGAAGATGAACATGAAGCTCAACGTAGCAGAAGTTAATGCGGTGCAATTCCACCATTTACGTCATGCGGCACTGATTATGTTCGACAACATTAGTCCAGCAGAATCGTTTGCTTCGCAGAACAACTTGAAACACGTTGTCGAATGTAATGACATTTTATACAGTATCCCAACTTATATAGATGTTGACAGTATTGAAATTAAGATACATGACCTGGCACCACGTACTAGTTCCTCCGTTATCAAAAAACCATGTCAAAATACGGTGAAATGAGTAGTAGGGGAACATGGGGAGACTTGACTAAGCGCAAAATTCTATTTTCGGCTATGGCGTCTTCTATTCGATTCTTAATTTTTTTTCAAAAATATTTTTATACTTGTTTCGATCCCTTAAGGTAATTTTGAAAGTTTGGAGTAAAAAATCCTTTCCTTGCAGAAAATATTACATGATTAATAAATTTGAATTAAATGATGTAATTTTTAATCAAACTTTGTATGGACATATCTACTCGACTACTAATTAATATTAAAGGACTAATATACCATCTTAATCCTTGTGAAGCAGCGAAATGATTTTACATAAACTGTAACATTGGAATAGTTATTACTAGAATTCGCATGAAATTGAACGCAATAACTAATGTTGGGGAGACTTGACCAAGATTTTATGGGGAGACTTGACCAAGTGGCGATCAGCTGAAGAAAGATACAAAATTCCTAATATTTATTATGCTTAGGTATCTACTGTTAATGTTAATCACGCCATAAAAAAACCCACCCCAAACATAAGTCTTTATATTTTAAAATTTGTAAGCAAAGTTAGCAATAGTAGGACTGATTTCGTGACGTGTGAACATGCAATGCAAGCAGTACAGTTAATCCTTAAAAAGAAATGCATTTAAAAAAATCAAAATTTATCAAATGTAACTCTTTTATATTTTTTACTGCTACCTAAGGATCTCGAAAATAGAGGAAAAAATAGTTACAGTATGTTTAATGTCATTATTTTTTGTTATGATTTTTCAAAATTCTCTTGGTCAAATCTCCCCACGCCTTGGTCAAGTCTCCCCGCAATGGGGAGACTTGACCAGAAAAAATGATCACAGAAAAACTTTTGTAACTTTTCAAAAATTAAATTAAAAATTCGGCAAAAAATCATGAAGACGCGCAATAACTTTGCGCATTATATCTGAATGATTTTTGGGGGATTGAAGGCTTTTTTAGAGATTTATGCAGTTTTATCTGAAAACCTGGTCAAGTCTCCCCATGTTCCCCTACTACAGAAGATACTTGGGGGAACTTCTTCCCAGGACTCCGCAATGGCGTTCGTGTGGTGAGAATGCGTCCGACAAAACCCATTCCCTCTTACTTGATACATCCAAGCAGATCACCTCAAGATGTTACATATTCTCAACGAATACTGGTCTCGTACCCAGGGCAGATCCCCACGTGCCAATATTGTGATCAGCCGCTACACCATGGAAAACCTTTGCGCAGAGGCTGCTAAAGAAATTCCACCTGTGACAACCAAAGCCGATACCGATACAGTCGTATGCTAAACCACAACCGGTTGGTAAACCAACGACTGCGGACCGGGCAGTAACAAACACCAGCTCAATTACGGTTGAGCCCAGTACCACTAAGCCAACTGCCATTACCAGCATCGAAGTAACACCGATTACACCAAATTCCTTCAAACTAACAACTAACACCAAAAATAAGAGATCAAATACCAATGAAGAAGGATTCACAACAGCGACCCGTAAGTACTAGAAACAAACAGGAACATCCGGCCGTGAGCATCATGAATGCAGTACCGATATGGACGTGAACGAGAACACGAGAACAGACGCACCGAATGACCCCCCCCCCCCCCCAAGGTGCTTGTTTTACCACCAAGGAAAAGGATCTCAACACGCAGCAGTAAGCTGCGTCAACCAGTGGTGCAAATTTTCATTTTCAAATGCCAACTTTCAGTTCAATCAAACCCAACCATCATTCAAATTCAAAGCCTCCCTCAATCATTCACTTTCAAGTTGGCGGGATCGTACGTCTTCATTTCAAATTGATGCTTTTTCATTCACCAACCAAAGCTGTCATCTGCTCTGTAGAGACCAGTTTAGGTTAAATGTCGTCATGTTTTGCGTTTTCAAGCTTACATGGACAGTAAGAACTATGTTCAGAGTAGTTTTGCTTGAAAAACCTAGTCAATACCCCAGTAAAGAGATATTCACAGGGTCAATTAAATTGAAAATTAATGGAAAATGATTGAGCAGGTCGGCTGTTTGAATGAATAATGGAAACGAACAACTACGAATTGAACATAGTAGGGCATGATTTGAGAATTTTTCCTCCTTCAAGTTCAAAACAAACTGTTGAAAATTTGCAGCTCTGGCGTCAACATGACCCGATGGATAGTTGAAACTTCATTTTAATTTTTACACGATGTATGAATCTTAAAAGACCCACGGTTCAGTTATACTAACGCAAGGAGCCGTGTGAAATAAACAAGAAATAAAAAAATAATAATTCACTACAACTCATTATCATACAATTTTGCTGTACAAATGGTGAGGCAAAAAAGATGAAAAGAGTAAAAAATGTAACAGAAGTAAAAAAAACCTTAACGGTGAAAAATGTAAAAAAGATGAAAACGTCAAAAATCTAAAAATGTAAAAAATGTAAAAATGTCACAGATATTAAAATTGTGAAAAATGATGAAAATGTAATAAATGTACAAAGGCAAAAGAAAATGAAAAAGGGTAAGAAGATAAAACACATAGAATAGTAAAAAATGAAAATCTAAAAACGTAGAAAAAGTAAAAATGTAAAAAGGTACAAAAATAAAGAAATGTAAAAAGGTAAAAACTTAAAAAAGGGAAATGTGGTGAAAAGGTAAAAATGGTAAAAATGCAAAAAATGTCGAAAAGATAAAAAATCTAGAGAAGGAGAAAAACGGAGAAAAAACGTAAAAGATGTAGAAAATGTACAAAGGCAAAAAATGTAGAAAGGTAAAATTATGTTAAAAACGAAAAAAAGGTAAAAAAGTCAGAGGTAGACAGGCAAAAAATATAAAAAGGTGTAATTGCAAAAAAGGTATAAAATGTAAAACGGTGAAAAATATAAATAACCTAAAAAAGGTAAAAATGTAAGAAAGGTATAGAAGGTTAAAAGAAGTAAAAAAGCTACAAATGTAAAAAATGTAAACATGGTAACAAATTTAGAAATGCTAAAGAATAAAAAAAGGTGAAAATATGAAAAAGTTAAAAATGTTAAAAAGGTAAAAAATTAAAAAGTGGGAAAAAGGTGACGAATGTGAAAATGGTAAAAATGGCAAAAACGATCAAAAAAAGTAAAAAATGTAAAAAAGGGTAAAAGGTAAAAAACGCAAAAAATGTAAAAAAGTAAGAATTGTAAAAAGGTAAAAGATGTTAAAATGGTGGAAAATGTTAAATATGTTTAAAATGTGAAAAACTAAAATTAGGTTGCATGGTTAAAAAATACAAAAAAAAAACGAAAATGTAATTAAGTTAAAAAAGCGAAAAATGTTTAAAAGGTTAAAATTTTAAACCAGTATAAAAGGTAAAATTGTAAAAAGATTAACCCCTCGGCACTAGTGCCGTTGTATTTAATGCAACACCTTCAGAAACTCTAGCGAAATTTTCTTTCAGCACCAGCGGCTGCTCATTCCGGGAGCCATTCGCGTGAGTACCGGAGGGTTAATATTGTAGACAGGTAAAAATGTTAGAAAGAAAAGCAAAATGGTAAAATATGTAAAAAGGTAAAAATGTAAACAAGGTAAAAAATGCAAAATATGTATAGAAGGTCAAAAATGTCAGAAAGAGAGAAAAGGTAACAAGATAAAAAATGTGAAAAACGTATAAAAGTGAAAAAGATGTAGAAAAGTACATTATATATGTTTTCTACCATTTAATTCCATTATGTCTGTTTAGAGTTAAATTAACTTGCACTTCACTATTTAACAGATACCTGGTATTTCGATTACTACTGCGCGCTTAAGTACCTACTGACCACAGCCTACCCTAGATAAAAGACTTAGCAATCCCGTAATTTCATATAGACTGATACAAACACTGAAGAAGATTACAAGTAGTAATCGAAATATCGAAAAGGTATCTGTTAAATAGTGAAGTGCAAGTGCATATAACTATAAACAGACATAGTGGAATTAAATGGCAGAATACATATATAAAGTACGTTCATTCCACTAAGACCTCCGTTCGCGTATTGTGATGTAGAAAAGGCCAAAAGGTAAAAAAACGTACAAAGGTAAAAAAGGTAAAAAAATAAAAAAAGCTACAAAATATACTAAAAATAAAAAATGTAAGAGAGGTAAGAAAAGGTAGAAATGTAAAAGCCCCAACAGATGAAAAATGTAAAAAAGGCAAAGAAGGGAGAAAGTTAAAAGATAAAAAATGTAAAACAGCTCAAAAAGTAAAAAAAATGTAAAAGTTAAAAATTTAAAAAATGGTGAAAAGGTCTTAAGTTAGAAAATGTAAAAAGGTAAAAGATCACAAAAATAACAAAATGTTAATGACGTAAAAAACGTGAAAAATGTAAAATACTAAAAATGTTAAAACGTAAATATGTAAAAAAGGTAAAAGATGTTAAAATGGTGAAATATGTAAAAAATGTAAACTATGTGAAAAGGTGAAAAATGTAAAAAGGTGAACGAGGTAAAAAAATGTTAAACCTATCAAAAACTTTAAAAGTAAAAAATATAAGAAGCGTAAAAAAATATAAAGAGCGCACGAAAAAAAATGTAAAACAGGAAAAAAATGTAAAGAAGGATAAAAAGGTAAAAATTGTGTAAAAAGGTAAAAAAGTGCATAAATGTGAAAAAGGTTAAAAAAGGTAAAAAACGTAAAAATGTCAAAAAGTAGGAATTGTAAAAGGTAAAAAATGTTAAAATGGTTAAAAAAATATTTAAAAAAAAAAATTAAAAAAATATAAGAAAAGTGAAAAATGTTAAAAAGGTAAAAATGTAAAAAAAAGTATAAAATGTAAAAAATTGTAAACAGATAAAAATGTAAGAAACGAAGGTAAAAAGGTAAGAAAATGTAAAAAAACGTAAAAAGATAAAAAATATAAACAAGGTAAAAAAGCTAAAAAATGTAAAAATGCAAGAAAGATAGAAAAGGTAAGGGATCATCCATAAATGACGTAGCATTTTTTGAATGATTTTTAACATCCCCCTCCCCCATCGTAGCATTTCGTCATAAACCTCTAAATCCTCCCTGGTAATTACGTAGCTTGACGGTAGCCCTGTCCTCCCCCTTGTCTCCGCATTTTTTTTTTTTAAATTCTATTCTATTCCCCTTTAAAAATTCTATTCTATTCCCCTTTAAAAAAGCTACGTAGCATGACACTACCCCCCTGTCGTCACACATCATCACAAAATACAAAACTCGCCCTTCCCCATATAATGCTACGTCATTGATGGATGAACCCTAAAGTGATAAAAATGTAAAAGAGGTGAAAAGGTAAAAAAGCGGTAGAAAAGGTCAGAAAGTAAAAAACGTACAAGGTAAAAAAATGTAAAAAATTAAAGAAGGTATAAAATTTACTAAAAACAAAAATGTAAAAAAGCAGAAGTTAAAAATTTAAAAAAGGTAAGAAATAATGACGTAAAAAGGTCAGCAGTAAGAAAATGTAAAAGAAAGGTAAAAATATAAAAGATCACAAAAATAACAATGGTAGACAAAGTTAAAAAGGTAAAACGGATGAAAAGGAAAAAAATGTAAAAGCCGTGAAAATGTAGAAAGATAAAAATGTAAAAACGTAAAAATATAAAAAAAGGCAAAAGAATGGTGAAATTTGTAAAAAACGTAAATCATGTGAAAAGGTAAAAAATGTAAAAAGGTGAAAGAGGTACAAAAATGTAAAACACACAAAAAGGTTTAGAGGTAAAAAATGAAAAGGCGTACAAAAATGTTACAAACGCGCAAAAGAAAAAAACGTAAAACAGGAAAACATGCAAAAAAGGTTAAAAATTGCGCAGATCATAAAAGTAAAAAAGGTTAAAAAGGCAAAAAGAGTAAAAAAGGTGCCTTAAAGTAAAATTATAAAATACGTAAAAACGTGAAAAATGTAAAAAGATAAAAATGTTAAAAAGTATAAGATTTTGAAATGGTAAAACATGTTTGAAATGTTAAAAATGTCTAAAATGTGAAAAGGTGAAAAAGCTCTAAATTGTAAAAAAGATAAAAATGGTTAAAAGGTAAAAGATGGGTAAAAGGTAAGAAAATGTAATAATTAAGTGTAATGTAAGAAATGTAAAAAAATTAAAAAAGGTAAGAAGGATAAAAGAGGTAAAAATGTAAGAGACGTACAAAACGTGAAAAAATTGAAAAAAGGAAAAGGTAAAAAAGTTCATAAATGTAAAAAGGTAAAAAATGTTATATAAGTAAAATATGTAAGAGGGATAAAAAATGTAAAAATAATAAAAGAAAAAGAGGTAAAACAATTAAAAAATGTATGAAAGTAAAAACGGTAAACAAGTAAAAAAATGTAAAAAGGGTAAAAAATTTAAAAAAAAGTAAAGATCGAAAAAATGTAATAAAGCGAAAAAATGTACAATAGATTAAAAGTGTAGAAAAGGTAAAAAAGGTGAAAAGATAAAAAATGTAAATGAGGTAAAAAGGAAAAAAAGGTGAACGAAGTAAAAGTGTTAAAAATGTAAAAAAAAGGCAAAAATGTAAATATGGTGAAAAAGGTAACAAATGCAAAAAAAAAGAAAAAATGTATCATATAAACATTGAAAAACTTCATTAAATTGAAACATAAAAATGCATAAAACGCTAAGAAGATAAAAAATGTAAATATGGTAAAAAAGGTAAAAATGTAAAATGGTAAAGAATATAGAAAAGGTAAAAAAGTAAAAACGGTGAAAAACTTAAAAGATTAAAAATGTAAAACCCGATTTAATCCACCTAACAGTGAGATGAGCCAAAGTTGGAACACAACTAGAGGCAAGATGAACATAGTATCGAGTCCTGCACGAATAAAACCGCCAATGAACTGAATAACTAATAGAAAATTAATTAAGTTCAATAGAATTGATTGAATTATAAAACAAAAAAAAATTAAAAAAAACTTCTAAATTGGTGGAATGACTAAAATAAAACAGAACTAGTTCAGCTAATGTGAAAATTGGGCAATTATAAATAAGGTTATCAATTAATAGAATAAATTAAATTGCGTCAAACTAACAAATTGGATGAAATGATTAAAAAGAAGATCTGAACAAAATTAATGAAATGAAGAATCTGATAAAACATACGAACGGGAAAAAAAACTAATTAAACAACGAAATGAATACAAAAATAAAATGAATGAAATAAATGAAACGAACGGATTGAAAAAATATGAATAAAACATACAAAAAATATAAAATAATGGAAGAAAATAAAACTTAATAACATATACAAAATTAATCCCTTCATGTCCAGCTTTTATCTAGCGGAAATAGGGTTCCGAAAACGTATTTCCTTAAAACTGTTGGAGTGAAGAAATACGAAAAACCTGTTTTCATCAAGATAGGTGCTCCTCTAGCAGAGCTAGAAGTTACACAATTCGTACCTTCCGATCCTCAATACACATCTCGTGCAAAGTTTCCAATAGTTTATTTGTACGGAAAAGGTATAGTCGAAGCCAGTCTAAACTGATAAGAATTGGCAGTTTTCAAAAATTATATGAATAAAATAAACAAAATGAAAAATATCAAATTAATAAAAAGAAGAAAAAAAACATTAAATGGTTAAAGTGAAGAATAAAATATTATTAAACATTTTAAAAATAAAATTGTTAAAAAAGTTATAAGAATAATAGAATAAATTAAATTTTTTCTAATTAATGTTCTGTATGAGAAAGAAAACAAAAGTAGTCATTAAAATGAAGAAAGTTAAAAAAAATACATGAACTGGAAAAAATGGGATGCATAACATGAAAATGTGAATAAAATAAATCAAATGGATGAGACGAATAAAATTTATGAAATGAATAAATTGATCAGAATAAATCCAAAGGATAGAACAGATAAAAAGATGAAGCCCAAACGAACAAAACGAATGAAAAGTATATTGAATGAGAAAAATTATTAAAATGAAGTGATTTCAAATTAGTCAATTATTTAAAATTATTAAAATAAACAAAATCCATTAAATGGATGAACTGTAAACAACAAGTATTTGGAATGAAATTTTGAAATAAAAATTAAATAAAGTAAAACAACAAAACGAATTGTACGAATTTGCGAACCATTGTTTCAGAAAGTTCTGAAATGTTTGTGATAATCCCATTAGTTGGAAAATGACCAATTAATATACAATGAACGTTCTAGTCTTTCCATTTATTTTTGGTTTCACACTTTCGTTTTTTTTGACAGCGTCATTTAAAATTATTTGGTGTTTCTACTTTATAGATGGGACCTAATTACTCATCAGGAATCTGGAATGTTAAATTTATTTTGGAAACCAAATATGTCTTTTTGGTCAAAGATTTGTGAGAAAAAGATTTCTGTAAAAAAAAATAGATTTATCAGGTCCAGTATTTTAACGCATGATTGGAAATATTAAACTGAGATAAGCTGTCACATTGCTATGTCAATCTCATTTGAATTATATATCTCTGAGATGCCGTTAAACCGCCAGCATATTAATAAAAAATTGGTTTATTGTCTAAGTTTCTGCTCGTGTAGCGTTCGGTATATGGAGCACGCCGAGAAGAAAAACTATCATAGAGCATACATCAGCACGAACAAAAACGTGAAACTAGACCAACGTTTTTAAAGCCGAAAAGCTGCTTCCACTACTCTGTAGCATATTCGGTAAAAAATCATCAAATTGAAGTAAGACGATGTTTTGCGACTTCTTCAGTATAGCAAAAATCCTTGGGAAAGTTAAAATTTAAGATACAAAAGCTCGCTACAATTTCGGGGGCTAAGATTTATATGGGTCCATGTGTGAGAGCAGAGAGAGAGAGAGCAAGTATGTATGTGCGGCATACTACTTGAATTATGGGACAGACTGATTTTACGGCGTGGAAATGATTATCCTACCAGAATGGCTTACGAACTTGTGTTCTTGGTTCGATCGAATCCCCGGAAGTTGGGCATGAGTTTTCTCCAGTGGGAAGGCGACTGTCGTCGGATCGGGCGAAATGGTTTGCGGAGCGAACGGGGGAAATCAGTGAAGCGCAGCACTCTGATGGCAGTTGAACACGAGCGCTTGGCGTCGTGGCGAAGCCATTGGCGCTGGGTCCCCGACTCGTAGGAGTGTTCCGGAGGAGCACATAAATATTAAATTTGACAATCTTCTTTACACATAATTTTCAAAAGGAAAGTTTCTCATTCAGTGCGGAGACAGAGCACATCCGTTCGTCAGTCCGGCGAAAAGTTATCGACGATGGATCGGGTTGGAATTTGGGTTGTGGTGCGCCCCAAAGTGTGTGTGTGTGGGTGGTGAGCGGTCAACCATAGGGAAACAACCTCGGAAATTCGCGAAAGGCTGGGAGCTGGTTGGAAAGACATGAAAGTTTTTACATAGAAAACGGGTAAAAAGATTTCTCAGTCCCATGGGAAAATTGATCGATTGGAAAATCATCAATGAATCGTTAAAGTAGAAGTGGATGAACAAAGCAAGGATTTTGACAAGATCCAATAAAATTTCGGCAACTATATTCGATTGTCAAACTAACTAATCGATGTCGAAAAGGTCATAAAATATTTCTTCCGTTATATGTAGTGACATTTATTTCAGTTTACGACTACAGCTTTATTACTATGATGGTATCAGTAACTTTGGCCTTAGACACCAAATTAATGAAGAATCGTGTCACGTTTCCCAAATGGATTGTAAATATTGTTAATATCCTAGAACTATGTAGACAGCATTCCAATGGAAACAAGCACCCACCAACTTTTCCGAGTAAGATAATCAACGACATCTGCTGGCTGCTATCGAATACCTTCCATTCCCCCTTTCAATTCCTGCCATCAATATGCTAGGAACGTGATTCGGCCTCAAACTTTTCTAATCTCCCTTTTGTATTCATGCCTTACAATTTACAACAGTTTTATGAACTTTCGAGCCAGCGAATGGCAAAGCAAATGAAGCTGATCCAGCAGACAGTAGTGCCCGTACCCGGGTGTAGAAATCGCGATTTGCATGACCCGAGCTAAACCGGTACGTACATAGGAGTTAGGTGGTAGTAATGTTACTTCGATGGATACAACAATGCATCGATGCGGTCATGCTGCCTGCCTGCGTGAGGAGGTGGGGGTGGGGTGTGAGTCTATGTGCGTGTATTGCATCGACCGTAATGAGCTTATTGACAAATTACTTGTCATGTTTGATAATGTCCCTTCTTCGAGTGGGCAACCGGCGGTGATTAGCAGCTTGTCAGTGGCCGCTATTCAATATTCAAATTGCACTCGAGGTTTGCGACCGTAAATGTGTCCCTCGTCGGATGTCCATCCGATTGATATTATTTTCGCGGCTAGAGGAAGCTGCTCTGGGGGTTAATCTAGACCTACTGGAGTGTAACATGATGCATGACATGTTTGATTCGTTTAAGTCAACATCATTTAGTTTGTGTCATACGCTAGGATGCTATAATATTTCCGCTGGTCAAATGCATTGTGCATTGAATATTAACATAAGGCTGGAAGAATTGATTGTGATGGGCGTATTTGATAGTAATCATACTGCCTTATATCTTTTAAACCGTGTGTTTAATAAGTTGGTAATTTAGAGCAAATTTATTAGTTTTGTTCCATTTGAGACGTGAGCCGGGGTCTTCTTTATATTTACTTATAACACAGTGCTTTGGTAATTTTTTTGTTTTATGTAACGAAAAATGACCAAAGGACCATCTCATCAAATGCAGCACAAAACTATGCTTGTAAAATGCTGCACACCCTCATAATCTTGATTTATGGTAAAAAAAATATGTTTATGTAATATTTGGCGGTTTAATATGAAAATAACCATTTTCCGCGATTTTTTCGTGCCAAATACGGAAACTATATAAAAGATTCTACAGGTCATTATTCGAAGCGGTTTTCTGGCCGCCATGGGACCCTCTGGGCGCGCGCGGCTCAGGTAGAAACCTTTACTGTACATGTGTACAAGTCTGGAGAATGTATTTCACGGCTTGATCTGTGGAGGGCGCCACTGCTGCCGGAGTCGTCAGACAACCACTAAAAATGGTGAAAAACGAAAATTTTTGTTTAAAATTGTTAAAGTCACGGTTTATACGCCATATTGGAACCGCCATTTTTATTTCTGTATGTTGATACATATTAAACCAAATTAGTGTTTATAAATCTCAAAGCCATTTGGCTGAAATACCATTTATTTTTTTAGTGGGGATCCGCCACATTGGATTTTGAGATTCGAAAAACAGATTTCAGATTCGTAATCAGCGATGTCCAAAACCCATTATTCCACATAATTGTTACAAAATATTGACATTCTACTACGAATAATTCATCGAGAGTGTTCTCAAAATTTTAAACGTGTTTAACTCAAAACATGGTTTTTCAAAATCGCATACAATTTCATTTGAAAACAGTTAAATTTGAAGACTACATCTTTGGACCACTCGAAAGAAAACCTTTTTCATTGGAGGAAATACCTATGAAATCTACAAATTATTTTTATTTAATATATTTAGTGAAGCCTTAGATTAGGAGAAAAAGGCTTAAAAATCGATCTCAAAGATCATTCCTCCAATAAATTTAGTTTACTTTAGAGCCTTATTATTAGTTTTGAGTTTCAGATCGATCCTGAGGCATAATACTGAAAGTCGTTTTGGAATTCCACGCAAACCTAACCTTAGACAGAATGTCAATGTTTTTTTTTAAATTATAATGAAGACGAAAATATTAGCTTATTGAATCCTAAAACGGTTTTCTTCTATGTTTCTTTCATTATCCCACAAAAAAATTTCTTACTTTTTGGTCATTTGAATGAGAACCTCCGCTTACCATTGACCAATAGTTGTTGCAAGTTAATATTTTTTTATTAAATAAAAAGAGTTTGTTTCATAAAAACTATCACTCGATATTTGCAACGCAGCTGAGCTCTACCTTAGCATAATAAATGCATAAAAGCACGGGTGAATTGTAGCTTTAGAAGCAGCTCGATAGATCTATATAAACTGATATAAGGCAAACAAGGTTTAAGAATATGAAAAGCATGCATGCTTTACGTATCGATTTAGTTCTATTTTAGGGCAAATATAGAGCTAATATAATGCTAATGCAATGCTGTAAAATTAGTCGTAATGCCTTTTCTGCCTAATGTTCTTGTTTTCTTCTAGCGTTGCCATCTATGATTGTGCATTCAGATTTATTTTCTGCTAGAGGTGCTGACTGTTCGTTTGGAGGTACTAGGCGCTATTTTGAGAAGAATGGAGGTTGAGGTATTTTAGTTGTAAAATCTCAGAGTTTTGTATTACATATACTACCTATAAAAGCATAAGAGTCCCATATTGAAAAACAGCAAGCCGAGAAAAACGCTGTTGAAGATTTCCATTTTCATTGAGCCTTATGGATGGGACAACCATTTTTTGGTATTTTTTTCTATATTTTCTAAACAAACCTGGTAATATTATTTGTGCATTGTGAATCAGTGATGATACAGAATATAATCCAACATAAAACTCGTTTTCGACAAAAATCCATATAGGACTCTTATGATTTTATGGGCAGTATAGCTCCTTACCGGTTTTGTACTGATTCCCTTTTCTAGATTTTTCAACTTCGCTGAAATCTCCATTTACGAACTTGAAAATATTCGTAATAGACGATTTACGTAACTTTTTTACGAACTAGATTCGAAATAACGAACTCTTTTTGCACGAACCAACAATGTAAAAAAGTTTTAGTATGTACAGCATTGTAGTATACGTTGTATACAATTGTTGTATACAATTAAACATATTCTTAACAAACTATTACTAATAGAAGTGGAGTATTTTAGGAATTAGGTTGACTAGTACCGGACGGAAATCGATGTCTGAAGCAATTTTGGAATACAAGATGGCGATTTCCGATTTAAATAAATTCTGTGCAACCTCAACAGTTTGGTTTTTTTCAGAACTACGCTGACAAGTAGATGACGGAAATCGATGTCTTAAGCCATGTTAAAGTCCATGATGGAATTGTGCGGTTTAGATAAAGTATCTATAATATCAACAATATGGGGGTTTTCGGAACGGGGTTTACGAGTAGATAATGGACTTCGATATATGTAGCTAACTTGAAATCCATAATGGCGATTTTTGGTTGAGATAAATTCTCTGTAACCTCAACAGTATGGGTACTTCCGGAATAAGGATGACGAGTAAATGACGGAAATCTATGTATGAAACCATTTTACAATCGAATATGGCGACTTCCTGTTTGGATAAATTCTCCATAACCCGAATAATATGAGTATTTTCGGAATAGGGTTGACGAGTACTTGACGGGAAGGGATGTATGAAGACATATTGAAATTCAAGATGGCGACTTCTGGTTTAAATGAAGTCTCTGTAGCCTCAACAATATTCCACGGGGTCATTCCACGCGAATTGTTCAAAAAAGATGCAAACTTGAAATCGACCTTCACGGATTTGGAGAAATTGTTCATCTAGGGCCAATATATAAAAACCCAAATTTTGTGTCAATTGAACCACCCCTCGGGTCATGGGAGCACCCCTCGTTTTGGCTAATTGCTAAAACCTTTGATTTTCTTTTGATCATATCTCCGGTTCTATTTTCGAGAATCAAACCGCAAGATGGCTTTTGAAGAAAATTGTTCAAGGAATCTAGAAAAAATATTAATGCTTGGCGGCAGTGCTGCCAACTATACAATTTTTTTAGTTAAATATTAAAAGGTTATATTTCTCTCAATACATATATTTTAATTTTGAAAATTCTAATGCCATCGTGTTCCTCAGACATTTTTACATAAAAAACACTTACAATCCCAATATAATTTGAGCGGATCCTGAGATACATCGTTTTGAAGAGAAAAAACCTGTTTTAATCTACCTAGCGGTGCAATTGTGCCTTTCTCATTTCTCTGAACTATGGCTCGGTGGCTGGTTATGTTCAACATAATTGTGGAAATGTCCATTACATTCATAGTACACTTTGTACCTATGCACAATGGCTTGCCAGGCACGAACTTGATGAGCTACGTGTCGACGGTGAAACACTTGAAAAAAAAATATTATACTTCATTAGCCTAATCAGCATTAGATCAAAGTTATCTGCTTTCTAACTCATTTTGTCATGCGGGGGTGGGTGTTGGAGGAGGGTGAAAGTCCCACGAACAAACGACTCCCCAGCTTAATTTGGTATGCTTTGTGATATAGTGGTGGTTTAAAGATGATGGGGTTGAAAGGGAGGGGTATGAGGGCTGGATAGGTCATGTACGGGGATTTTAAAGGGAGTGGAGCAAACAGTAGAGGGGAGGGAGGGGGGGGGGGGTAACCCCTCTCCTTATACCATTACCTACGCCCCTGTTAAAATCCAGGAACCTTATGCTAGTCAAAAAAAAATTATTAGCCGGGATTAGGTAGACGTTTTTCAGGGTGATTGCATAACCTTTTTATATGAGGAAGGCAAAAATGTGCAATAATCCAAAAAAGTGAATTTTCGTCAATTTTTTTTTCGAGTTTGCATCAAATCTCGACGTTTCATGCACCTTAAAGACATTTAGCATCAAAAATAAAAATTATGTTTTTAATTTTTCCTATAGTTTATATGGGAAATTTCTGTGTGGCCGCACACTTAAATCCGTAATTCCGGAACCAGAATTCCGATCGATCTAAAATTCAACAGCAGCCGATGGGAAGGTTGCGCATTTCATTTGAGACTAAGTTTAATCAAATCGGTCCAGCCATCTCTGAGAAAAATGAGTGACATTATTTGACACATACGCACATACATACACACACATACAAATTTTTTCCGATCTCGACGAACTGAGTCGAATGGGATATGACACTAGGCCCTCCGGGCCGGGATTAGGTTGGCGTTTTTCAGAGTGATTACATAATCTTTCTATATGAGAAAGGAAAAAAACCGCAATTTCCCATATAAAATCGCAAGCGCACAACATTAAAAAACCAACTTAAGTATTCTGAGTTCAAATATAATTTTACGTGAAGTAGACGAGAAATGATAAAAAACTACGTTTTTGGTTTGCTTCTAGCAAATCAGGGTCGATTTTTATGACCGTTTGCAGATTTTCTCAATTTTGGCCAACAAAAATGAATTTTTATATGAGACAATGCACTTTTCCCTTCAAAACGGTATATCTCAGGATGCGCTCATATTATATTGAGATGAGAAGTGTTTTTTATGTAAAAATGTCTGAGGAACGTGATGGCATTAGAATTTTGAAAATTAAAATATGCGTATTGAGAGAAAAATTAGCTTTTAATATTTAACTGAAAGCATCGCAGCACTGCCGCCAAAAATTAATATTTTTTCTAGACTCCTTGAACAATTTTCTTCAAAAGCCATCTTGCGGTTTGATTCTAGAGTAAATAGAACCGGAGATATGATCAAAAGAAAATCAAGGGTTTTGGCAATTTGCCAAAACAGGGGCGTGCTCCCATGACCCGAGGGGTGGTTCAATTGACACAAAAATTTGGGTTTTTATATATTGGCCCTAGATGAACAATACCTCCAAATTTAGTTCAAATCCGTGAAGGTCGATTACACGTGCCTTGATCACTTCGCGTGGAATGACCCATAGGTATTTTCGGAATTAGGTTAACGAGTATATGACGGAAATCGATGTCCGAAGCCATTTAGAAATTCAAGAACGCGGTTTCCGGTTTTGATGGTGTTTCCATAATCTTAACAATATGGGTATTTTCGGAATGGCGTTGATGAGTTTGTAACGGAAATCGATGCCTCAGGCTAATTTAAAATTCAAAATGGTGAATTTCGATTTTGTTAAATTCTCTATAACCTGAACAAGAAGAGCTTTAGTAATTTGCTCAACTAGAAGTTTCTATCTTAGCCTTCAAAGTGACGTTCATCGATTTCCGTCATCCACTCTTCAAGTTCATTTCAAAAATACTCTTATGGTTACAGTTATTCAAAATTTCTCTAGGCTGAAAGTCACCATCTTGGATTCCAAAATAGCCCCAAACTACCATTTCCATCATCTATTCGTCAAGCCCGTTTTAACAATATCCATTATTAGGGTTTACTAGAATAATACTTGTCCAAAAGTTGCCATCTTGGATTTACAAATCGTTTCAAACATCTATTTTCATCATTTATTCGTTATGCGCGTTCCAAAAATAGCCATATTGTTAGGGTTGTCGAGTACAGTAAAAACCGTGTTTATCAGCCCCTTGTGCTGATTGCCATCTAAAATTAATATTAGCGATTGTTCTGAAAATCTCGACTCAACACTCAGAGCATGCATATCAATGTCGTGGGACGAGAACTGTTGTACTTCTAGTAGTTTGTTTGTTTAATATCGGTCAATTTATACACTTTTGCTTAATTTCCTTCCTTTTTTCTTTATTCGGCATGTTATTTTTCCTTTTATTACCATATCTTAAATTAGATTCATACTAACACTCATTAACACAATTAAAAGTAAATTCTTTCATATACACTTACAATCTTTCTCATTCCAATCGTACAAACGCTCATGGCTTTTGCGATAACGCAAACCTGCTCAAAAACGCCATCATGCAATTGCAATCACCCATACATGCAAACGCCCGCGATCTCACAAACGCCACGAAACCCCAGTAATTAAATTAACGTTTTAGAACCTATAAATTTACAAACGTTGCCTTAATCATTAACTCACAACTCACGCGATCATAAATCAGTCACTTCTGAAAAATTCTAGATCCATATCTTCAGTTGAACCAATAAAAAAATTAAACTCATATTCACTAGACACGTTCCATGACGACAGGACCGGAAAATCAAGTTATATGTGGGAGCTCTTCTACTACCTGAACCGTACACCGAAAACTAAGCATCAGACTCACGATCATTCAAGAACACATGCGAATATGCGAATGGCAACACGGTTATAAAATCGAATTTTTCTACGTGAAGTTACATAAATGCTATTGCACGCGACAAAACCGTTACCATACAAACGCTCGAGTCCTTCGCGATCATTCACGCATACTTACGGCCGTGATCTCGCAAACAGGATAACACCTCGGTGACTAAGTGAACATTTTAGCAGTTACAAATTCACAAACGCGGTCCCAGGAGTGCCACAAACGCCCGTGTTCGCGCGATTATGAATCGGTTATGTCCGGATGTCACTACCCTCGGTCCTATTAGCATAGGTCCAATGCCTTTAGGTGGATCAAACAAAAAATGGCACTTATATCCACTGTACAACACGTTCCATGGAGACATGATCGGGAATTCTAGTGATATGGGAGATCTCAATTTCTTCTAGCATCTGAACCGTACATTGAAATTAAGCATCAGATACACGGTTCGCACAATCATCAAAAAACACACGCGAATCTACGAATGGACACACGGTTATAAAATCGAATTCATACATGCGAAGTCATATACACGCGACAAACATGTTAACATATAAATGCTTGAACTCTTAGCGATCATCCACGTAATCTACACCCGCGACCTCGCACCCCGGTGATAAGCTGAACTTATAAGTTTTCAAACGCGGTCTTAAGCGTGAACCTACAAAGTCCCGAGCTCGCGTGATTATGAATCAGTCACTTCTGGAAATCTTTATCCAGCGGTACCATGCCTTCAATTGGATTAATTAAAAAAAGAAACGACGACAAACACCTTAACATACGAACGCTTAAGCCTTTCGCGATCATCCACGCTCACCAGCACCCGCAATGGCGCAAACATGATAGCACCCCAGTAATAAGAGGAACGTTTTAGTACTTACGAAGTTACAAACGCGAACACACGAATACCAGTGTTCACGCGATCATGGATCGGTCACGTCCGGAAATCTTTACTCTCCATCGTAGCAACTTAAGTCCAAGTCAGTTGGACTAATCAAAAAATTAAAATTTAAATACACGTTGGCACACGCGGCGTACAAACGCACGCGCGATCGAACACGTTAACGCGATGATACACGCGATCGCGAAGTCCCTACGCTTGCACATATCTCGAGCAGAATGAAATAACAAGATTATAGCAGAACTCAATTTTTGTAACATATTGTGTTATAAATTAGGTCTCGTTAGTAGTTAAAATAACAGAAATTTATAACAAGTATCAATTCGAGATATTGTTTTGAAATAGGGATCTAAACCGTAGAATGAATATCACATTCAGAATCACGATCCGCTGTAATTGGCCTTAAGCAGTGTTTTAGTGGGTGATATTTCCTTGTCTTGTTTTCAATTGTAGTGAGTGCTTCTGACGGGGAGTCCTTCCGAGAACCTAGCTCTACAGTTTCAGTAGGACAACTCTAAAAAAACCTGTTTTAATCCACCTAGCGGTGCAATTGTGCCTTTCTCATTTCTCTAAACTATGGCACGGAGGCTTTTCATGTTCAACATAATTGTGGAAATGTCCATTACATTCTTAGTACACTTTGCACTTATACACAATGGCATGCCAGCCACGAACTTGATGAGCTACGTGTCGACGGTGAAACACTTGAAACAAAAAAATATCATACTCCATTAGCCTAATCAGCATCAGATCAATGTTATCTGCTTGCTAACTCATTTTGTCATGCGGGGCTGGGTATGTGAAGAGGGCGAAAGTCCCATGAACGAACGACTCCCCAGCTTAAATTGGTATGCTTTGTGATACAGTGGTGGTTTAAAGATGATGGGGTTGAAAGGGAGGGGTATGAGGGCTGGAGGGGTGATTTAAGGAGATTTTTAAAGAAGGGGAGTGAACAGTAGAGCGGGGGTGTAACCCCTCTCCATAAACCATCAACTACACCCCTGTTAAAATCCAGAAACCTTATGCGAGTCGAAAAAAAAACTTGGCCGGGATTAGGTTTTTCAGAGTGATTGCATAACCTTTCTATATGAGAGAGGCAAAAATATGCCAAAATCCAAAAAAGTGAATCGTCGTCAATTTTTTTTCGAGTTTGCATCAAATCTCGACGTTTCATGCACCTTGAACACATTTAGCATCAAAAATAAAAATTCTATTTTTAATTTTTCCTATAGTTTATATGAGAAATTTCTGTGTGGCCGCACTCTGAAACCCGTAATTCCGGAACCAGAATTCCGATCGATCCAAAATTCAATAGCAGCCGATGGGAAGGTTGCACCTTTCATTTGAGACTAAGTTTGGGCAAATCGGTCCAGCCATCTCTGAGAAAAATGAGTGACATTATTTGACACATACGCACATACATACACACACACACATACACACACATACACACACACATACACACACACATACATACATACACACACACATACAGACTTTTTCCGATCTCGACGAACTGAGTCGAATGGGATATGACACTCGGCCCTCCGGGCCGGGATTAGGTTGACGTTTTTCAGAGTGATTGCATAACCTTTCTATATGAGAAAGGCAAAAATGTGCCAAAATCCAAAAAAGTGAATCGTAGTCAAATTTTTTTTTCGAGTTTGCATCAAATCTCGACGTTTCATGCACCTTGAACACATTTAGCATCAAAAATAAAAATTCTATTTTTAATTTTTCCTATAGTTTATATGAGAAATTTCTGTGTGGCCGCACTCTGAAACCCGTAATTCCGGAACCAGAATTCCGATCGATCCAAAATTCAATAGCAGCCGATGGGAAGGTTGCACCTTTCATTTGAGACTAAGTTTGGGCAAATCGGTCCAGCCATCTCTGAGAAAAATGAGTGACATTATTTGACACATACGCACATACATACACACACACATACACACACACACATACACACACACATACACACACACATACATACATACACACACACATACAGACTTTTTCCGATCTCGACGAACTGAGTCGAATGGGATATGACACTCGGCCCTCCGGGCCGGGATTAGGTTGACGTTTTTCAGAGTGATTGCATAACCTTTCTATATGAGAAAGGCAAAAAGACGTTCTGCGACGGCAGCATGGCTTCCACGTTTCTTCTAATTTCACAACAAAGTGTCAATCCCACAAAGAATCAAAATGAGAACATTACTGTTTACGATATTTTATAAGGCTTTACGTTAATATGTGGTGTTTGGTATTTACTTTTGCAGTGTTTATTGCAAAGTCGATTAAGTCGAACCAAATAAAATTATTTCACCGCGCAGTGTTGGGAATCGACTCGCCCGGATTTTCGAATCAGCGGTATTTTTACATGATACGTATCTCCGCGTGGAAAAAACCCTGTACTTGTATTCTTAGTTTGAAAAAAAAAAACTCGGAATTGTTCCCCATAGCTTTTAACAAAATTTCAAAGCAATAAAACGCACTAAATAAAAAACTAAAATAGTTGCTTGGCTACATTTAGCTGAGAAAACCATTTATTAAATCAGATTTTCTCAATCTCGCGTTGATAAAGCTACCATAAGCCATTAATAAAACTAACAACCCCCGTTCCAAATTGGCCCCGGTCATAATCATTCATTTCGTTATTTATGTTTACAAAATAGTTTAACCATAAATCGGTGATTCCACTGCAATTATATTCTAACCAATTTTGAAACAAACGTTATACAAGTTATCCAATTACAGTTTTTCGTGACCACCAAACTATCTCATTGTGAGTTAAAATGGTACCCTGCTGATCAGCAACCGTACGAATCGATACAAAGTTTTCCCAGCATCCATTGTATCCCTGGACGGGTATTCAAAGCATAAACATAGATCACATACCCACAAGTGTCCTCTTGGGTGGTGTGGCTACGCTACAACTGCATCCAACAGCAAGGAACTACTAGTGTAGTAGCCAACCGAACCCATCCCTACATTCGTGTAGCAAATTTCCGCAAATTTTAATCCTGTTGCGTCCTCTCATCCGTTAAGCGCACCCCGGCTTCCTGTTCGCAGCGAGCGCGCCTTTGCATTGTTGATGAACTCAAATACACAACTACGCGGTACCGCTAATCAAATATTTACCTTCCACTAGTCGGCGGAACCGAGCGAGAGCAGCATTTGGGTCAGAACTATTTACCCACGTATCGAATTTCACGACTCGCCGGTGATGATGGGGGCGAATAATTAACGACACCCCAGCGAACCGGGACCGGGGACCGGCGGTATCGGCGGCCACGATCTGGACAATAATTGATTGTTTAAACTGGACTTCGAGTGGGGCTTTGAAAGGATGAATTATTTCGACGAGTTTGGCTATTCGAGGTGAACCCGAAACTGTGCCGTTGTTTCAGACATCTCATCGGCAGGATAGCTGTGCGGAGACGCATGGTTGTTCACGAATTAATTTTTAAGGATTTAATGGTTTCCGCTTGTCAAACGAAATTGCTTTTTGTTGTAATATTTTTCTCAAGATGTGTAAGAATGGATCATCCCCCTTATGTGGGCTAGACCAATATGAATGCCGGCAGTAATTTATCATTCCACGTGAGATGTTAAATTATAATGGGAACTCTCATAAGCAGCACAATATTAAACATTAATCAGTAATTATTTTGTCTGTCCACAGAATCAGTAAATTAATGGTTGTATGAATTTTTCAAGATTGTTTGTAATATTTCTTGGTATATTACAAATGTGACTTTCCAAGATTCTAACTAGTACTAATACCGCACGTATCAAATACAGTGTCGGAACGAAAACCAAGTGACACATAATTGAGCGCAAAGAATGTGTTACAATGACATAGGTACCTGTTCCAAAGTGCTCTCATCGTACGTTGGCCCGAAAGCTACCGCAAAGGCGAAGAAACTTTGTAGCACACGTACGGTACGTAGAAACGGTTCTCGTTCAATTCCCCGCTCGTTGCAAGGGACTTGCATCAGTTGTTTAATTACTTTGCGTTTTCTGATGTGAAGATTTCCTTACCCACTTCAGGTTTGCGCTCACTGACTATAGCAAAAACTAATTTAAGCATATGCAGCTCTTTTAATTGCTTCTTTTGTGGGTGGCTCATTTGCACTATTAGGAAAGCGTAATGGCGTATGAACAAATGGGTTTCCAGTGGAAGTTTTCAGCTCACGGGAGTCGCTTCCGTGTGGTGGTCTACATAAATGCGCTTTTTGCTACAGCAATCTGCACGGTTTCCTCGTAACAGATCTATTCTCACCATATTGATGTCCTACGACTTTCCTCAAGTGTCCTGTGGTAGCACGTGATCATACACCAAGGAAATGTGGCTTGTTTTGCTACACTTCTGCAGCAGCGTACAGCCGGCTGTTGTGACGGGCGGGCAGCCGCTTGTGGTGGGAAAAGTTTTTAAGAACACCCTTTCCGCTTTCCCTGGTAACAAAAAAAAAGTTCAATAGAATACACATGAGACCGGCAACAGCTATAGCACTGTTCTCTCTAATACGTAGATAGGGCACAACTAACAACCGATATACGAAACGTGTGATGAAGTTGTTTCCTACCACGAGCCTGCCCCTATCCGGAGTTGGTTTGCTTTCGGTTGAACGCTTGTTCGTGGGTAAATCGGTACTAGAGTGGTTACAGTGGGACCGTGCGGTTCGATATTTAGTTCTGATTACTGCAAGCAATATTTAGTGATTGCGACATTAAATTTCTCTGACTGAAAGTTAATCGATAAATTATCGGATGGGTTTCTCTAACCTAATTACACTGTATTTTAATTGCCAACCTGCCTATTGGGAGCCAACCGTTAAAGCGGTGTCTGCTATCTGTGTACAAACTCAGCTCTGTCTTCGTAGCTTTCAACAGAAATGGCATGATAAATTCCCGCGAAATACTTCACGCATGCAAATAATGCAATTAACGCATGTCTTATACCCGACCTCACCACTTGTGATATTTTTGTTGTCATAGTCAATTGCTAATGAATACAAGTGTTGCTAGTATCGATTGTTTTCGGTGGGAACTGTTTCCCCGATACTGTGTCTCTCAGTGCCGGTTTTCTGTGTTATGTTTATAACTGATTCGAATACCTATCCTTCAATTTCACTGCTTTCGTTTCTCTTAGTCTTAAGGTTGCACAGAGAATGCGTAAAATTCGCAAACGAAAAAAACAGTTTTTTCCCACACCGTATGTCAGATCTTCATAAAAATCAATCAGCGTATGTAGAATGTTGTTACTGTACTGCTGATTGATTTTTATGAAGATCTGACATACGGTGTGGAAAAAAACTGTTTTTTTCGTTTGCAAATTTTACCCTTTTTCTGTCCAACCTTAAGTTTACCGAAAACAGCCCATAATATATCTGTCGGCTACTGCTATCGTCTCCGCTCCGACGTTCGACTAGAGAATGAGCTTGCCCGAGCAATGCTGAAAGTTATATATATATATATATATATATATATATATATATATATATATATATATATATATATATATATATATATATATATATATATATATATATATATATATATATATATATATATATATATATATATATATATATATATATATATATATATATATATATATATATATATATATATATATATATATATCCGTTATACATCATCGACAAAATCAATACAGCCAATCAGAGCCATGCACAGTGATGCAAAGCTGGCCAAAATTAAAAATATTAAATTCAATTTTCATCATCAAAAATATTTTTGTTACGGTCCAAAATAGTTATGATGACTCATAATTCAATTTAGAACATATTTATCGCAAGTTAATTCCAATTATCTTTAAAATTTATGCATGCTACCTCAATATGCATCGAACGTGAATTTTAGCAATTTAGGATAAAGAATACCGCCTTAAAAAAGATCGGAAAATTAAAAATTCGGAATACCGTCTTAAGAAAAATCGGAAAAGCACGCCATTAATTGCATATTATAGGAAATTTCATCATCTTGATGTTTTACTAGACGTATTATATACACAGACACGTATTATAACACAGACGAAAAAATGGAAGTAGCTAAACGATATATTTTTAAGCGGATAGAAAGCACAAACGATATTTGCAAAGATCAGGAAAATGTCTGAAATGTATTGGTTTTGAATAATATACCGTCCAACCGGATTGTAACACTAAAGCCAAAACTAACCTTTTCTATGCTGGTAGGAAATTTCTTATTTTTTTTTTCTTTTTTTTAAATAGCCCGCCTCTTACCCCCACACCAAAAAGCTCACAAACGAAGCCCCCTGGTAGTGAACACATCAGTTCTCAGCGTACAAAAAAAAGGTCAGCACAACAAAACAAAGTTACGAATCGCGGAAACGCTGAGAACAAAAAAAACAATACGAAACCGACAAAACAGAAAATTTGACAAGAAGCTACGGCGAGTACCCAGCGGAAAAGAATCCTTTTAAGGGTCCCATCATAGCTTTGCAGGAAGCTAATAATAATTTAAATTTATTTATTACTTGTTGCTAGAAAAAATGCATTTATCAATTGTTTTTATTAAAAAAAATGTTAACCAATTATAACTAAAGGAATAAGCTCGATTGGTGGTGAACGAAGTTTAAATAAAAAATTCTCCTATTTTATTTTTTAAAATTAGTTTCAATTTTGCTTGGAAACGAGTGGGACATGCTATTTGCTTTAAATCAGTAGGAAGCTGGCTGAATAACTTAGGTCCGATGAAAGAAATGCGTCTTTGACCAAGGTTCGTGGATACTCTGGAGTATAATAAATGATTGGCTTGTCTAGTGCTGTGAGCTCGAATGCCTGTTGTAAATTCTAGATTATTATGAGCAATAGTATTATGCAAAGCATTGTGGATGTATATTATTGTTTGGTAGTTAGTCAACCCAAGCAAAGGTAAAATGTTATGGGCATTATTAATGTATAACAAAATAGTAGGGTACATTATTGGTTTTTTATAAATAATTTTAAGACATCTGTTTTGAAGCGTTTTGTAGCTTTTTCAGATTCGAAATACTGGCACGGCCCCACACAGATACAAGGTAGTTCAGCAATGAGTGGATGTGCGCATAATAAAATTTTAGAAGTACATGCTGGGGAACAAAAGAGCATACTTTACGCATAGCCCCACATAACGATGCAACTTTTCTCTCTAAAGATGTTATATGCTCAATCCAGGAGAGTGTGGGGTCTAAGTGAAGTCCTAAATATTTGAAGCAGTTAGATTCCTGAATTACAGAATGTCCCATTCTTGGGTCTGGATGCACGCCTATAGCTCTTCTAGATGAACGAAACAGCATATATTTAGTTTTTGATAGGTTCAAGGAAAGAAGGTTTTCGTTGAACTACGTCGTTAGTGTTTTTAAATCCGATTCAATGTCGCGTACAATATCCAGGCAGTGATTGTTCGGGTAGAACAACGCTGTGTCATCCGCGAAAAGACGAGGAGTCCCTTTTAACCCGAGTCTACCTAGGTCATTGATGTACAATAAAAATAACAGTGGTCCAATATTACTGCCTTGGGGCACTCCTATTTCTATTGGTCTATAAGAGCTACACGAGTCTCCAATAGATACGAATTGGTTCCTATACGACAGATAGCTACGAATAATATGATTTGCTAATCCCCTGATACCATAGCATTCTAACTTCTTAAGCAGGATTGAGTGATCCAAAGTATCGAATGCTTTTTTTAGGTCCAGAAAAAGGGCACCAACAATTCTTTTGCTATCAATTTGACTAATGATGGAGTCAATTAGTTCGGTCATTGCAATTAAAGTGCTGCAGCCCTGTCTGAACCCATACTGGTAGTTGTAAATTACGTTGTGTTTGTTTAAAAACTCGAGTAGTCGAGTGATGAGCAATTTCTCAAGAATTTTATTGAAAACGCACAATGTTCAAATTGGTCTATAGTTGCAGGGTTGGTTTGGATCACCAACTTTGAAAATTGGAATTACTCGGGCTATTTTTAAACAGTCTGGGTACCTACCGGTTTGAATTATTAAATTAAAGGCTTTGGTTAGGATTTCGCAAAAGTGGTACAGTTACTCTTAAGAACACTCGCGGGGATCTTATCAGGACCACAGCTGTTATTTTTTTCGAGGCCTTTAATCAAAAAAATCACTTCTTTTAAGGTTGCAGGACGCAAGAAGATTGTTTCTTGGACGTGTTGTATATTTGTAAAAGGATTTAAGTTGGGACTCGTGGGAATATTGTCAGCCAAATTTTTGCCAATACTAGAGAAATATTCGTTGAAAACATTACATACTTCTTTAGTCTCAGTGACTCTGATATCATTGCAAATTAGGCTGATGGGAACATCCGACTTTGAACGACCAAAAATGGTATTAATATTTTTCCAAAGTTTTAAATGAGTTGTGTTGGATAGAAGGTTTTCAAAGTAGGCCTTTTTGCACCGCTTTTTCATTACATTAACTTTTTTAGTTATGTGTTGTAGAAGAGCTTTGAGGTTTTCATCATTGGGGTTATTTTTTACTCGTTTCAGATAATTACTTTTGATTTTAATCAGTGTCCACAAATCGAAATTGATCCAGGGGCAAAAACGCCTTTACATTTAAAAGTTTTGGAGACCGTTCTAGTGTTTTCCGCAAGTAATGAATTGTAGGTTGTGATGATATTTGTAAGACATACATCTACATCATCAATCAACTCGATGTTTTCTATGACATTTTGGAAGTCGTTATTGAGTTTTTCATGATTGATTATTGATTTAGTCAAATTAACGGGTTCTCTTTTTACTGCAAGTATATATGAAGATATAATTTGAACGTGATCATTAACTATGGTGTAAACCGTGTCGTTTCGTAAATTGTTATGTTGGAACTATCCTAATCAATCCAAAACCATTTTTTTATGAAACCGTTTTTGCCGAAATGGAATCCAGGGTACTAAAATAACCTAGTTTAGTGATTTCGATAGATTTCGAGATTTTGGCCAACTTTTGTTCTGAGTGGCACCACTGTGCCATGGAAAGGAGATATCACAAGCGCTTGGCCGCTGCACAGTAGCGTAACTACAATGATTTATTCAGTGTCTCCGTAAGTTTCTTCAATTCTATTGTGATGTGGATATTTTTTTTAAATCAAGATAATTAAAAATTAAGACCTTTTGTTCATTAATCTATGCAATCCATTATGACAATTATATTTACAATCGCATGCACGTTCTGCTTATTGTAGAATGTGAAAAATAACTAACCCGAATCTTACTATATGAATAGTCACGCACACAAGTTGCTTTCTAAACGTTGGTAAATCGTCATTTGTTCAGGTTGTATCTGTTATGAATTTTAATACTGTATATTAATGCTTCTTTCGTACATAGTCTATTAATTAGAAAGTTTATTCTGATTTTCATGTAGATTACTGACAAGCATCTGACTAATGGTATTAGGAATTTTGTTTAAAATTTGAATCTTTTTATTTCATTGTTCATTAACGGCATATTAAAAAATGTTGATTTATATAAGTATCCTATTTTTGACCCATCCACGAGGTTAATTTATAGATACCGATAGAAGCATCAAAAGGCTCATAAGAAAATATCGTTCTCAAATACTAAAACAATTTCCTGCTATATTTATCTAAGATATGTTTGGTAATTTATAAGATCAGCTGGCGGAAGAACTTTATTGCACTAGCTCAATTTTATCGCAAATTATGAAATGTTATGAGCACAAAAATATTTTAATTTGTGGGGTTACGTTCATAAAATCAAAACCTTTAAGTGCGAAACCTTCTAATTGACACCCGGCATCCCCAATAACATCGTTAAATTTGAAGAAATCAACATTGAAGTGTGATTTACTTTTTTTTTAATTTTTGTTTTTCACTACACTGTTAGGAGGATTAATGCGGTAATTATTTATTCGTATATTGTCCAAAACTGTAAGAAATCACTTTTTACTGCTCTTTGAGATATAATACGGCTTAAAAACGTGCAAAATAATTTTGGCCAGGAATTTGGTCTAGTTACGCCACTGTGCGCTGGATGCCTAGACCTGTCGTCGTCCCCACCCCCAGCGGTAGCAGTGATCAAATGCAGCACTCATCGCAGCGTATTGTCAACATGCCTGATTGCTACTGCTGTTCTTTACGGCACGACGTTCGACGGGAGAATGAGCTCGCTCGAGGAATGATATTTGTTGAATAATCCAGGATGACGTCATTCATAGAAGTGTAGTGCGCTGGGTGCTCAAATCTGTCGGATGAGACGTTATAGGCACGATGTTACTTGTCTGGCAAAAGAGCAACAACTGATTCAAACAGGCACGCGGCACATTTATTCATAACTTTTCGTGTTCGTTTGAGTCACTGAGGTACTCCCTATTGACGGCTCTGCCGGGGATAGATTGACTGATGTATGGAAGTTTTCACGTTTTCCGAAATCTATTCATTTTTGCTTGTTTTTCAATTGTGTGCTATTGAAATACAAAAACACTATAGCAATGAAACATATTTTTACATATTTCCGAATTGTTTGGTGATAACTAGACGGAAATCCGTTCATAAATAACAAAGTTATTAGCGTTCAAAATGGTGACTCAAAAACGTGACATCGTTTGATTTTAGTTTTTAGAATGACACCAATAAGTGCAGTAAGATATTTTCAATGTAAAAAAACAAAAAAAAACTACAAGGCCCTGTGGGGTTGCACGAACTGTAGACGTATCAATACTTAATGTAAAATATTTATTTTCTTTGTACATTTAGAGTAATAATAATTCAAATATATTTCTTATGAAAAGTTTAAGCACAACCAATCAACATCGAATATTACATATTGAACCAAACCTTCTTGGTTATCAAGTTATTTAATCTGTAGTAGGCGATCGAATCCAATTAAATTGGAGAAGAATTGAAGAAAGGAGACAGAAAACCGTGACCGAACTAATATCTGAAACTACATCTTTATAGCACAAGATAAGCTTACAAAAATTGTAAAAACTTTTCGATTGTGTGTGGTAAAAAACGCGGACCAGTGAAAAAATTCAAATTTTAGACATTATAATCACATTTCATGTATTGACCAAGCTTTCTAGTTTTATTTTGCCATCATTTTAACTTTCCTAAAGTACCTATACAAATGAGGCGAATGCAGTTGTCTTAATCATATATCTGTGCTTTCCATCGATCCGCGTAAATTTGTTGCTAAGAAAGTTTTCGTCTTTGCGTAATGAAAGCACAGATTGCTATCATGCCGGTTACGCATGCATCCGTTAATAAACAGGGATGCCACATTGAAATCTGCTCCGCCTTCCGTTTAACAGGCAACTGAGCTTGCCCGACCAAATCCGTTCTTTAAATAGTCGATGATGACGTCATTCATAGAAGCGTAGCGCGCTAGGTACACAAATCTGTCGTACCGGGCTTGGGAAGCGCTATCTTCTGTGTGTAAATGCGCGATATTTTGACAAGGTTGTATATTATTTAAAATTTTAATTCCACGATATCAAAAATCTTTGGGTTTATCTATTGGAATCTTTTCTTAGAAGTATTTCGGGGCGATTCGCGCAAAAAAATTGAAAATTTATCGTGAGATGGCTGAATTATATGCGTTTAAAATTGAACCTATTAACAGCCTGAAGTGTAATCTACTTCACTCCGGTTATGTCTCTGACATTACCCACCCAAATTTATCACATAATTTTTTCCTGTTTCAGTTATTACAGATGGTAAAAGTATATTTTTGACCGAAACACAGATTTCAACGTGGCATCCCTGTTTGTTAGCGGTTGCATGCGTAACCTGCGTGATAGCAATCTGTGCTTTCGTTGCGCAAAGGCGAAAACTTTTTACAACTTTACGCGGATCGATGGAAAGCAAAACGAAAGTGTATTACACTAGTTTACAAATTTTGGGTTAATTGCATGAAGTTAAGAAAAAAAGGTGTTTTCTAACTCAATTTTGGGTCACTGAGCACGAAAATCATATCCATTTTCTTTTTCAAAGAACCATTTTTGTGATTTTAAAAAAAAGGTGTTTTTGAGCACATTTTGGAGTTTTTGGTCAATATCTCAGGAAAAAATCTTCCGATTAACACAAACAAATCATCATTCGAAAGGTATTGATGTGCCCATTCCAACAATTTAGTGTTAAGAGCAATCAAAGACAAAAAAGTAAAGTTTGGTAAAATTACTAATTTTTGGTTGATCTTTAATAAAAAAAATATATCAGCAAAAAAATCTTTTAAAACTTTATGTGAGAGGCAAACTTCTCACGTGAATTTTAAGCCTAAGATCACGGAAATCCGACAAAAACTGGTGATGTTATTGGGCACCGAGTGAAAATTGCTCTGTTTGTCACATATCGCTTTTGGTCTTAAATAAGATTACATTAGTTTACAAGAAAAATGAAGTTACGAGAAAAAGTGTTTTCTAGATTAATTTTGGGTCGCAGAATACGAAAATAATACCGTAAACCGGGGTGACTTTGATCACTCGAAACTTTTTTCGTAGATCGCTTATTTAACCAGAATAGTCTACCGAATCATTTTAATTTGATTTTAATTGATTTTTACTATAAACTTATAAAATACTGATTTGTTATACTTTTTGAGTTTATTGTTCGGTTTTTGGGTACACAAACTACAAAACCGAAATTTGACTTCACCTGATTTTTACGAAGCTTCGTAAAGTGTTTATTTTTTATAAAACAAATAAATCTCAGATTTGAGCAAGAGTAATAAATTACAAGGGAGTTTTTATTTTCCTTTAGATTGGGATATGCTAAATTTAGTTTTAAGAGTTTGTTTATTTTTAATACATTTTTGTGAAACTAGTTGGCAATAATTTCAAATGATTTTAAGCTAAAATTCCCAACATTTTGTTATTGTTCAATATTCCAACGCGTTAAAATGGATGAAACTTTTTGCACATTGATAAAACACTGAAACAAAACAATTTTAGCAGTTTTAAAAGTTTTCAGAATCTTTTATTCTAGTTGGACACAAATTATACGAATTTTGGTTACTCGAATTTTACAGTACATTAAATACTTTGTATAATACTAATTAATATCTATTTAACAATGAGTATCTTTCCAGAATTAGTTTAAACAAACATTTGAATGAAAAGCATTGACATTAATAATTTAATGTGGGTAAACATGCAGGTTATCAAAGTCACCCCGGAACACGAAAACGGACTTCAACTTGACATTATTTTTGAAAAAATAGCTGTAAACGGACAATTTTAGGTAAAACCATCCGATCTTGTTCTCCATACATCAGTACATGGTTTAAAAATATTAAACTCGAAAAAAATGCGTTGCGTCTAAAAATATGTAATGATTACTTCGAAAAGTGATCAATGTCACCCCGGTTTACGGTACTCTATTTCTCTTTCTGAGAGGTTCGAGTTTGAAAAAAAAGTTTTTCTTTTGATTCCGCTTTTTTGTTTTCACTCTATTTTTTATTACAGAAAAATATTTTTTTTTTATTTTCAGAATCTAATGTGACAGATTTTAACAATTTGAAGGTAATCGCGATAAGCTAAGATAAAAGGTGTTTCCTCAGTTAATTTTGGATCGCTGAATACGAAAACCAAGTCCATTTTTTTTCAAAGAAGCATTTTCAAGATTTCTTTGAAAAAGGTGTTTTTGGGCATTGTTATTTGTCAATATCTTGTTCAAATAGCTTCCGATCGAAACAGTTCGAAAGGTATTGATGTGCCGTTTCCGAAAATGTATAATATGCGTAGATCAAATCTCGACAAACATATGATTACGGCTTAAAAGCCAACTGTCAAAATTTTGTTTGAAATGAAATTTCAGACAAACTGTTACCCGCTAATCACAGATGTTTATAGTAAACAAAAGAAAAAAGTTTTATCTTGCATTAACTGCTATGAACTGCGTTTAGCCAGTAACGGTTTGTCCGGAATTTTCTTTCAAAGAGAATTTTAACAGCTGGTTTTTAAGCCGTAATCGTATGTTTGTCGAGAAATGTACATTTATTATGATTACAATCGACCAAGGTAAAAAAAATGTTCGACCTTTTTTAAAAAAATGCATATTTCTAGTAAATTTTTTATAATAAATCAAGGACAGAAGAAAATTCTTTTAGAATCTAATGAGATAGATAATCTTTTTGCATAAATTTTAATCCAATGGTCACAAAAGTCGGATGAAAAAATGTAGATGCTATGAAGCACTGAGTGATGATTGTAACTTTTTATTTTTTATTTTTATTTTTCGAATCATACTTTCGGCTGAAATAATCTTCTATACTTGATAGTTATTGTTTGTGATGGGTACTGTCTTCTCGAGCTTGCAATTATCCATCCTGCGGCATTTGAATGATTTTGGATATTTCATTGTACAACTAAGTGCTCTTTTTAAAATGTGGAAATATCGTTGGAAAAGTTTTGTTTTGTCTGTGGTGAGTACATATTTTACGAATTAAAGGAATTTTAGCCTTCTGCTTCAACAGGCTTCACAGCAGATTCTCAGTTCACAGAATAATACGTGACTAGTGCTACGATCCCACTGAGACTCCTTCCCGATAGGGACTCGAATATTTGACGACTGGCTTATGAGACCAGTGCTACACCCTCTAAACCGCCGCACCAGGGCAGGGTTCGCTAAAATCATAAAATTTCCATTTCGCTCAATGTACCATAGCATCAACATTTTCCATCCGATGTTAGTGATATTAGGCTTAAAATTAACATAAAATATTATTTGTCATCTTAGATTCTAAAAAATCCGAAAAAAAATTGTTTTTTGGTTATAAAATCATTTAAAAATGAGTAACTTTTAAAAATGGTCAAAAATGCACTTTTTTAAACTTTGGTCGCTTGCAGCACTAAAAATTTTACATATGATCGACACATATTATATGTTTTTGGAAAGGGCGTTTCGGCACCTTTCAACCTGCATATTGACTAAATTAATTGAATGATTTTGACACGAAACTACAGAAAGTGCTCAAAAACGAGATTTTTGAGAAAAGCACAAAATCGCTTCTTTGAACAAAAAATGAATATTGTTTTCGTATTCAGCGAGCCAAAATAAGTCTAAAAAATACTTTTTCTTGAAGCTTCATTTTTCTTGTAAACTAGTGTTATTTACGTTCGATCAATTCATTGATTCATGCCCACTCAGCCTATCAGATTTTGATTCTGTCAATAGCTACATTCTACAAAGCCAATTTATGAATGAATACACTGTCACTCGAAAATCCGTTGCAAAAACGCATCTTGTCCATATTTAAAATTGTTTTCGATTCTTGTATATTTATCGATTCGATATATGATTAAGACCACTGCATTCGGTACATTTGTATGCGTACTTTACTGGTCCGGGTGTTTTACCGCACACAATCGAAAAGTTTTCACAATTTTTGAAAGCTAATCTTGTGCTATAAAGATTTAATACCAGATATTAGTTCGATCACGGTTTTCTGTCTTCTTTCTTCAGATCTTCTCAAATAAGATTAATCGAATTCGATCACCTACTACAAGGGACCATTCAGAAATTACGTATCGCTTTTAAGGTGGGGGGGAGTACGACAAGTTCTAACATGTTGTGACATAGGGAGGAGGAGGAGTAACCTAGATCGTTACGTAACATGTTTTCACCGAAGAAAAAAATTAAAGGGTTGTATACAGGACAAATTTTTTTTTTCGAGATAACATAAAATCTCGACGTTTCATGCATTTTAAAGATGTTTTGGAAATTTCATATATGACCGAACGGTTCAGTGTACATTTCCGGAACCATATAAGCGATCCGTACGAAATTTTCTAGACATCTGTGGAGGTATTATAGCTATCATTTAGGACTAAGTGTGTGAAAATCGGCCCAACCATTTCCGAGAAACTGATATGAGTTTGCTAGTTTTGAAAGATGGCCGCTTTTCCCGGGCACTTCCGGAACCATCTATGGTGGTCAATGTAGTCAACGAAAGTTTGTTTGGCCGTCGGTGACCTAGAACAGCAAATTTAAGTTGTTTGAGAGACATTTTAGCGAAATTTTTACCTGTTTTGCTTTCATCGGAGTATCGGTTTGAATAACAATTTGCTATGTGATCGCACGTCACAACCTGTAACTCCGGAACCGGAAGTCGGATCGGGATGAAATTAAATAGCCATTTACGGGGGCGCAACACCTTTCATTTGAGACTAAGTTTGGATGAATCGGTCTAGCCATCTCCGAGAAACCAATGTGACTGTTATTCTGAATTTAGACACTTCCGCCGGGTTACACAAGTTTTTCGACTAGTGGCATCTAAACCTTGTTTATACTCAAAACCATGGAACTTTAAATATCCATGTGGAAAACGCAAATATTAGAAATTTAAAAAAAATGAAAATTCACATAAAAAGAGACTTCAGTGTATTAGCAAATAGACGGTCATTTGTATAATGTAACAATCATTTAAAATTTATCGTCAGCGTTCAAAGATAATTGCGAAAGAGTATATGACTTACTATAACATCATCGTTATATGCGTGCATTAATTTCTTATTAATTATCCAATGATATCACCAGAAGATATATTCTTGATATAAGTTTTCTTGCCTTACTAATTGGGATATCATAAAGAAAATACAGTGAGGAATAAATATTATCATGAGCTATAAATTTGATAGCTTTCTGTTATGACGTTCTAATCGGGTTGGGTTCGAGTCGGGTTCGGGATTTTCAATTTTAAGATGTTCGGGCTCGGATTCGAGTTTTTCAAATTTAAAAAAAATATGGTTCGGGTCGGATTCGGATTCGAAAAAATTTAAACCCGACCATCTCTAACACCATGGTGTCCGAATGATGTAATACACTTTCAAATAGATTCAACATTACTTGGATTTACGGGTTTAGATCACTAATGGTCAATCAAAGTAGGTTTGACCACATTGGCCACCTATGACGGTTCTTGATACCCCCGAAGAACTCGCCAAGTTCCTAAGCTCATGTTACACCTATTTTCCAGCGAACTCCTAACCGATTTTTGTCTTTCTCATATAGAAAGGTTATGCAATCACCCTGAACGTGACCCGCAGGGCCGAGTCTCATACACCATTCGACTCAGTTCGTTGAGATTGGAAAATGTCTGTGTGTATGTATGTGCGTTGTGTGCATGTGGAAAAAAAAATTTCACCTCTGTTTCTGAGAGATGGCTGGACCGATTTGCACAAACTTAGTGTCAAATGAAAGGTTCAATATTCCCATCGACTGCTGTTGAATTTTTTATTGATTGGACTTACGGTTCCGGAACTACGGGTTGAAGAGTACGGCCACACAGTAAATTCCCATATAAACTGGTACCACCATGATATCAAAATGATGCAAAACCTAATAAAATGTATGCAAAATTACTTGGATTTACCAGTCTAGATCAATAATGCCTAATCAAAGTCGCTTTGACCACATTGGCGACCTACGACGCACACCTAGAAAAAATCGTGTAAATTTACGTCTCCTTACCCTGACATATATGAGTATCAAAAATGACTTAATTTTAAGCCTGATTTAAATTTTACATGACGTTGAATTCCGTAAATCACGTAATTTTATTTCCCATATAGTCTTTGTTCTGCAGGGTAGTAAGTGTAATTTTTTGTCATTGCGCATGTAAAGTATATGTGTATTGAAAAATTAAACGGAACACGGTTATGTTTTATCATTTCGAGAATTACGATTTGTTAAATTGTTTCATGTTTGCAATTACGACAACTATAAAATTCATAATTGTTTGGTGTGCGATTCTTGGTTTTAAATGAAAAATGCTCAAAAGGGGGAAAATTTCGAAATCGAATTTGTATTTTTGAAGCCAAATGTTTTTAAAATACATGAAACGTCGAAATTTGATATACACTATAAAAAAAATGTTGACGGAGATTGATTTTTTTAACTTTGGCACATTTTTGCCTTTCTCATATAGAAAAGTTATGCAATCACTCTGAACACGGCCGGAGTCTGCGGCATGCCCGGACAAATGGAAAGTAACTTAGCACTTTATACTGTCGGAACCGACCTCTTTAAATAATGGGATTTTACCAAAGATTTCAGAGCTTTTTGAAACAATGGTTCTCGAATTCTTATTTAAATCATTTAAATTTTTTTATCCAAATCATCAAAAATTACATAGTTTCACCTACGATTGTAATTTTACAAGACGTTTATTTCCGTAAATCGCGTAATTTTACGTTTGCTTTAAATATTCATACACTCTTAGAAAAAATGAAAATTACATCTGACGTAAACAACGTAGCGACGTATTTTTTCTGTCTGATAATAGACTATTAAATGTTGCGATATGTAAAATTAAATAATGTGACTCTTTTGATGTAAAACTCAGACTGACTGGCCCAGGAAAAGCCGAACAACTCACATTTTTATATGTCATTAAATGTGAATTTATGTGAATTGGGACGCTCCTTATATGCAGGGATGTGAACGGTACCGATAAACTACATATTTTCCGGTATATTTACATTTGTACAAGCCGGACAGCCCGCTACAGCGACGCATCACTGCTGCTGCTGCCAGAACGGTAGCCAGACCGAGTACACTTTTCCGTACAGCAGAAAACTACATTTTGGTTTTGCTGCCGTACTCCGACTGCTCGGTGAAAGTGTGGCGCAGTATAGTTTGGCCTCTCGCTTTGTACACTCTTCTCAGCTCTCTGCCAATTCAAAGAGAGAGAGAGAGAGGACCGCACACGAAAGCGTTGATGCCGGTTGTGGCGTAAATGAACCGCATTCATTGTCGTTGTTTGTGGTTAAAAATATTAAATAGATATATTAAATATTAAAAACTGTAATATAAGGAAAGAGAAACTGTACCGCTCGCGTCTGGTGGCTGTACTAGGGGCGGTATTTTTTTCTCATGTTACTGCTTTACACACAGGTTTCCATACAGCGCTGAGCGTCCTGCAGCAGCGAACGGCAGCAGCGTCGAAAAAGAAAGGAGAATGAAGGCAAAAATATTACAGCCGTAGAAAAGGTAGGCATTTTGCATCCTTGCTTGTATGTGCATCTGGCAAGACGTAAAGTAACAAGATTTTTTTTGCTGTGTAGGTGTAATTTTATGGCATTGCGCATGTAAAGTACATCTTTCATGTAAAATTAAACGGAACACGATTATATCTCCTCATTCATTACGGTTTGTTAAAATGTGTCAATTTTGGAATTTCGACAACGACAAAATTCATATTTTTTTGGTGTGTACGTAACGGAAATCGATGAAGTCATTTTGAAATCATCTGCTTTTGGAAACCCGTTCCAAAAATATCCATACCGTTATGGTTATCGATAGTATTTTTTGATCGAATGTCGCCATCTTGGATTTCAAAGAGGTTTCGAACATCCATTTTATTTTTTTTTTAGCCATCAAACCCGTCCCAAAAATATTTATTTTTAATAAGAATAAAATTTTGTGAAATGCTTTAAAGAAACGAATTCTAATAAGAATGTGAACACTTTTTAGCGAAAAAGCCCCGGTTTGGTTCGTAAATGCAGATTGCAGTGTATGTTGCTTAGTTATAAATTATAATTAATAAAATGTATCATTTGGATACTGTTGGTACACATTTGGGTTGCGTCGCATTTTCACCGCGAGGTGGCCCAGCGTGTATCAAATAATCGTTACAAGTGAAAAAAATAATAATGTTATTGTCTGCAATTTTATCGACGACTGTGAATCATTCATTTTTCCCTACATCAAATAGCTTACGAATTATCAGTGATTCAAAAATGTTCAACTTCGTGAGTTGAAAAAAGTTTAAAAAAATTAAAAGGGAGAATAAAAATTGTCAAAAATCAATCGCTTATAAATATGACATGAAATAATCCATACATGTTTCTCGTTAATTTAGGAATTTTTGAATTAAATTTGAGAACGAATTGAATTTATTATTTATTTCTAAATTTCACACCAAAATATTATGAATTTTATAGTTGACGTAATTGCAAACATGACACAATTTAACAAACCGTAATTTTCGAAATGATAAAACATAACCGTCTTCCGTTTAATTTTTCATGACACATCGTCGCTGTTGTGCTATCTTATGACAAGCGACATTTTGCACATTTCGAGAAAAACTATTTTTAAAGTTTGAGATTGAATATCTTGGAACCTATAAATAGTACAAACAATTCAAAGAAGACAATTAATGCTTCTATCTATTCTGTATTAATCTCTCAAATATTATGAAGATCGGTTGACTATGTTGCGAGTTTTTACTATAAATGTAAACAAAAGTCGCACTCACACGTGTCATAAGCGTGTATTGATGACAAAATTTGTATGGCGTGTCTTAATCGTGCATGGAAAATTTTTCATAGAAAAAAATCATCAATTATTAACTTTTATTCATATCTTTGGCTTCATTTGGTCTATAAACAACCGGTGCAATGCATTTTGAAGGAAATGAGTCAGGGAATCTAGAAAAAATAGTTATTTTTGGTTACAGTGTTGCCAAATATGCTATATTTCCAGTTGAAAACTTAAACTGTATTTTTCTCACAATTTGCGTATTTTTCTTTTGAAAATGATTATGCCATTGTGTTTCGCAGATAGTTTTCCACATAAAAACACCTTATACATCAAGATAACTTGAGCCAATCCCCAGACACAGTCATTTGAAGCAAAAAATTAAAAATTTCTTAGCGCGTTTCTCGCTATATCTCAGTAACCAAGCAGAATGTCAAAATTCTGAAAACGCCACTTTGTAGAGATTTTTTTGAAAAGTAATGTAGCATATCTAACTCAGTTTACCCCAAAATGGCGTTTGTCATAAGATAGCACAACAGCGACGACATATGCTTTGCATGCGCAATGACAAAAAATACACTTACTACCATGCAGAACAAAGGCTATATGGGAAGTAAAATTACGTGATTTACGAAATTCAACGTAAAAATTAAATCAGACGTAAAACTAAGTCATTTTTGATGCTCGTATATGTCAGGAGACGTAAATTTACATTTTACATTACGGTTTGTTAAATTCTGTCATGCTTCCAATTACGTCAACGATAAAATTCATATTTTTTTGGTGTGTAGTTTCCAGAATGGCAAAGCATATTCGAATGTCGCTTCCATGCGACAATATTATTAAATATTAAGTATTACAATTATTAATTAATTATGTCATAATTTTAGGACAATCTGATCAGAAAATACCCGACAACATTCTTATGGACTTTAAATTCTTACAGTCTTGAGTCTGTCGACACCTTTTCAGCCCACTGTCGGCAAAGTGTCGAACGGGGTACACCAGTAAACACGACCAACTTTCCCCTCAAAACTTTTCAGCTGTGACCAGCTAGGAAAGTAACACCCCTCAATGAAACCAAACTCCCTTGCGATTCTACTGCACTTCGCATTTCACTGCAGCTTGAGTATACTATATATTTGTAGGTACGAGAAACTTTCTCGGCAAGACAAGAGAATTCTACACATATAACTGGTCGGTTGGGTGGTTGGTCGGTTGGCTGGCTGGCGGTGTAATTGGACTTCTCAATTTCGGCCCATTCTTACATCGGGCGTCTGTCCAGCATAGTGCTAGGTACGACCGAACATCGAGAGCATGAATCAGCCCCAGCACGAGGAGTGTGTGAAAAAACAATTTCCTTCTCGCTCCATCGTCGTATTTATTCATTCATGTTATACAAATGATTTAAGTGCATTTTAATTATTTATTTGTATTTTTCAGTTGGTTCTCAGGCCACCTTCCGCACCGAACTGAACATTCGCCAGGTCGGCAACGAAACATCCACACACAATAATAGTACACCGATGTTTATGCCTGGTGTACCCTGATGCAACGAATGTTCGCCATTTTGGGTGTGTCAGTGCAGTTAAATAATGACCCAGTGGGGTGACGCCTGGCGGATATTTCTTTGTTCTTCAGTGAGACAACAAATTGAATAATCCTGGGCTCGCTAGGGGACTACCGAAAGGAAAGGCAATTCCATCTTTTTCGAGGCTGAGAGCTTCGCCACACAAACACACACACAGAGAAGCAGCAAAGACATAAATGCAAATTACATTTGCAAACCGAATATTATCTCGGTACCCATTGCATCGTTTTGACTAATGTGTTTCCGCTGGCTGTTGTTGATACGAGAACTGAACCGACACCGGGGAAACAGAATTGTTTAAAGTTTTCCCCCTTGAGTTTGGGTGGCAGGCTGCCGGAGCTAGGCGAAGTGACCTACATTCTTTTCCATCCCCGGCCGGAGAAGCGAAGGGCTCTATCCACTCGGGCAGTATAATTGATGTCACTTAATGGGCTCATCTATTTTTTATTGAATGGTATTAATAAATCAGCGCCTGATATATGTGATGCCATGGAAAATCGTCCCATTTGTGGGTGATTTTTTACCGCAGGCGTGAGCGTTGGCACCGATGCGATGAGATGAGATGAGGGCTTTGTTAAAATGTGTACTTTTTATCCGCTTTTTTATTCAGTTAATGGAGTTCGGGTGATTGTTGGTGGAGTTTAATTTTTATTTTTCAATCATTCGCTATTTATTTGCGAATAGGTTATGTAGGGCAATCAGGATTTCCCAGAAATCGATTTAATAACACGTTTCGGTGGAATTGTGTTGGTATTAAAGGATTTCAAATAACTTTCCCTCTGGATCATGACTATCGATACAAATTAATTGGTTTGCTTCGCTGTGGGCTTTGCTTGATCAAGGAAATTCATTGATGGAGACGTAAATTGGAAATTTGGTTAACATGAGGATAGGAACGTGACTATCGTCTGGTGTAAGCCATCGGTCATGCTTTCGATTAATCTTTCGATCTCTGTTAAAGTTTTTTTTTCATTAGAGAGAAAGATTAAAGGATTCTTACACGGAGAACCAAAATTCGGCACAGATGCGAAAACATTAGTTGATTTACTGAATTGGATTAGTTATTATTTAGGACAACTAATCAAATTCTCAATTTGCTGATTTCGATTAGTTGTTCTCGATCCTCCTGAATAGAGCTAAAACGCTAGTTGAATTTTCTGTTTTTCCTGTTGATTTGACAAGGGAAAATGATGCTGTCACTTTTAGCGAAGACACATTCTCCATCTTCTCAACTAAAGTTTTTGCTGAATTTAGTACTATTTTCTGTTGGTTTCAACTAATATATTCTCTAAATTCAAAACTTTTTTGCATTAAAATCAGATATGTTTTAGTTGAATTTCTGATACAAATATGCTAATTTTAGGGAGGTTATTTTGTTAAATCTAAATATTTCTTCAGTTGATTTAAAAAAATGTCAGTTTTGAATTTAAGCCATACTGTTTTTTTTTTAATTTTAAATCTTTTGTAGTTAAATTTACACCCAAAACAAAAATCTCTTGCAATTATTGCAAGCGACAATCACTTGCAAATAATGTTAGCATCGCTTGCAATTTTGCAGTTAAAGCCGCTTGCAATTGTTGCAAGCATATAAAATCACTTCATCTCTCGCTATACGTACATACGTTTCTTCAACACACTGTCAAAGGATTACCACCACATTCACATGCCTATGCTGGTTGGTATAGCAACGCACGGCGAGTTTTTATTTTCCGTCTACTATTTATTCATTCCTCACCAACATCATCAAACGCAGTTTTGTGGTTTATTCATTACACACGAGACGGCATCAAATTGTGTAAGAGTTTAAACGTCCTGTTCTTATGTGTAAGGACAGATCAGTGCTTGTAGTTAGCGCTATGATGCGGAAAGGCCTGAGTTCAAATCTGGCTGCTTGTTTTACTTTTTTCATTAATCGTGAAATCATCTAAGTGTTTATATATGGCTTTTATCCACTTATTACTATCTGGTAGTATGGTTGGGTGGATAAAGCATTGATTAGTGATCTGTTTGTGCAGGATTCATTTTTCAATGCCAACAGTCTTTTTTTCTAACGCATATTGGTCACCAATACACATACATCGCTAATACATAGGCAAAATTCGGTTTTTCTGTTTCTTGCATTGCATGCAAGGAAGCTTCTTGCAATTTTCGCACATTACCAGAACGCTTGCAATTTTCGCTCGTATTTATTGCATTAATGTAAGCGAATCTTACCGGGTACGTTTTGGGTGTAGTATGTTCATATTTTAAATTTAAGATAGCTTTGGTTGAATGAAGCGTTTTTTCTATTGATTTAAAAAGAACAAAATTCTCACAGAGAACATAAATTCAGCTCAGAAACGAAAACATTAGTTGATTTTCTGTTAATTTCAACGCAAGTCTTTGTTATAACCCGCAATGGTTAATGGTGAGGTGGTTAGTTTTAAAAGTTCTTTTTAAATCCAGTGGCAGGAATTGTTGATTTCAACCTTTCTTAATTTTTAATTTAATTTTTTTTAGTTGTATTCAACGATTTGAAATAAGACTGCTTAAAAATATAAAAAAAATATTTAAATTGTGTGACCAATGCATTCTCTTATAACTATTTAATTAGATTGGAAATGATTATGAGCAATTTAACGCTTACTGGCTAAATTATTTTGTTACAATGTTTAATTTACTTAAGCTTACTTTGTTTTTTAAGTTTTGAACGGTGTAAATTTTTTATCAATGTTAGCTTAAGACTCTTAATTATCAAATATCATTTCTGATAGGGGATATTACCCAGTATAATTGGAAACTAGTCGGAATAGTGAATTCTACTGATCATCTCAACGAATTACGACATAAAATATTATTCTCGCCCTATGTTACATAGAACTGCCACACTCAACACTAGGTTCCTGTTTGGACAATGTTTGTTCTTGCATATTTTATCATCTATATTATACTGCCGTGATCCGCATAACAGTCCCATTTGCTATGGGTTTCCTATGCAGGTGGGACTGTTATGCGTATCACGGCAGTATACCACTTATAAAATAGTCACACACCACCTTTTACGTGCGTGCTGTCATAAGCTAGTTACCGTATTTCAAAATTTATATATTTAGCATCATTCCCAGTGCACGGTAATAGCAAAATCTAATTATCTTAGTCAATATTTTTTCATTGCGTTCCCATAGCAAAATCTAATTATCTTAGTCGATATTTTTTCATTGCATTCCCATTATCACACTACACCTGACTGCATTAACTTATACCTTAGTGATCCAATACGAGAATAGATAAAGGAATCTTGATGCACGTCGCGGCGTTTTCCCTTTGAGTGTAGCTTCCATCAACAAATAACGACACCTCTGGGTACTTGCACAACCATGAATGTCCTATGTTCAATTGTAGTAACAAGAACGGGTCAAAATGAAATGTAAGTACTTATATATGGTGAATCTGAAAATTAAAAACATTAGATACGAACATCTTGATTTCATCATATGAAATAGTAGACTCAAAACACTATACTAGGATTGTCGATTTCCGAAACATTCGGTATTTAAGTGTCAAAAAATAGGCGCTGTGGAGAGCGGAAAAGGTAGAGCTAACAGTACCATTAGCTACGATTATAATTGTAACGATTATGTTCTGTATCTACTTACGAAAAATTTACAGAAAACCCACCTTCAATTTTGTCCACCAAAAATTTCAATGCGCCAATCGTAAGTTAATTTCCATTGCAAATGCATATACTGAAATTAGAAGTTCATCTGTAGTTCTGCTCCGCATTTGACCTTGTATATGTATCATGGTGATAAATTCACAGCGACAATATGTTCAAATCTGTAATTCAAAAACACAAAACAAAGAAATTTGCTACTTTCTAAATAATAATAAATATCTGATGAATGAAGTCTACCAAGAGAGCTCGTCGAAAGTACAGTTGATCATTCTGAAAAGTCGATTGGATTTATAAACAGGTTAATGAATATTAACGTTCGTTCATATATTCAATTTCAATACTTACTGCAAATAGGAACAAAAAACAATGAGGAAGAGAATACAGGAACAGAACTATTTCTTCTTGTTTGCTCCATAGTACTTTTAGTTTCTCCTGGTACTGTAGCAAACCTATAGGTTTGTTCCAGTACACGGAAGTTGCTCCGGAGCTAACAGAAATGAAATACTCCTTTTTACTCTGGTTTGTTATCAGAGGAAGTAAAAAGTAGACAATACAGGAACGATTTTCTCCCTGCTTGCTACAGAATGCTTCCAGTTTCTCCTGGTACTGGAATAAACCCTTAGTAAACCGTGCAACCAATTTTACTGGATTTATCTGCGCGTGTCTTTATATTAAAAACATCGTCTTTGGTAACTACTAATGCACTCAAATAAATCTTCACTTTCAAGTTACGTGAAAAATCCCCTAGAATGATTTCTTTGACCACCCGAATAGAAATGTACAGTAACAAAGCCATGATTTGCACTGTTACAGTACAGTAATTTTACAATAGTTTACAGTAAGTTTTAGTGTTATGCTACAATACAAAAACAATAAACTTTAACGTTTTTATAGTAAATTTCAATGTAAAATAGACTTTTACAGTGAAAAAGGGGAGAGGTTAGTATCTTAACATTAAAAAAATCAATTTTTCTCCATACATTTTTTTCTCGAAAACAGTAAAATTTAATGTGAATGCACTGTATCAGTTTTTTGCTTAACAGTGAAATTTAGTGTTACATGACATTTTATTGTAAATCTACTGTGAGAACTTGGCATTGAATAATGTTGAAACAGTAGTAACTATAATATTTATTGTTTTATGATTGTTTGTAGGGTAAATGCTATTGTAAAATTCTATACGGGCATCTTTAATGGGTTTTTGTGGCTACGATGAGTACCATCTACATGATTCAAGCAAACGTCAAATAAGTTACGTGAATTTCAGGTATGATTTTTTTTTTAATTTCAATATGGCGGATAATTCCAGTCGCACACAGAAAAAAAATATTAGTAAAAATAAGAGTTTTTCACTCTTAGCAAAAAACAACCAACGCATACTCTTAGTTTAAAAATAAAACTTTTGTTTTGAGTACTATTCTTCATTTACTTAAAAGGAAAACTTTTATTTTGATTATTATTTTTGAATCTTGATTAATTTAAAAGTTTTACTTTCGACCTAATAGTTGGCGTTGGTTGTTTTTTGCTAAGAGCGGGACACTCTTACTTTTACCAATATTTTTTTCTGTGTGTAGGAGCGTAAGTCTATTTGAAAATCTCTAAAAATTGTTTATTTATTAACATCTAAACCTTTACAGTTCTTCAAGGTTACTAACAGGCCGAAATTGATCTACTCCAGTAATTACACGATAGCAGTCTGGAAAGGGACGATCCATAAATGACGTAGCATTTTTTGAGTGATTTTTAACACCCCCCCCCCCTATCGTACCATTTCGTCACAAACCTCTAAATACCACCCCCTGGTAATTACGTAGCTTGACGGTAATTCTCCCCCCCCCCCCTTGACCCCGTAAAATTTAAAAAAATGAAAAACGATGTTAGTTATTCCCCTTTAAAAAACTACGTAGCATGACATGACCCACCTGTCGTCACATATCACAAAATACAAAACTCCCCCCTCCCCATATATTGCTACGTCATTTATGGAGGATCCCAAACTGCGCTTTTGTAGAAATGGAATGTTCGACAAGAACGGAAGCTAAACTTTTTCCGGTATAGTTCACCATGCTATTATTCCGCAGGTCTGCTTGAATCGCTAGAGAATGTTTTACGAGTAGAACAGCGAAAGTGAAATTATTAATTCTATTTCTTGGAAGGGATATTTAAAAAAAACTCCAAAATTGATAATTTATGTTGCTCCAGATAATAAAGCTGTAATACAAATTGTTAAAGGTAAATATGTGAAAAATACATGGAAACATTACGTTTTAACCGAAGTGTTCTATTACATTTTTTTTGGTTCAAAAATATCACATTGTCCCTGGAAACATTTTTGAAAGTTAAGAATTCTGTATAAATTATTATGCATACCGGAAATTCCATTTAAAAATGTATTAATTTTACATTACTTTAAATAAAATTGGAATTGAATAGTATTGAGATACCACATACAAATTATTTCCACAGAATGTAGCATCTACTCGTTATGATGTTTCTTAAAGATGATTAGTACGTGAAAATCCACTGAAAAGTACATGAAAAACCCTTTTTACATTTACGGGATAGGATAATAAATACAAATCAGTCGATTTCCATGTAACATCTACGTGAAAAGTAGGGTGGAAAATATTCACATAACTTTTAAGAGAATATTTTTTCGAGTGTAAGGTGACTTGTGACTCCCCAGTAAACGAAAAAGCAAATAGGTGGATATACGCTATTAGAATTCGGATTCGAGTCGGGAACGGATTTTAATTTTCCTAATATGCGGGTACTACCCGGGTTCGCTATAGGATTTTTTTTTTCGTGTTCGTGTACGGGTTGGGTTCGAGTTTTGCATTTTTTTAAATCCGGGTACTGGTAATCTTACATAAATAATATTCGGGTTCGGGTCGGGTCCGGGTACGAAAAAACCCATACCCGCCCATCTCTAGTGCAGACTAGAGTCTGTGGTATTATAGAGTCCCGTACAGAGAAATGCGCAACACAGCCTGCCCCTCTTCTTTGTTTCTGGCACCCACTGTTTTTGCTGTAACTTTGAGTGACTTCTACCGAGTAACACTATAAATAATTATAGTGAACTGAAAACCTACTGTTACACTTTATTCATAATACTCTTCCATGTAATTTATTGGACATTGTTACAAAAAAGTATAATAAACTTAATATAGTGTCATGTTTAGTCGATTGAGATATTTCGCCAAGATATTATTTTTATCAATCCTAATACTTTTCTTATATGTTTCCCGAAAGAATAATGTTTGTTCAATTTCACTGTTCCAATCATGTGCTCTCGCTCTAACATGTTGTTTCCTGGTTGTTTTCTATTACGCTGAACATATACAATAACATAAACAGTAGTTAAAATATCTAATCAAGAGTTCTCATTAAAAAAAATACTATGAGTGTGAAAGAAATTATAAATCAACAACTCTACCTAAATTTATGAGTGTATATTTATGCATTCCCCTAGGTAGGTACAGTTTAATGGCAAACTATTCAAAATTGACATAATAAATGCAGATTGAATTGTCATAAAGATATTCACTTTCAGCCTAAATCCAGTGATCGCTGCGTATGCAATGAGCGGCATCTTCATAATACGGTCATTTTTAACCATTTACGCACTACACAAGATGTCGAAGACATCCGTGTTCTATCTCACGGAATAACTTCAGTTGATCCTCGATGTATAACACCGATTTCGATGGACATGAAACTAAAATATGCATCAGCCGATAAAAATTCAACATGTCATCATTATACACGCAACTATTTATCCCCAGGTGTACAAATCCGTAATAAGTATTGTGAAGAATAATCTGAGGGACTTGAAAAAAATACCATCACATTGCGGCATGCTACAACCTTTTGAATAGAGGCACAAAATTCAAACGTGCAGTTTTAGATGCACTATTATTAGATATGGAGATAGCAAGTTTCTGTTTTTTTTTGAAAAGAGAAGGATTATGCATTTGTCAATAGCCTTGCATTCTTGGAATGGCTTAATGCTTCAGTCCTGATTGGTGAAAATCATCTAGACAAATGATTAAGAATCAGATCAACTGTGCCTAATAACAGTCTTGAAAAACTGTTCTAAGAAGTCCCTGGTAATTTATGATATCCTGAAAGCAATTTTGATTTTCTGTTTGAGAATATTCAACATTCACATAACAGAGGTAAGAAACATTTTGTTTTCATTCATTTAGCTATATCGCATGAGAGACGTAAACAAAATGTTGAACGGATGTTCGGCTTCCACCAACGCACTATGCGTCGTTAGTCAGCTACGACTTCAAATATGTCACCGACCGTGTTGTGCATTTGCGCTATGGTTTTGCTACATCCGATACTTATTACATCATCGTCGTTTGGTGAAGACTCTTGAGTTGATTATGGTCAACTATGACAGGACAGTTGCGTTACTGCAAGGACAGTCGAATTTCTTTATTGCGCAATGCTCACTAAGGAAAGTTTGCTTCTTTTTATATGCTAATATGTCTCGCTTTTTTATATAAACTCGTATATACAATATATATGCTAGGTGAGATACATTGGTCACTACTGATGGATTTTCTTGGATTCTGGTTTTCAATATTCTAAACGTGCAATCCATATCTTTGAATAAATTAGCAGACTGACAGTTCAAACAATTAAAGAAGCAAAACAGGTACTTACTTTCTATTTCGAACCGCTTTGTAGACACTTTGCTAGACAATAGTATTGCTAGTTACACAATTCTAATGACGGTAAGAATTCTTCCCACTTGTGTCTTCAACGAGCTCGATTCTCTGTACATGGCAAATAAAACTACTGAACACTGCAAACAAGACTAGCAGGAAGCTCAAGATTTAGCGACAAATGTTTAATTCATTTTTATTCCTAGTTTTTTTACTACTCACCATTGACGCCGCTGTTAGTTTATAAGCACTGGGCTATATAGCTTCGATATCTTACACTTTCTCTCAGCACTAAAATGGTATTTCATGATAATGATACTTTACAAATATTTTTTGATCGAAAACAACTTGTTAATACACAGCTTACTACAGACGACGGACTCTTGAATGATAAAATATTTTTTTCCATTTGACATTACGAATAACTTTTTGCTAAAACAGTAATTTTTCTAGTTACAAAAGTAACTGACGTTGCTGATTGTTTATGTGCTGGATTCTTACAGCAAATATTACTAACTCAGTAAAAATGATACTTGATTTCAACCATATACATAGTTGAAGAAGCAAATTTTATTTTTAATTTTCGTTTTGCTGGATTGTGTCCATGGTTTTGGTCAGCTAAAAGTGTTTCTTAAAATCAACAAAGCAAATCAGAAAAATCCGAGTTGAATTTCAACTAAACTGTTAGTTATTTTTTCGGATTTGTTGTTAAAATTAACTAATCTAAAAACAGAAATTGAAATTAGAAAATGAGCTGATTTTTAGCTTTCCGTGTATAAAATCGGTGCTCCAAGCAACTTAGAACATGGTAAGCTTTCTCCAATCGCCGTGCTTTGGTCTTAGTATTTATGTATCTGCCTCTGTGTATCGTATTGGATTTATATTCTAAATTTATGGCAATTATTCGTCGGATTGAGAAACCTCACCACTTGGTTTTCCATTCCAATGACATCATTGACCCAGCTGAATTTTTTTAATCATTTATTCTAGATTTTGGCCCAGCTGCGGTCAACCGTATTGGGGTGACGCTTGTATTTCTTCCGGGTAGGTGTGTAAGCCAGTTTATTACTTACCCAACCTATTTTTATACTAAAAACTGCTTTCCGATACATTCACCGACCGAACTATCAGTTTTACTTTTTAGAACGGCTGACTGATTGCTCTCTTCTTTCGACATCTTAACGTTTGTTCAGCACTTTTTATTTACATCTTATAACTGACAGAATGTGCTTCCAAATATGTCTGAATCATGCGAGATTACTACTTTAACTTACTGCAAAAATCAATCACACTCTTTGTATTTAATAAGTTCAGAGGGGTATATTTGACTTTTGAGTCAATAAATAATATCGAACACTACTTTCTTATAATGTCCAGACGTTTCAACCGTTGGTTTCGGCCTTATTCAGCGAAAATTATGGGAAGCGTTTTTGTTGTTAGCTTTCTACGCTTTCTACAAGCGAAGAACAAAAACGCTACCTATAATTTCCACTGAAGAAGGCCGAAACCAACGGTCGAAACGTCTGGACATTATAAAAAAATAGTGTTCGATATTATTTGTTGACTGAAAAGCCGAATATACCCCTCTATGCCAACGACAGTCGTATCATCGCCCATTATTTAACAAGTTCTTTGCGAATAACACTGTCCCTCCTGATTAGAGGCAATGGAAGGTCATCGCCATTTGAAAACTAGGAAAACCAGCCTCCGACCATAACTAGTATCGGCCGTTGTTCGACTTACAGTCAGATACACAATTTGGCTTCCACAAAGGCAAAGGACCGAACGATTATCTTGCGTTCTGCTCAACAGAAATTCAAATAACCTATACTACCAAAGCGCAGATGGCATTAGTGTTCTTAGATATTAAGGAACTTTTGCTTCAGTTTCTATCAGTGTTCTTTCAGAGAGGCTGCACCATCATGGTCTTTCAGCGATTTTAAATATCTTTTTGCTGAATTTGTTTTCCGAAATTATTTTTCGTTCTCAGAAGTTCCTTGACCTGCTTCAGAGTGCTACTATGTGACAGTATTCACCTTCACAAAGTTTCAAGAGTTAAAAATAATCAAAAATTTTTTTTACGGCTGAAAATGAACCTGATGCGACTCGCGGTGAATTGAAAAAAATATTCATTCAAATATCCATGTTATTCATGCAGTTGATTATCGTACAATCAGAGCCGTAGCGTGCGGTTGAACAGTTTGGTCCCTGCCAAGGGCGCCAACATTATGGGGGCGCTAAAATCTTGAGCTGCTGTACAAAATAAGTGAGGTTAAGTCATCAAAAATAAGTGATGATAAGAATATTATTTCCAGATACACACAAAATTATTGTTTGAAAGTCGAACTGAAAAAGAAAGCCAACGAAGACAGCCAAGAAGCGCATAGCTGGGACTCTACCAAAGGTACCAGAAAACTACGCTACGGTTATGTTAGTCCAGAATAAACAACGAACAACACAAAGACCTTAAATTTCACCAAAAATAGTGAAAATTTTTGCAAGCTTTTTCCACCATTTTTCTCAGTTTCATAGAAGCAAGGAGAACGGTCATGTGGTCATGGGCATTCAAGCAGACCACCTTTTTAAAGCTGTATCAATTATCATCCAGAAGGTAATCGCATGCCGCACCATGAACATTGAAGCCTTCTCGACGCCAGGAGTCCCGAAATATCACAAAGTTGCCGGCCCAACATAGGTCCAACCAAGCCGGCACAAAGTTGAATCTCTGGTTGAAATGTCACATGAAATTTTTGGTGTTCCTGGAAGCGTTATTTCTTCTCAAATGTCTAAGATCAGGTGCTGATTGCTCGGATTTGTGGCAGAGATCCCTCTTTCTGGTATATTTGGCGATCTTTCAAGAGAAAGAAAAATATGGTAACAAAGACAAATTTGCATGTAATTAGTGCAATACTACATGCATGACGTGCGGCACTAATAACCGATAATGTAGACTATCCTTGTCGAAGAAGACGCAAAGTAGTCTCACCAAAGCCGACATTAGTTTGAAGGAACACGCCATTTTGTCCCGTCCGATGCTATTTTCATTCCGATTAGCTCACTGGAGCAAGGGGTGCTTGAAACAGTGAATCCAGTCCTTCAGTAGATCCACTCACACCAAGTTCGAATCGATAACTACTCCATCGATCTCAACTTTGTGAGCGGGCATGTAATCGCGTTACCTCATCCTTAATTTTTTGTCGCCAATAACGTCATTTGTTTACCTTAGACAACATATCAAAATTCTGAGTTTATCTAGGCGAAGTTTCGAGATCTCTGGCATAGCAAAATATTTCTGCGTCTTGCGTAATAATAGAATATTTAGCGGACTACCTTTGATCCGAAAGAAGGTACGATATGGTCAAACTTAGTTCAATGTGTTTGATTTTAAATGGAAACACGGAGTCTTCGAATACGAACTTTGTTCGATATCTTAACCCATTCATGCCCATGTTGTTTGTGGACAACAACGATTTTAAATAGCTATAGCTTGTTAAGAAATTTTAAATTAGTTTCTCAACTCAAAATCATTTCAAACCAAATTTTTCACTGGTTTTTTAGACCCACTAGGAAAATTTATTCTGGAGGAACTAGAAAATTTTATTCGGGTAGGGAGGTACATGATGAGCGAAGGACGGTTTAGGAAAAAGTGGTGAGTGATGTGGGGGTACCCCTCGCCGTATTCCCCTAATTACGCCCCTGTTAAAGTACAGAAAACCTATACAAGTAAAAAAAAGCCGGAATTAAGTTGACGATGTTCATATTGATTGCGTAACCTTTCTATACGAGAAAGGCAAAAATGTGAATTTGCTGTGTGTCCGAACTCTTGAACCCGTAACTCCGGAACCGGGAGTCGGAATTTAATGAAATTCAATAGCATGGGAACGTTGTACCTTTGATTTGAGACTAAGTTTGAAAAAAAAACGGTTCCACCATTCCTGAGTAACCGATGTGCTTATTTTTGATCACATACATACATACACACGCACACACACACACACACATACGCACAGACATTTGCTGAATTCGATGAACTTACTCGAATGGCATATGACAGACGGCCCTCCGGGCCGGAATTTAGTAGACGATGTTCAGAGTGATGGCATAACCTTTCTATGGGAGAAAGGCAAAATACAATATTTTTAATTTTTATATTAAAATCGCAGTTTGAAAATTCCATAATGCCATAGAGGCAACTTCTGTCAAAACAATTTTTACGAGAAGATACAAAATCTGTTGTTTCATGTATTTCTAAGACATTTTGCATAAAAAATTATGCAAAAACAGTCTTTTCAAACCCCTGTATCAACTCAAATCCAGAATTTTTCAACTCCCCTAAAGGCTATCTTAAAAAAATAATTCAGGATGACATTAGATCTCGATGTTTCATTATATCTTTAACCATTTAGCATCAAAAATTTGGCTGTTTTGCGAAAGCCCTTAATAGTTTCCGATTGAGCTAAAATTTTGCAAGAAGATTTTTTCGAGGTGCGAATGCTGTTCAGATGCGTTCAGTTATTAAAGAGACTGTGCTGCACACATTCTCCCCACAAATCTAATGGTTTTAGATTTACCTACCAACAACCGTGCCCACATAGTTACAGTTCCAAGAAGGTTCTCCGTTCGATGGAGCATCGATAACACTCCTTGTTTTTTTTCTGAGGAAAATATGGGAGTTCCTGAGTGCTACATAAATTAGCTTGAGTTCTTTCGAATTGCACCATTCCGGGTAATGAGAATGCGGACACTTAGATTAAATTGGTAATGAGGAGGCGGATACTTAGGCATTGGAAGGTGATATTTCAGTATTTCTTGTCAGAGGGCGCTCTAAATTGGCAAATTTCGTGGGACAATGGAAGTCCCATAGGTATCAACAAACCTTGGTTCAAGGGGATGGAAAAAGGTTGTGACTTCCTTCGGGTGATATCTTGAGTCATGTCCAATCATTATACATGTTTAATGCGCATCTCCGACATATTCGGGTCATGGATAGCGATCTCTGCGCTTGTCGTGGCGGTTATCGCGACATTAAACATGTTGTTGGGTCGTGCACCTAGTGTTCTAGCACCAGCACTGTCTCTGTTAAGGGGTTACACACCTTTTTGTGCGAAAAATATCAAGAAAGTTTGAACTTACGTAAAGGAATAAAGCAATAATTTCATTACATCAAACTTATAGTATTTTAGTAGTACATTTTCCAGTAAAATAAACAAGTATGAGTTTATAAAAATATATTGCTAATTGGCGGAGTTATGGCTTTTCCCCGAAACCCTTTTTATTTAGGAGGTTTGCGGTGATCACGATTGATGACCAATGACTCTCTACCACAATCCCAAAATTCTAAAATTCCATTAGCATATGAGTACTCCTCGTACCGTAACGGTTAGTTGAATAATTTAAAAAAAATCCCGGATTCGGGAACGATTTTCTTAAAAAACCGCTCTTTTAAGCTCTAAAAATTGTATTAAAAATGTAATCCTAAATCTACAAACTGGGACCTCTTTTTAGAAAACTTGGCGACTAAATTTCTTGGATATTTTCCAACAATTAGTCAACTAGACGACTTAGATGACGTCGTGGATACGACAAACTCATTCATATTAGCATCCTACGAAGAAGCTTGTCCACTTCGTACTGTTAAATCGACTAGGGGAACCCCTTGGTGGAGGGCTGAGCTTGAAAGAATGAAGAAAGTTATGAGAAGAGCTTGGAACCGGCGTCAGCGTGATGACTCCAGGGCTTTCAGGTCAGCTCGTAGTGCATATAAGAAATGTCTTAGATCTGCAGAACGGGCTGGCTGGCAAAACCTATGCACTAATGTCTCTAGTCTGAACGAGGCTAGCAGGTTAAATAAAATTCTCTCCAAATCGAATGATTTTCAGATGAACTCCTTAAAAACCAGAGATGGTGTTTATGTGACGGACGAAAAAGATGTTCTTAATTGTCTTTTCGACACACACTTTCCAGGTTGTATCGATCCGGAGTTGAACAATGTTCACAGATCTCATTCTGGTGATTCAGACTCGTGGGCGTTAGCACGTACATTGGTTTCCACTGAGTCGGTTAAGTGGGCAGTTGACAGCTTTGCTCCATACAAATCACCCGGAAAAGATGGAATACTTTCCGTGCTACTGCAAAAGGGATTTGATATTCTTAAACATGTCTTGAAAAAGATTTTGCTTTCCAGTCTTGCTACCGGGTATATCCCGAAAGCATGGCGAGAAATAACTGTTAGATTTATTCCCAAAGGGGGGCGCCCAAGCTATGAAGAAGCCAAGAGTTTTAGGCCTATCAGCTTAAGTTCTTTTCTTCTGAAAGCTTTTGAACGGATAATCGATCATCACATCAGGAACGTTAGTTTAGTTGAATATCCACTGCACAAAATGCAACATGCATATCAGTGTGGGAAATCCACGATCATTCTGCTTCAGGATGTTGTTTACAACATTGAGAAAGCCTTGTCGCTCAAGCAATCTAGCTTGGGTGTATTCCTAGATATTGAGGGTGCTTTTGACAATGTGTCCTTCCAGTCTATTCTGGACGCGACGCGCGGTCATGGGATACCTGCATGTATCTCGGGTTGAATAAACGCAATGCTTAGCAACCGCATATTTTGCTCGTCACTGCGACAGGCTGAGATACGGAAGTTGAGTATTTGCGGTTGTCCTCAGGGCGGCGTTCTGTCACCTTTGTTATGGAACTTAGTAGCTGACGGCTTGTTGATGAAACTCAATGAGCTTGGATTACCAACCGACGGGTTTGCTGACGATTACCAAATACTAATTACTGCACTATGCTATATTTCACCCTATGGAGGAAAATTTGGTAAAAACCAAAATTTCTCACTAGGGTGAAAATTTGTTGGTAAAAACCAGTCTTTGTACAGGAGGGCACAATTCTTTATTTCATACTATGTTGCGTTTCGGCTTCGCCTCATCAGAAACCGACACTAACACAATGTCGGAATAGATTAGCGCCGGCTTGACGCAAATCCCTTAAAACTAAAACACACTATGTGTTTCAATCAAACGACTGATCAAACGTGATGTCCCGTTCGAGCAGAAGTTCTGTTTATGCCGATGAGACACAAGTGAAGCCGAAACTTGTCTTGGCTTAGCAGGCCTATGCGAAAGCACTATGCTATATTTGATGAGGCGAAGCCGAAACGCAACATAGTATGAAATAAGGAATTGTGCCCTCCTGTACAAAGACTGGTTTTCACCAACAAATTTTCACCCTAGTGAGAAATTTTGGTTTTTACCAAATTTTCCTCCATAGGGTGAAATATAGCATAGTGCTTTCGCATAGGCCTGCTAAGCCAAGACAAGTTTCGGCTTCACTTGTGTCTCATCGGCATAAACAGAACTTCTGCTCGAACGGGACATCACGTTTGATCAGTCGTTTGATTGAAACACATAGTGTGTTTTAGTTTTAAGGGATTTGCGTCAAGCCGGCGCTAATCTATTCCGACATTGTGTTAGTGTCGGTTTCTGATGAGGCGAAGCCGAAACGCAACATAGTATGGACTAATTACTGGATTTTGCATCGGAACAATCTTTGACTTAATGCAACAGGCATTAAGAGCTGTCGAACAGTGGTGTCGACACGTTAAACTATCAGTTAACCCAAGTAAAACTTCAATGGTTCTTTTCACGAAGAAGCGAATAACAACCGGGGTTCGTCCCTTGCAGTTCTTTGATTCTGAGCTACTGTGTGCAGATCAAGTCAAATACGTTGGAGTCATATTGGATTCCAAACTGAATTGGTCTGCTCACATTGAGTTCAGAGTCAAGAAAGCGTGCATGGCCTTCGGGCAGTGTAGACGAACTGTTGGAAAGACCTGGGGTCTCAAACCTAAATACATCTATTGGATTTACACGACAATTGTACGTCAAATACTGTCATTCGGATGCCTTGTGTGGTGGCAGAGGCGAGAGGTGGTAACAGTCCAGTCAAAGCTAAACCATCTGCAAAGAATGGTGCTCATGGCGTTGACTGGTGCTTTCACCACGACTCCGACTGCTGCTCTTGAGGCACTTCTAAATATCAAACCATTACACATACACCTCAAACAAGAAGTACTATCATGTGCATACAGACTGCAGGTTACTGGGCTTTGGAACAGTAATCATGTTGATCTTGCTACCAGTCATACACGATTGTGGTCACAAATGGTTACATGGGGTGAAGATATTCTTGCTCCCAGCGATATTACACTCACTTGTAGTTTTCCTTACAGGACATTCCATGTGAAGATTCCCTTTCGAAGGGAGTGGTTGTCTGGCTTTATGGAAAGACAACAACAAACGCAAGTAGTCTGTTACACTGACGGTTCTCTGATGGAGGCACGTGCTGGTGCTGGTGTCTACTGTCATGAAATAAGATTGGAACAATCTCACTCACTAGGTAGATACTGTACTATATTCCAAGCAGAAATCTTTGCGATTATGTGCGGGGTGCAATCGGCCCTTCCACTGAGTTTGTCCGGCAGAGTTATAAAATTCTGCTCCGATAGTCAGGCTGCAATCAAGGCCCTTAGCTCAGACAAATCCCGGTCCAAGCTAGTGATCTGGAAATGAATGGGCTGACGAATTGGCCAGGGCAGGTACAGCGATTGACTTCGTTGGTCCTGAGCTCACGCTGCCAATTTCGACAAGTTGGATAAGGCAAAAAATACGGTCCTGGGCATCGTCCGAGCACCGCAATTATTGGAGAAATCTACAAACGTGTCGCCAAACAAAGGCGTTTCTAGAATAACCGTGCCCAGTGATTTCAAAAAGTCTCCTACATTTTTCGAAGCTCCCCTGCGGCATGCTTACCAGGGCTTTAACCGGCCACTGAAAACTCAATTATCACATGGCAACTATTCAGCGCGCTGAGTCTTTTTCATGTGATCTTTGTGAACCCGACTACGGAACCTCATATCATCTGATATGCAACTGTCCAGCGGTAGCGCTATTGCGATTTCGAGTCTTCGGCCGTCCTTATATAGACGAAACCATGTTTGGACGACTAAAACTAAAGTTTCTTATCCAATGTGGTAAAGAGCTTTGAATTTTTTAAAACTGTGATTTGGTAAATGGATTCTTGATTGCGGTGAAAATCATTAGATTTGCTTAACCGTTCCACGTATCGTCACCACATTCTTTGCACCATATTCTTGCACAAGTGAGTGTAACATGTAACTTCTATGATCTCTTAAAAAATACGTTTATTTAGGCCCAAATGCTGTAGCTTAACGAGGCCGATAATTCATTTTTTTTATATTACATGTCACATGTTAGTGGGGGAAGGGAAAGCCGTATTTAGGGGCGGCTTGCTCCCCTCTTATGTAAGTAAAGGAAAAAGGTAGGAAGTGGGATACATATTGTGTAATTGACATCGTCGTTTGCTGATTGATCATTGTGGCGGATATGCACACTTTGTTGTAGTGTTGTAGTTTCCAGCCTGTAATCGCAGGGGCGAGGTGAGGGTCGATATTTCGGATAATTATTGGCACTCTATATCGTCTGCATGTGCGGTATGTCATGATGTTCTGGATAGACGGTTATCAAGAAGAGTGTGCACCGAAGACTCGTGAAGCAATGCCATATTGTAGATACAGGGATAGGTTGGTGAGATTCTACTGTGAATGAGAGAGGGTAAAATGTATTAAACTTGGACATCAATGGTTTTCAAAAAGATATAGATAAGAAAAATATAGGGGTGGTCACGGGACTTCTATGATCTGTTGCTGGTAATGGTTTTTTAAACATTCTTTTTATCATTAGTCAAGAAAATCGGTAGCATTCATTCATATATCTAGTAAAGATAAGCGACCATACTTTTGCTTTACGATAGCCTGACCCGAATATCAATTTCTTATATTCCTAGTAATTTTTGTCACTTCCTTTGTAGTCTAAAAAAATTCACTTTGCTATGGTCACTGATGGTAGAATTGATGTAGAACAAGCTTTTTAATCGCAGACAGCGACTTCCCGTTTAAAATCAAACACATTGAACTCAATCGGACCATATCTGATCACAGATAATCCGCTATGTTTTCTAAAGATTTCGAAAGAACTAACGCAGAAATATTCCACCGTGACAATTATTTCGAAAGCTTGCCCAAATAAGCTCAAAATTGTTATATTCTGCCTAGAGCAGTCAACGACATTACTGGCTACAAGTATTTCGCGAAGAGCTACCACGTCTACATGCCCGGCCAAAAAGTTGAGTTTGATGGTGTGATCACCGATTCGAGTTTGTTATGCGTTTCTTTATTAATTTCCAAAAACCACGTATTGAGATTAAGGGAGTATGACGAAATGCTTCGATAGTGGAATGAGATGTTGAAACCACTTTACAAATGCTACGTCGATTGGGGTTTTCCTCTTTGGATTCGATTTATCTAATTTATAATTTTACTGAAAAGCTTGATTTTAAATGAATGGAGTCTTGTGATAGTAGAAACCCGTCAAAGCCTAACGAAGACCCAATCACCTGAAGTAATTACAATTTTGCGCAGAAAATACTCTTGAGTAGGAATCATTCTGAAATATTACCTAAAAATTTACTTATAAAGAAAATTTAAAAAATGGAAGAAGCGGAGGTTCTTCCATTTTTTAATTTTTTAGTGCAAACCCAGAAGTCCTCTTCTTATAAAATTGAATTATAAATTCGAAATCTGATTGTACAAACCATAAAATATTCCGCTGTCAGATGCAACTCATGAACTTGATTTCATACAGTAATAGTGATTTCCAAATCACACAAAGTGCTAGAAAGGATTTATACTACTGCGAGTAGGGACACCAAAAAGGTTAAAAATTAGCCACGGCTCATGAACATTACAAACATTTTTTTTCCAACTGAGAACAAACATCCGCTTGTCATTAGTCATTTCCTCTCCCCATTTTCATTGAGGCCCGACCAAAAAAACATTCTATAATCGAGGTTAAACAAGGCTAAATTCAATTTTTCCCTATCAACACCGCCTCCCTCCCTCCCTTCGAACCGACGATGGCCGAACGCGTCGGCCACTAATGATGAGAATGATTATGACGGTTTATTTACACCGGCTCCGCGAGAGGGTGGAAAACCCATCAACGAAAATGGCAGAAAGGCGCCAGCAAAAATGAAACATTTTTTCGGTGCCCGTTTCCGAAGCGCGTTATGTTTTATGATGAGTTGTGTAGTGGGTCTTGGTGGTGTGTTCCACCGAATCAAACTTCTCTGCTTTGTAGATCCGAAACGGGGGGTAGCACAATAATTGGGTGGTGGTCTTGAAGAGGTACGGTTCGGATCCAAACACTGCGGGGATGAGGAAAAAGTTACGATTTCACAATCACTGTTTCTGTGGCATAAACCGGGACCGGGAAATTTGGTGTAGGAGAAAGGAAACAATTCGTCTGAAACGTTTGCTCATTAAAAATTTCCACTCTCTTACAGCACAGGAACAGCTGCGAGGGGTTCGGAAAAAAGTGTCTGGAGAGTGGACCCATGGCGCAGTGGTGGCAAAGTGAATCGTGGTTTGTGTTTTTAGGATCGCTCCCAGTGCGGGATGGAAGAAAAGGTCTGTATTTGCAGATAATGGTTCAGAAAGAACTATGTCTTTTAAATTCCACGATTCAAGGTGGAAAATGTATCCGGAGATTTCAGATAAAATTGTTTTACGGGTTTTATCGGAACAAGAGATGAATTTAACATTTACGGAACGATTACTGTTGAGCTTGTGATAGTATCTCGAATCTACTTCTAGACAGTGGAAATGTTTCAATCAACGATATAGAAAATTTATTTTATAAGGCCTTTGATTTGCCATTTTGAACAGATGTAATTTTGGCAACATTTACTGTTTTCCTTTGATCTTTGTCGAAACGTGCTTCCATCGAATGAATCAGCGACCCTAATTATGAAGTATAATACGGGTAATTAAATAACTCACAATCTTCGATAGAAAGCAATGCCCACCCATCAATTTGTTCTTGATGAGCTTTATTGAATGGCTTGTTGAAGACATCAATAATCGACTCGAGTGTATTAATCCACACACATGATTCCAGAAGCCTTTTCTGATAGCGAGAGATGATGCTATGAATTAGTTATTAGTACTATTAAACCATTTCAGCCAAAATCATGCTCACCGGACTCATTTCAAATTGGATCATTTTGTGTGCGTTGTGTACGTGTTTTCGGATTTCGGTTGAATGCAGTAATCATACACCGTGAACTACGTATAACCTTTGATGGTTTTTTTTTCCAAATATTCTATACTTTATTTTTAAAATATCATATTTGTCACCCGTTTTTATGTCAGTTTGGTATTCACACTCGTCGTGATCTGTTTAGTAATTAGCTCCGTGCATTTTTTTAAGGGATGGTGTGTAGGCTTTGCCCCAGCCCTTCAGCTGCTGTTATTAAAACTACAAGTGTAGCGTTGTAAACAATAACATATGTTTGTTACATTCTCCCACTTCTTAAATGAGTCTATTGCCCCTTTGCTATAATCGGCTTGGACACAGCAATGCGGCCACTCGGTTTCCTAAAACCACACGTAGAGTGCGTCAGTAGAAAAATAAGCACCAGCTGCCGTGCAACTTTTGGTTGAATTCAACAATTTCAAACAACATTTGGTCTTCCGTGCGAGTTTTTCTTCTTTCTTCCGTTACGTGCAACCCCGTACTGGATTGTTCTGGACAGTTTCCAAATTCACTTTTTTGACTCCGTAGTTTCGTATGCAGGAGTGTGTCCATATACTTTTGTACACAGTGAAACACTTCTGTTCAAAAATTCGACGCGAGTGTTGGAAGTCGATCCACCAACCCCCAGAGGGGGCGAATCGTATATCATTCTATACCGCGTTTTCTGAATTATCGAGACCAGACTGACCAACAAACAAGCAGCAAACAATGAATGAAGTATCCAAAATCTATCAACCAATACTTTCATTATTCATCACTCCCTAAAAACACCCTCGGTACTAATCCCATCAAATGGATCATAGCTTTGCCTTTCTTAGAACAGTCCTGAACATAAAACAATTATTATCATACGGATGCAAGGTAAACCCACGTGACAGATAGAGACAGTCCATGCACGGAAATCATCAATTGAGTCAATAGCCACGGGACCCATTCAGCTAGGGACAGTAGCTGTCCAACATTCCTAAAAGAACATCTAGTTTTGAAGATCAAGACCGATAACAATCTCATCTCCCACGAGGCCAGTGCTCCGGCAAACCAAGGAACAGGAGGCACAGCAAAAGCCTCCTTACTAAAAGAATGGTTAACTCCTGCTCTCGATGAAAGGGTCCAAACCATCCATTTTCTGCATGATGAAATTGCCCAACTGAAGGGAAAAAACGCCAACCAACTCATCCAGTGATAGCTAAGATCGCGTTATCACAAAGCTGAAGGAGAAGATTCTTGAAGAGAAGATCCCTATCAATGACCTGCTGAACGACATGGCTGCTCTACCATAAGTCTTCGTTGAACTCAAATGACGAAGCACCTCAACTGGTCCTGCTGCCAAGTCCATTCCACCGATGATCGAAAAACGACCACAATATGACGGCGCCGCACCGGTGGATGCGTGATGGCCACTCTCCCTCAAGTTTCTCAAGCCGGACCACATTCCAACAATATCTCAAACCACACAACAGCTGACAAAAGCACTTACCAACACGTATAGCGTCCAGCTACTCACTTTCGGCACTGCCACTCGGCAGGCGTACCGGCAGCCACTTGGCCGACAGTCTAACAGAACCCCAGAGAAAACCGTCTGGTCACTCCGATCATCGAATACCTCCCACCCCAATACAGCTACTGTTCCAGCAAGTTGGAAGCTCTCAGCCAACGAAAAACCTTTCGTCCGAACCCAACCCAGGAGAGACGGCATCTAACTACTTCGAGCCCTTGCCACACACTCTTCGATCACTGGAAGGGTGGTCCAACCGTCCACAAACCATATATGGCCCACCCTAATTGCGCGGAACAATCACAACAAGCAGTCCGAAATTGATAGCAACTTGATTATGAAACACGCTTTCATCCTCGTGCCGGTCTTGTCCGGGAAATTCTCGGCCATAGACGACGCACTCCCGGCGGCTCCCAACCAACAAGAAAGATGACACTCCCCAACTACACTCTGTGCATTTACCCATGAAGTATCGCAGCTGAAGTATATTAAAACCCATTGCCAAAGGACAGCTTCACGACCCCTAATATTTGCATGCACTTGGTATCCAATGGAAGGTACTCCCAAGAGAGATGCCCAACTCAATCTTAACAAACTCTATGTCATACTCCCAGCAGTTACTGGAAGGGCAATCTGTCAGTACACCTGATTACCACTACAACCTGGAACATACTCGTCCTAACACCAGTGGTGGATCCAGGAGGAGGGTCTTGGGGGTCCGGACCCCCTCCAAAATTTTTCAACTTGTCCAAAAATTTTAAAATAGCTTTCATTTTAATTCGTTCTAAACTCAAAATCATTCCAGACCAGATTCGACCATCAAAACTGATTTTTATTAAATACGGTCATTACGTATTACGAATTGTACAATGAACATTTCAAAATCGAAATTTCGGACCCCCTCCGAAATTTTTTTCTGGATCCGCTCCTGCCTAACACCAACAGCTTCAGACCTAATCGCACACTGTTTAGGTAAAAAGCTGTCTCCCATGCTCCGTCTGGGAACGTCCCGGCCTTCACTGAACAGCTTCCGGTGGCCGCGGATGCAGGGGACCCGGCTATTCCTGAGTAAGTAAACCACACCCTTTCGATCATCACGAACGGCTTAGCTGCTCAAACTCCGTTTCAGGAGAAACGTCCTTCCGACGCGACAGGACCGGATGGATCTGGTCGTCCTGACTCCACAGGTAACATACCTTCTTCTTGGTTCGGATATTGCATTTATTGGGACTCAGCCGATCCATTGATGGAAGTACCCCGGGCGCATCGAAGGATAGTTACCAATCCCATACTCTGGGAAGGAGGCACAGTGAGTGCTGTGAATGACATTGAAATCTAGGCTGGAAACCCACCAAGTAGGCCAAGGCCGCCAGTTGGACTAAGATTTTAGATGTGATCCATTCGGACTCCTCAACAAGCGTACTCTGGCGCATTAACAGGGTAGAGAAGATAACATGGATTTCTATTGGAAATGTACGGTACTAACATCCCGTAGAAGTCGTCAACGAGCATGGGTACCGGTATGTACCTCGGCTCCCTCGGAGAAATGTTAGACCAAGCGAAGATGGATGGAGTGTATGCTGGCATTGCAGTACTGGATATCAAACAAAAACTTAAAACACTGTATGGAGGGAAGGAGTGCTCCATCAATTACATCAATGGTGAATTCAGAGGAACCTTGGTTATTTTATTCATTGCCAGGTACTTGGCAAATCTAAGTTTGCGAGTCGAAGTAGGCGGCAGCTGCTTTGATTTGTTCACGGAAGAAAGCAGGGCTCCACAAGAATCGGTGAACAAGAACTGTACCTAGTTGATATGAAACCCCTCTTTGCAACTTTACCAATGAGCATTTTTGTTTTTATATACGAAGACGATATTGTGCTAGCAGTGACGGGAAAGTCGATCGCCAAGAACAAAATTAAACTCCCGCTAGCTGTCAACGACATGAAGCCATTTCAGTTGATTTCCAGTTATCGGGCAACAAATGTGTGTTCACTGCTGTACATCCAATCACTGAGCCCTCGATAGGCCGGTTCGGCTGGAAGACGTTATCATACCTTTCCGAAAAGAAATCCGGATCCTTGGTATAATTCTGGATAGAAAACTGATTTTCACCCAAAATTTCCGACAGTTCAAAAGAGATTTCGAAAGCCGAAAAGTCGCCTACGGACGATATGCTACAGACTACCGCAATGCAACTAAAGGACCACTGTTGCCTTGCCTTAGTTCTAAGTCGTGAAGAGCGTTTGCTTAGAAGTCGCTGGGAGGTGGTTGTAGTTAAATCGAAGCGGGCTATTGCTTTCCTCCTCGCCTCGAATAGCGATGACTGGACTGGACTGGAAATTACGAAAAATACTCTCGATCGCCTCTACCACCGTTGGCCTGCAGGGCCGTCTTAAGACCACTCGGGCCCCCTGGGCACAACTGAGCTGAGGGGCCCCTACAATTGAACAAGTTAAAATGCTGTAGAGTAGGATGATCAAAACTTGATCCCCAGCATCGGGGAGTTTTCAAAAGTCACATGGGATAAGGTGCAATGTGCGAATTCGAGCAACTGATCCATTGTTATCCAGACGCTAAAGAGTTATAAACAATAGAGTGCTACTATTTTTTGTAACGTATGCCTTCAGAATGATTCTATATTCCTCCTAAGTTGGGGGCTTCTAAAAGGCAGGGGCCCTGGCCCAGTGTGCCCATGCGTAAAGACGGTACAGACTATTGCTAGCCTCAGGGATGTAATGCACCTCAGAGCAAATAAAGAGAAGAATAAAAAACGCTCTTTGCTCTTTTCATGCGAACCACCGCTCTTCTCTTTTACAATAAACATCTTCACTCCGATATATGTTGCTCCCATACGTGCATGCTCCTCCATGGCTGCACACAACAAAGAGTAGCAATAAAGAAGAACTTTAGTGTACATCTTGGTCCCACGCACACGAAAGCAGAGAAGGCAACAAAAAAACCTTTTAAAAACGTTCTTCCGATCAAACTTTATCTGAATTGTAGTTTGATTCACCTTCCTACCTGCTTTCCAGTGAGGGGAGGCACAAAAAAGTGGCTCTTCAAGGTGACTCTTTGAGCGAAACTGTGCAGCTCTTGGTGCACAGATCTTACTCTTTTTCGTTTTCAAGTTTCTCTTTGTGCGGTCGTTCTGCACATCGCAGTGTTTTTGTGCTGCTCTACTTCTAATCGGTGTATTTCGCTCTTTGTGACGCATTGTGTGAGCAAATAACAAGCCTGGCTAGCCCATAAATCCACAGAATTGAACAGCACCATATAATATCATTAGTAGTTTTGTAAGGGGTATTTTTCGGCTTATCAGACGTGAATTAGGCAGCGAAAACATGAATATTGTCTTTACTTCCAACATTTCGATGGATTTATTCCACCTTTATGAAGGATTCTAAAAGGAGTTAGTAGTTACTGGAGTGTACAAACATAAATGATTGATTTGTAAGAAAATATTGTTTTTAAACCCACATTTTTTTGTTTTTTTTTTTTTCTTATTATGGTAAGATTCGTGGAAAAATCGAACAGTCCTAATATTTTGTAAACGTCAGATAGTGGCTATGGAAGTCGTATATTGAAGTTACTACAATTATGTTAAAATTATTGCACAATGTTACACTCATTGCCGTCGTTCGCATATTTTTGCACTTCACTGTATCTAATGAAATTTTCCTGCGCCTACTCTGCTGTTGAGCTTGTCAACTCATGAATGTAGGGTTCGTCGCGGTATTTACCGCACCCGCACCGCAAAAAACTGCGGTGCGGTGAGATACTTTTTCCCGCGGTGCGGTGCGGGAAATGAGCTTTTACCGCGCGGTATTACCGCAATAGCACTTCAAAAAATAATTGATAAACTCTGCAGTCTGCATTAAAAAGTGAATTAAAATTATAACTTTTACCATTTGAGAAGGGCGCTACTAGATTTATTTCTGAACGACTGCTTAGCAATGTCATTAATACACCCAAAACTCGGCCGTAATACCTTTACGGTAATAATAAAAAAATGCTCTAATAGCAAGACGTTTCATGCTAAAACGGTCCCAACAAAAAATTCCCCAAACGGCAATACCAACACATTCAAATCTCTACTGCATCGCACTCATGTTTCATCAATTCTTATTCAATAAATATTAACGCGTCGAATTGTCTGGAAGTGTGTAGCACTTCGCTTGTCATTGTATTGCGCAACGAGCAAAGCGAACATAATGATGATAGAGACGAGTTTCGATTTTTTCTACACGACACATTCCGTACACCGGCGTAAAATAACTATTGAAATCCATAAGAATCGCTTATGACTTTGCGCCACAAGTATCTCATATGAAAATCATAAGTTTGTCTTATGAATTGACGAAGAAAATGGCCATCTAGACACTTACGGATTTCATAAGATATGCTTATGAAATTCCTAGGACGTTCTTATGATCTTCATACAAGTATGCTTATATTAATCATCGTGTTCAAATATAAATTATAAAAGAGATTTCTTGTGAAGTTCATGAATATTATGCGCCTGATATAATAAATAGTAAAACATTTTTTATTCATTTTTTCATGTCTTTTTTTAATTTTTAAAAATAACTATAATTACCCTTATATTCAAAAGTCTCCAATTGGAAAAAGATTACATATTAGGAAGCTATATGTTTCCAGGTGGGCTCAGAATTGGCCAATAACCTACGGTAGAAACTTCTGTTATTGCACAACATTGAAGAGATACTGTAAAATACTAACAAAACAATGAGGCAATAATCATTTAACAAAAAATACTTACATTTTTTAAAGCAGAGCACCATATCAAAACTAAATCTAACAATGTTTTCTTGACTTATGGCATTTTCACAATAATATTTTTATAATAATCTTAGGACACATGTATGAATTTTATAAGGCGAACTTATGAAATTCATATACATGCTTATGTAATGCATAAGCATCTAATGGAATCAAAATTGTACATGATCATAAGTGGAAACTTATGAAATTCTTAAGTTCTTTTTCCTCGGTGTATTTGAAGATCGGCTCACACTCGGCTAGCTTCAAAGCACAGTCAGAAAAAAAACGACTCGGAATAGTGGTGGGGTACTTCGGCCGGTATTAAATTGAAATTTCTTTTCTATCACAGACGTTAACAGCAAGGTGGTGACTGCACAAAACATGAATAGTCCTTCCCGTCATGTATGGGAAGCAAGACCTATGGTTTGGATCCACGTATCCGAACCGAGGGTCCAGATCCAGACACTTGTCTGGATCTAAGCACCAGGTCTGGGTCTGTTTCAGGTCCGGACTCGGTAAGGGGAAAAGGGGATGGGCTAGATCCGGGTACTGGTCCGATTCCGGGTACTGGTCCAGATCCGGGCACTGGTTCGGATCTGGGCACTGGTCTGGATCCGGAAGGTCCGGATTTGGGCACTGGTCCGGATCTGGCAGCTTGGCCGGATCCGGAAACCGACTAAACTTTTTATTCCACTATCCAACCTACCCAGTAAAAAATATTGGGCCAGATAGAGATATAGAGAAACATGATAAACATTTAATTGCTCTAACTTCCATAGACTTGACAATGATTTGAAAAGAAATCAGAATATAATCTGTATTTGACCCATCGCTACTTGATTTTTTTACCTTTTGGTCATTCAAATATGATAAAACATACTTTTACTAGAAATAAAATCTATAAGCTGTGTCCAATATAATTTGGCACCTATATTTTTACGACTTATTTTGAAAACTATTCATTTTATACTTCAAAGAAAAAAATTATAAACGAACCTTTTCAAATACATAAAACGCAAAATCCAATCATTGAAAAACAATTGAATTTTAGTGTCAAATCCAATTACAAAATGCTTCATTTCTCCTGATTCCTCTTGGCAGTTGTGGAATTATGAATCGTTTTCGATGACAGTTTCTGTACTGTGAATTTTGATTAATTTGGAGAACTTAGAGATGAACTAATGATACTATGACTTAAAAACAATCCATAGAATGTAATTATCATCATCAAACCAAACGAATTTGGAAGAATTTTTTTCGCGTGCGTCTATTGTTCGTCCAACTGGGAATTTTCTACCAAATTGACAAATAATATTTTTCAGTTAGGAGTATTTTGTAACTTTTTGAAAGTAAAGCTTTCGAAGTTAGTGTAGGGCATTTCGATTTTTATTGCGTTTCTCAAAGTCTCCCTTAAGGTCTTCCTTCATATTGTGACAAGTGTCAAAGTTAGCCCAGATGCCAAATTTTGCATAGTTTGGACAGTTTTTGCCTTAATTGAATATTTATCTCGAAACTTTAACGTAGGGGTTAGATATTTTTACATAAAATCTGTATACAAAGTTTGAAAGAAATCGGTTAAGTAGTTTTTGAATGGAAGGTAACACCGCAAATCATGTTTTTTCAGAGACGTTCTATAAAAAGCTTCGTCACCGAGTCATTTGTCGATATTTTTGCATGGAAAAATTACAGCATGTTATTGAAATAATACACTATAATGTACAAAAGTTTTGATCAGTTCGCTTCATGCAAAGTTAAAAAAAATCGAGTAAAAGTTATTTTTTCACGCCAAAACCCTTACCCCTCTTAATAAAATTTTGTTGAAGTTGAATATTTTCATAAATGTTACATTCTGAGGAATCCGTCAAAGATAATTTTCGTGTAAATAAGAATAACATTTTACTATATATGGCTATACAAAACAAATCAATAATTTTTCAGCACGATTTTTGCCGTATTTACCACATTACCGCGCGGTGCGGTGCGGTAAATGCAATGCGGTAAGCGGTGCGGTTTTATTATTTTTTTGCGGTTGCGGTGCGGACTATCTATTTATCGCCCACATCCGCACCGCGACGAACCCTACATGAATGTTTGCTATAATTGTATGTGTGGCGGTGTCAGTTTTATAGTTGCTGATTTTTAATGCATGTAAAATTCTTGTGTATAGGTTTTTAAACTTGACATTTTTCTTAACTCGCTTCTCCAAGATTTTTAGGACTAACATGGGGAGACTTGACCAGCTTTTCAGCTAAAACGGCATAAATCTCTAAAAGGCCTTCAATCCCTCAAGAGTCATTGAGATATAATGTGCAAAGTTATTGTGCATCTTCATGATTTTTTTTGTAGAATTTTTAATTTAATTTTCGAAAAGTTACAAAAGTTTTTCTGAGATCGTTTTTTAGTCAAGTCTCCCACTGCGAGGAGACTTGACCAAGGCGTGGGGAGACTTGACCAAGAGAATTTTGAAAAATCATAACAAAAAATAATGACATAAAACATACTGAAATTATTTTTTTTCGAGATGTTTGGGTACCAGCAAAAATATAAAAGGGTTGCATTTGATAAATTTCGATTTTTTAAATGCATTTCTTTTTAAGGATCAACTGTACTGCTTGCATTGCATGTTCATACATCACGAAATCAGTCGTACTATTGCTACACACTCAATTCAATTCGGTAATTTCCGCACAGCTGAACATTCAGTAAAATTTTTCAACTGATAGCTCAGCAAAGTGGCGTTAATTTACTGATTTTCAGCGATATATTTACCGAGTTTACTCAAAACAAACGTCACTTCTACTGAGATCCCGATAAAAGTTTTGTTAGCTGAGTGCTCGGCTGTGTAAAACTCGGTAAAAGTAGCGAAAAAAGCTAGGATTCGGTAGAACAAGATTAAGTGTGTAACTTTGTTTACTAATACTAAAATATAAAGACTTATAAACGAGGTGTGATTCTTTTATGGCGTGATTAGCTGTTATGTGTCCAACAAAAAAAACACATTTAACAGGCCAACGTGGGTACCCACAAATTGAAATGCTCATAACTATGGCTTTCTTTATCCGATTTGGACACTTTTAGATTTTTTGGATTCAGAAACTCGTCCTCTTTTGGATTTGTAAAATTTAATAATTGTAGCAGCGGGGCAAGTGAATACACTCTGGATGTTCTATTCATCAAGATGCTTCCGTCTCTGAAATTCTTGGACTAACCCTAGACCACTGATAAACCAGGTGGTGCGGGTGGCATTTCACCGGAAAACTCGCCCACAGCAGCAGTAGAAGCATTTTGAAAACGTCATACCGTCCTCATCATCGGCGCCAGGGACGAAATATCCATCCGCAACCGAAATTGAGCTACATGAACTCTAGGCAGCTCTAGAAAATCTGCCAGCACCGGTAGTTTTTTTTTTTCGGAAGTTACCCCGAATGAAGCATCCTATCACAGTTCTAGGGGCCAGAACCGATGAAGAAAAAAGTGTCTGCTGTACACCATTACTGTGATAAATTAATGATAATGATTGAAAATATGCGGATGCCGTATTGAAGATGGACCCAACTCATACTCTGCAGAAGGCAAAGAATTCTTCACATTTCCCTTCGATCATGCCCATATGAGCCTGCCTAGTTCTAGTTTTTCGTTCTAAGTTTATAACTGATTCGCTCTAGAATACCTATCCGTCTTTCAATTTCATTGCTTTCGTTTCTCTTAGTCTCAAATTTGCCAAAAATAGCCAACAAAATCGATACAGTGGTTAATTATATGCACATTTACATCGAAGTGGTTTTGGTTCCATGTTCTGTGCTGCATTAGAGCAGGTTTTTGTTTTAACTCTGCTATCTGGTTGTCATCTTTAGGATATCCTACTTTCATCGAAACGTTGGAAATAAAAATAATATTGTTGTTTTCGCTGTCTAATTCACGAGTGATAAACCGAAAAATACCCTTTACAAAATAAGCGCGACAATGAAGAAACATTTTCAACTATCATTCGTCCATCTTTCCTCCAGATTAATTATGAATTTGAACCAAGGCTCCCTCTTCTTAACAAACCGATGGAGTCTCTATTTAAATTCGGTCACCAATCCATTTTTGAACAGCACGATTTAAGTTTTAGCGAAAATCACAATTATTTACGAACTTTTGCAGAATCATGCATTCCCGGTAATAATAATTTCTTGTCTTGGAGCACACGACGACACATAATTATTCATGGATTCCCACGCAATACTAATACACAATTAAAAAAAACGCAAATCTAGGAAAACTTTTCCGATTTTCAAAAAAAAAAATCATGCTTAAAATTTTCTCTTTCATCACTCATAGCTACTCCAATCTGCATCTCTTTCTGTTAGCTTGAAAGTCGATTTTCTAATTTAACGTGGAACGTTCGATTCTCAATCATTCGTCAAACTATCCGCTCTCTATATCTAGTCAAATAAAATCATTCTTTCCATTTTCAACGACGAACAAATAGAGTACTGTATTAGGCTCGTTAGGTTCACCAATACTTACCACTGTGCTGCTGGCTGGCGCCATCCACCACCATTTTCCCACACTCGTCCATAGGTCTAGGTCACATCCACGACGGGTTCGCTTGCCAAAGGTTGTGTTTTAATTAGCCTCCATTTAGCTGGATGCTTTTGGCATCGCTAGTTTTCGTTCCGTTTTTCACTGTGCGATCGTGAATTTGTGATTTATTGTGGTGCCGGCTAATTACGATTTATTGGACCGAATTTTCTGCTGTTTAGTCCCGAAGGCTGTTTTCGGTTCATGTTTTCTCGGCACAGTGCAGTGTTCACAGGTTGCGTTTCGAAATAGGATTGTTGTTCACTCTGCACTAATAAATAAAAAAAAACCTTTCTTTCGTCGGAATTGTTTCTGTTTTATTAGATTCAACATGTCATTAATTTCTACACAGTTATTGTTTGATTAGATTTCATTGGTTTGGTTTTATACATTATTTTAGCCTAAAATTTCTCATTTAGAATTTTTTTTCGTTCCGCAATGGTTGGTTTGATCTGCTCTTTCATCGAAACATAGGGAAGATAACTTTGTTATCCGATTTTTGGGGGGAGGTTTGCTCTAGTGAGTTTGTCGATGGTGATAAACTGGCTATGCTCTGCTTAGAAAAATATACAAAAAATGTGTGTTGGTTGCTTTTTGTTAATTTCGGGAAATTCGGTTAAGTACCGTGAGAATAACCCTTCTCGTTTTGTTTAAAGTTCAAATTAGCCTAGTTGGGCCTGTATCCAATGAAGTTAGCTTATGATATGCAAACTCTTTTTGCCTTTTTTTACTTTTTCTCGCTGGTTTTTCAGTAAAACAACTTAGTTGGTTTGATTGTTGGCTTGATTCTTCACTTCTTACGGCTGGTTTCTCCGTGCTGTGAGATAGTTCGAATTGGAATGTAGTTTTTTCTTTTTTGGTGAATGTTTATCCTACTAGTAAATCTGTGTACAAAGTGTGCTAGTTTGTTTGGTTGTTTGTTTGTTTTTCGTTTATCTTACACCGTTGGCGTGGTGGGCCCTTGATTGGTTTTGCGAGAGCTGCTAGCTGACGGGAAGGTTCCGTTTGCGTCACGTCCGCGGGCCCGAATAGCGACAGTAGGATCTCCCGAGAATGTCCTCCGGTGGGATCGATTGATCAATTGGTAGCATACCTTGCGCTTCGAGCTGGTCCCGTACCTGGCAGGCGAGAAGATAAATTAATAATTACTAGCTTGCAGTCAACGGAGAATGGACTATACTTATTGCGTTTTCGTTTTTGGCAGTACTTTACACCAGTGTATTCGGTGCAACACTCATTCAAGTTTGGGTATTAAAAGTCTCCATCTTTTTTGCACGACACCGATGTAGTACCAGACAAAAACGAAAATGCTATTATAAAACAGTACATATGATGTTTTGATGTAGAAAATTGTGGTTTTTCGTTTCGATTATATGTAGTGGATTCAAACTTAAAGTCATTCGCCTCTTTTGTAAAGCTAGAAAAATCCTTTTAGGAAAAAAACTCTAACCCTATTTGCAGGGCTGAGCATCGAACCGAGGTGAGCGTACAAGGCCAACTGTGTTATGCCAGTTTCTCTTCTGACTTCGTACAAAGCAGAAGCAGAAAAACGCTGTGTTATAGCAGGCTGTAGGCACCAGTGAATCAAGCCAGCTTTTGTTCTATACCAGTGCACAAACAAATTGTATCGTTGTACCGGCTGCGGAGTGAAATGAGTTTGTCAAATGAATCAAAAGTGCCCGTGCTACGGGATAACATGATTTCGATCGACTTCAATAAAACTCGTTTTAGACCCACAGTTCAGGAAGTGGAAAAGTTAGTTATGGTTAAATGGAGCTTAATCTCACTGAAGCTACGTACATTCAGCTGCACCGCATTAAAAACTGTGTTTTGATCACGTTTAGAAGTTTAGCACAGGCAGAGAACTTCATTGCAAAGAACAACATGCAACACGAGGTCGAATTTAATAGCACCAGAATCAAGATCCCCCTGCATATGGATTTGGCCCCGTGCACTAGGGAAGATTACATCAAACGAATTATGTCGCAATATGGAGAAGTATATTACGAATGACACATGGAGAAATTTTTTCACCGGCATTCCCAAAGGCGTTCGTATGCGAGTGCCTAAACCAATAAGGAAGACGTGATCTATAAGCAAACAACGCTAATCGCATTCCCGGGCAGACCCTAACATGCCAATTCTGTAACCATACAGCCCACTACGGAAAAACATGCGCCGAAGCAACTAGTCAAAACTCATCTACTACAACCAACAAGCCTAACAAGCAGCCACCGACACCTACAGATAAACCAAAAACAACGATCCAATTAACCAATAATGCAGGTACAACGACCACAACAACCGCTCCCAAACCAACAACTAGCATGGCCAATATAGAAACAAATACCGATGAAGACGGATTTACAACAGCGACCCATAAGAACAAGAAACAAATAAGAACTTCTGATCGTGAACACCAAGACAGCAGTACCGATGATGACATGGACAGAATGACCCCCAAGCGGCTTCACCGCCAAGGAAAAGGATCTCAACACGCAGCAGCAAACTGCATCAACAAGATCTGGAAAACCGACATTCTTAGCATTTTTTTTTAATTTGCATTTATTGTAAAAATAATTAAAAGACCCACGGCTCAGTTGTGCTAACGCATTGAACCGTTTCAAATAAATCTTTAGATTAAAAAAACTATGTTATGCCCGCTCCAGAGTGATCAATACATTATCTGCAGTTTGTTTCTAACCAGCAAAGACGTCGGTCAGGAAAGTAGGACTGCACAGTACATATCAAAACAAAGCACTGTTAGTTTCGCCTTCAGATAGGTCAATCTAAACCGTTAGATTTGTTCAAGCAGTGAGGATTATATCGATCGAGATAACTTGGAGTGATTGTGATAAGTTTTTTCTGCGGAGTATCTGTACGACCGTTGTGGACTTCAGGGGCTTCAATACTAAACCCTCTACTTGTGAAGTGGAGGCTTTGTTAAAGGATAAAATGCGGTATGAGGAATAAATGGTTTGTATAGTTCAGTTTCACCATAAAACGGGAGTCCGGCACTCAAAGTATTACCATTTTCAGATCGCTCACGCAGCTGTCGCACTGTCTCCAGCTGTCATATGAGAATTGGAGTCTATAATGGTCTGGGCCGCTGACGACCGCAGATGGGCTCTCTCCAATCATTTTCATAGAACCTGGCGCTAAAGTAAATGCGAAATATTATCGAAAAAGTGTTCCGAAGGCGTGTGCACACAATCAATTTGAATGTAAACCATGGACGTTTCAATAAGACTCGGCACCGTCTCACAAAGCATGAGTGAACTAGGAATGGCTTAAAACCAACATTTCGAACTTCATTTCGACCACACAATGGTTATGGAATTCACCAGATGCGACTTCAATGGATTATTCTCTATGGACCAGCCTCAAAACGCTGAAGAAAACTATTGTTTGTAAGTTGTTTTACCGTCTCAAGGTCATCGCCAAGATAAAAGGGTGTCATATCGAGCAAAAGTGATTTATTTCTGAATTTTTGATTATGTTCACACATTCTGCACTTTAAAGCAAATAAAAATAATTTTCCAAGCTGAATTTATGGCCCTTTCAATTGGATACACTTCGAGTGCTGAACCCTGCAGAAATATTGAACTGATATGCTTCAAGGAGGAACCGGAACTTTTTGTTGCCCGTAACTAGGGTTCGTCGCGGTTGCGGTAATTACCGCAACCGCGCGGTATTTACCGCACCCGCACCGCAAAAACTGCGGTGCGGTGAGACACTTTTTCTCGCGGATGCGGTGCGGGAAATGAGCTTTTACCGCGCGGTATTACCGCAACCGCACTTAAAAAAATAATTGATAAAGTCTGCATTAAAAAGTGAATTAAAACTTTGACTTTTAATATTTAAGAACGACGAAAATTGTTACCTTACAATAGGGAAACATAATAAACATTTAATTGCTCTAATTTCCATGGACTTGACAATGATTTGAAAAGAAATCCGAATATAATCTGTATTCGACCTATCGTTACTTGACTTTTTACAATTTGTTTATTTTAATATGGTAAAACAATCTGTTAATAAGAAATAAAATCTATAAGCTGTGTCCAATATAATTTGGCATTATTATTTTTACGACATATTTTGAACACTGAAAAATTTACAAGCGAACCCTTTCAAATATATAAAATGCACAATCCAATCATTGAAAAACAATTGAATTGTGCTGTCAAATCCAATTTAAAAATGCATCATTTCTCCCGATTCCTCTTGGCAATCGTGAAATTATGAATCGTTTACGATGACATTTTCTCAATTGTGAATTTTGATTAATTTGGAGAACTTAAAGATGAACTTTAAAAAGTCTTAAGACTTAAAAACAACCCAAAGAATGAAATTATCATCATCAAAACAAACGAATTCGGAGGAATCAGCAGTAAGGGAGACAAATGTTTGAAAAGCGTCCAAAATAAGGAGGGGTCCAAATTAGGCTGATAACCTTATCATTCGTTACAACTCCTACAATTGTAAGGGAGCAATCTTAGTATTTCAATAAGAATACATCCATTTCTTGAAAAATACAAAGTAAGTGTTTTGAGATGGGATGTGTAGAACGACTTCTGATAATTAAATTAAAAGTTTTAGTATTAATTGCTGCGGAAGAACGTTTTTGTATGTATATTGATGAAATACAGCTACATTTCATAGGACTTCAGAGCTATGCTAATATTTAGCTTGTTTCTAACGTATTTATCTCAAGATGTACGGCATTTTATTAATAAAACTAGCAAAGTTGACATTTTTTAATAAATGTTACATTCTAAGGAGTCCGTCAAAGTTAATGTTCGTGTAAATAGGAAATATTTTTTTATTATATGTAGTTATACAAATAAATTAATAATTTTTCAACACACTTTTCAAAAATACGGAATTTTACCGCATTTACCGCATTACCGCGCGGTGCGGTGCGGTAAATGCAGTGCGGTTGCGGTAAGCGGTGCGGTTTTATTATTTTTATGCGGTTGCGGTGCGGACTATCCATTTACCGCCCACATCCGCACCGCGACGAACCCTACCCGTAACAACATGGAGCACTTTGTTAAGTGTGACAATGTTTGCCTTTCGTAATTTTTTTGAGTAAAGTACCCCCTTAATTGAAAAATTATCTTAAAAACTCAAGGTAGGGGTTAGGTATTTTTTATATAGAATGTGTATGCAAAGTTTGAAATAAATCGGTTAAGTAGTTTTTGAATGGCAGTTAATACCGCAAATCGTGTTTTTTTCCAGAGATGTTCTACAAAATGTTTCGTCACCGAGTCATTTGTCGATATTTTAGCATAGAAGATTACAGAATGTTTTTGAAATGATACATTATAATGCATAAAATTTTTAAACAATTCGCTTCACGCAAATTTCTAAAAAAAATCGTTAAAAAAGTGTTCTTTCACACTGAAATCCCTAAAAGCATAAGAGTCTCGTATGTTTGTTTTCTGTTGGATTGTACACTCAGGTTTTTTTACGCGGGGGATACAGGCCGCGTAAATGAAAACCGCGTAAATTTCAAAATCCGCGTAAATGAAAACCGCGTAAATTTCAAAATCCGCGTAAAAAAAAACCACGTAAAAAATACCGCGCAAAAAAAACCGCGTAAAAAAAAACTTGAGTGTATTCTGAAACACCATAGATTCACAATGCACATACCAGGTTTGTTTGGAAAATATTTAGAAAAATACCAGAACATGGTTGCCTCATCCATAAAGCTCAATGAAAATGTAAATTTTGAACAACGTATTTCTCGGCTTACTGTTTTTTAATATGGGAATCTTCTGTTTTATTGGGCAGTGTATTGCCGCCATACATATAGTTTTCCCATGTTCTATGGGGATGCACATGGGACAATTATGTGTAAACCGGCAGTATATACTAATACAACAATAATGTAGAGTCTAAAACTAAGTAAAAATAACAGTGCGAAAGCTCTTAATAATCTGTACTGTTCAAGGATTCTACTGTTACTAGTTACAAGTCACTGTATTCGGTAAAATAATGAATTGGTCTACCTAATTTTAAATTAATTTAATTCATTTACATCAGAAAAATTAAAAATTTTAAATTGTAAATTCTCATATTCTTCAGCATAGTTTTAAGAAAACACCAATTCTAACTCCCATAGTTGTGAAGAAATTCAAACACAAATATCTCGGCTCAAAACTAACACTGTTTTTTAACGAACTCCACCCAAAATTAGACAAAATTTAATCATTTATTAAATATATCGGGTTTACGCTCAATTTTGGTGTGGGCTATAAATTATACGTTATACATTTAGCTAGTAGACAAAATCTACGATTTTGCATTGAATTTGTAAGATTCAATTTTAACTTACAAATTCAATACCTAATCTTAAACTTCGTTCAGAGGCTTGATATACTCCGTATAGTAATGCTAGTGAAACCTAGAGCTGAATAAGGGACCATTCATAAATTACATAGCACTTTAATGCGGAGGAGGGGGTGCATGATGAAATGTGACATGTTGTGGCATATGGTTGGCAATGCTGTATTATTGTGCAAAATGAGGCCAAACTATGTCGCCATTCTCCTCTAATACAGTACTCCTATCCCTGTTGGAGCATGACTCCGGGCGGGAGCTGCATTAGTGAAGATCTGTGGGTCGTATGCTGACAGGGAAGGGGGACACGCTACGCGCGCGTGGAACCGTTCATGTATCCGTCATACAAAGTAAAGCTCTCGGTACAGTTTTTGCTCGTTTTGGCAGCTCAGAATTATTTCATATTCTCTTCACAAATCAAATTGAGTTTTCCCTTGTAGCTTCGGTTTGTTTACTACAAGCGATAATTTTTTTCCAGACTAATTCATTCTTTCCTTTACTAGATTTCCTTTTGTAAAAATATTTGGAAAATATATCGATTATGTATGTTTCAAGACCAGACTTCCCAAATGAACATCGAACACCATGTTCGCTCTAGTTCTGTGCTCATCTTAAACCCACATTTCGTGTGCAAACTCGAAAGCGCTAATGCGTACCAAAACACGTACACATGTTCGTCTGCACATCCGAACCCCATGTACGTATACGGTGTTCGTACACACAGGCTCTTGACACTAGTTTTCTCTTTCCATCACTCATCATCACTAGTGTTGAATCATTCTGTTTTGTGTGTGCCGTTCTTGTGTACGCACACGGTGTACGTACACGGTGTTTAAACCTAAGTTTGCACATCGTTCGCTTGGGTTCGGTGTTTGATGCAAACCTGTACACAAAGGCAAAGTAAGTTTTAGGTTTAACGCGTGTACGAAATTTTGTACACAGGTGCAAACTTATCGATGTTCATGGGAAGACTGTTCAAGACATTTTATTGCGTCTAATTTAAACAAAATTAAAAAAATCTGGAAAAGAACATTGAATTGCAAATATGAAGCAACACTCCTAAAGGCCGGCTGTCTGGAGTTCAAGTTGTTCGTTGAAAATGCTCGCAAATTTACTTTCGTACATATTGCCAAGATCATATTGTCTACCAAGACATACCTGCTGATCTTTTCCTTTTCATACTATCACAGTTCCTTTCCCTGCTTGTGGAGATGCAGAGGTAGTCTCGGTCCCCATCAATAGCGAGTGTCGAATAACATTCCTTTCCTTCCCGGGTGGAACAGCATTGAACGTAACCGGTTTTGTTATTGACAACTTTATGAAAATGTTGGGTCAGTGGAATATGCACAGTGAGAATGTTTTGCCCCTTCCAAGCATCATTTTTTTGGTTCATTGTGCATTTTCACTCATTCGGTCAATCATGAAGTACAACTACGGGCAGTGCATCTAAGCTAAGCTAAGATTTCTTTTGCTAATATTGTGCAACGTACTATATTGCAACGAATGATTTTTGGGTAGTTTTCACGTTACGTTTTTTTTTCAATTTGTTTATTTGATAAGGCACGTATGCGTTAGCTTAAAGGTGCCATTTTTTCATTGTTTTACATTTTGATTTCCTTAAAACTAGGGGGTTACACTCTTCAATATTATTTTGCTTTATATAATGAAACTAAAAAAAACTTTACAGCTAACTTATACATATAAAAGAGGGGATAATATAATATTCGTAAGATTAGGGGGACGGGCTATTTTAAAGTAGTGATACTGTTGGGCATTTCTTAACAAGATTAAATATTGATCAACTAAAACTAGAAGATAGGGGGCGCATAAGTTTTGGGAAGATATTCAAGGGGAGAAGGGGGTGAAGTCATACATCGGTGCATCAGAGACATGGGAGAGAGGGTGGACAAGGCTGAACGGGGGGGGGGGATATAAACTTTCAGTTTCCGGCATCAGGAATCAACGGCCAGGATTACAGATTCGAACGGATGCATCAAGTATTGGGACGCAGGGCGGTTATCCTCGAGCCGGCAGGGGTTCCTCCAGACGATTTCGTAGTACGGCTCGGATAGGGATCGGAAACACACCGCGTTGCGCGTGTGATGTTGTACTGTACGTCTCGTGTTGTTGGTTCATTCGACAGATGTTTTGTCTCATCTTGGAGTCGTATCAGACCATCGTTGGGGTACGGTAGGCGAAAAAGGGCACTTCTGGGAATGATAAGAGAAAAGATAGGGGCATTTAAATTTGGATATTGATGGTTTTGAGGAACGTGTATATAAGGGACATATAGAGAATATAGCGGCTTGCTAGTACATCTCGAACCGGGACATTGGGTGATCTTCCTCGGGCCCGAAGGGAATCGAATAGTTGAGATCTGGCAGAACAGTACTCGGCGCATGTCCAGACAACATGTTCGATCTCGTGATAACCGTTGCCACAAGTGCAGATACCGCTATCCACGAGCCCAATACGCCGGAGATGTGCGTCCAGCGTGTAGTGATTGGACATGAGCCGAGACATCACGCGAATTAAATCCCGACCCACATCCATCCCCCTGAACCAAGGTTTCGTCGATACCTTAGGGATTATCGAATGTAGCCACCTTCCCAGTTCACCATTGCTCCATGCAGTTTGCCAACTTTTGAGGGTTCTCTGATGAGTGATACTAAAAAATTCGCTGAAGCTAATTGGTCTTTCATATATGTCACCATGTAAAGCGCCCGCCTTAGATAAAGTGTTCGCTTCTTCATTACCTGGAATGGAACAATGCGAGGGAACCCAAACTAAGGTAATCCTGTACGATCTTACAGACAAAGTACAGGCGCTCCCAGATTTTCCCCAGAAAATATGGAATGTGCTTTCTAGGTTTCATTGAACGGAGAGCCTCGATTGAGCTGAGGCTATCCGAAGCAATAAAGTAATGATCGGTGGGTAAAGTATCAATGACCTCAAGGGTATACTGAATAACAGCAAGTTCTGCGACGTAAACTGAAGCAGGATCATTGAGTTTGAATGAGGCGGTGAGGTTTTGATTGAATATACCGAAGCCAGTGGAGCCGTCGAGGCTTGACCCGTCGGTGTAAAACATCTTGTTGCAGTCGACTTCTCGGAATTTAGTATGAAAGATGCTTGGGATCACTTGTGGACGTACGTGATCCGGAATTCCACGAATCTCGTCTTTCATGGATGTGTCGAAGAATACAGTTGAATCAGAAGCATGAAAGAGATTGACACGGTTGGGATAGTATGAAGAAGGATTGATATTTTATGCCATGTAATCAAAGTACAAGGACATAAATATTTCACGTTACGTTATTTATGAATGGTTCCAAATATCTAATATTAATTTTATCGGAACACACTACAGAGATTTTAAGAACAAGAGAGCACGGTTCTTTCGCTTAAAGTCGCCCCTTCGCACGCATTGGCGACACTGAGTATGTTTTTGTGAGATGTACAGCCATTATAGCTGTCCTCTGAGTAGTATATGAAACTGAAATGAAATACCACTGCTGGCGAGCAACCTTCTCTCCGTTGGATTCGAAATATGAAACGTGTGTGTCAATATGCTCATCTTAACCCCTATCAACCAAACTCACACACAAGCAGAAAAATAAATTAATTTATCCCAATGCAACACACACTTCACGTGCAGGGTTCAACTCAGTCCGAAAAATCTAATGCTAATCTAAAAAATGGGTAGGTAATGTCAGAGACATAACCGAAGTGAAGTAAAATACACTTAGGCTGTTAATTCGAATGCTGCAATATTTGCTATCTTCTGCATTAAAAAGCAGCTATTTCGATATTTGTTATGATGTATTGTGTCCCGCTGTTGTGGTGCATTTTACCCCTGTACAGGTGCGTTTTGCCCTGCCCGTTTTTCAAAGAGCAATTTATAATGATTTTGAAAAAATGAATATTTTTTATGCTCCTGAATATTTTGCAAAGCGATTGTGATTTCAGAGTAAAATGTTGGCTAAATGACATCATTAATTAAATTCTCCCAATTGATGGTCTATAGCTAAGTTATGATTATATTTGCTTAGGGGTGTATTTTACCCCATCTACCTCTACATACGCTTGTATTACATTCACATAAATCACTTGCGACGCGAATCTTGGTTATACCTCGAAAATTTCAAACGTGCACCAGAGACACATGCGTGGCAAAATTAAAATGTTAGGTTTGTTCCATAGTTTCGAGTGAGTAGTTACCAACTCGATTATTTTCAAACTGTAGGGCATTTCCACGCGTGGAATGTCAGAATTAGAGAGTTAAGGCGAATGCCCTATACATAATATGTTCAAACCTTCACCAAGCGTGGAGTTTTCGCAATAACCCTGCATTTGCCACGTATGATTATAACCAACAATGAATGTAGTGTCAGGCAGCGATGTCACATGTTTTTATGAAATGTCTATACAAAAATAATTAAAACGTCTGTAAATTTCTCCAGATGGCTGTGTAAATCCTAGTTATACTAGAATATTAATTTAAAAATAGATTGAAATTAGAATACTATTAATGAAGGAATCACTCGTAGTAGAGTTATTCTAGTCAATTTTGCTAAACACTATTACTCTTTTAAAAGTCTGTAGAATGCTAACTACGTCTGTAGGAGGCTATCAAAAGTCTGTAAAATTTCGACATGTCTGTAAATCTGGTATCACTGGTGCCAGCACATTACTTTTAATGGAGCATTTCACTAGTTGAACTGCGAAATAAGTAAAATCATGTAGCTGAACATACAATAAACTGGTCTTAATGTGGATGTACAAATCCCGTCATACATGCAGCAGTTATATAATTAAACTGTGTTTATAGCAGCATGTACATAGAAGATATGTAAAAAGTTGTCCCAGTTTGCCCTGAGTATCAAATCAACGGCAGAAACATATTATATCAGTATCCAATAAGCCAACATCATCTCCTTCACACAACACTCAGTGCTCTCGACAGTCGACCGTTTTTGCGAACGCACGAACGGCGACTGATTTCATTTTACACATTGCTTTTTGCGCTATCCTTCGTAACATATTCGATCGAACCAACGGGGGCAGTGCGTTCATTTGAATGAACACCATATTCGGGCGAGATACAAAAAAATCTATTGCAGTTCAAAGCTATCATTGGATTACGTTCTCACAATAGCATGAACTGCGTTGATGTATCGATCATCGCTCCCGTTCGTTCGTTGTCCAATGAATACAAGGGGGCTTGACACGTTGGTTTAAAATTCAGACGAAAGCATTCGTTTGATATTTGTACAGCCTATTTGGACTGCTTGTTTCTTACTTGTTACGCATGGTGGTATGGATACACTCACCAAGTTTTTACTTATAGTAATATTCCTAAAAGGTTTAAGAATTTTGAAACACATATCAGTGTGATAAAGTTATTCATAGCAGTGAATAACTTATGCTTTTTATTCGGCAAAAAGATTTACCCTCCGGAAGTCGCGCTTATGGCCCACTGAACGAGCAGCCGCTGGTGTCCTAAGACGATTTCGCTAGGTGTTCAGAGCAGCATGCACTCAGTGCACTAGCGCGACTGCCGGAAAATTAATGATCATATGGGGATTGACATAAGCGTGTTGTTTGTATTTAATAAGGACGGCAAATGATATAGTTGAGTGTATTTTAAACTATTGCGAACAACAGTACTAGCATTCGCTTTATTCAACAATAACTTGTTTCAACAGTTAGTAAGTTAGTGTTGCCTTTTGTTTCATCCATTTTTTACGTTGTGGAACTGGAGTTTTAAGCAACAATGAAATAAATAAATGGGTCGAAAATATTAAAAATTTCAAAAACCTCTGATCATTATTTCATACATATTACAACGAGTCTACAAATAGATTGGATACAGTAGATCGAGTATCAAAAACGTTCAGATAACTATTTAGGACGTTCTACAGACAAAATGAAATAAGTTGTGGATTCATTGTACCATTGCCAGTTCATATTATGTTAAATATGTCCTTGAACATGGCGAGCATGTAAATGCTGTTTTATTGTTGAATGTATGCTACAAATACATAGGGGAGACCGGGGCTAGTTGGCGGTGTTTATAGTTTTCAATTTTTATCGCTTTGATGTTGGTAGATCTTGCAAAATAGAACACGCGGCATGAAAGAACAGACTGTTGGCAACATCTCTGACTTTTTTGAAAGTGTTTGATGCATTGTCTCCTTTTTTAGAGACAAAAATACGTGACTCGGAAAACCCGCCAACTTACCCCGGCCCCGGGGTAAGTTGGCGGTATGTGAGTATACGCCAAAAACTAAGCATTCAAATGGAGATTCAATTACTTCATGGGTCCTTTTGGAATGTGCTGAATGTCTTTTCGAGAAAACTGTGTATTAACCGACATTTGCTATTATATTTCAGTTTCAATACCCCGGCATTTTGACTTTGACGCGTACTGCCTATTCAAAAGCAAATTTTCGAAATTCTTCATGCAATTGGCCAGAATAAATGTCTCCTACATTGGCGAGATACACAAGAAAAAGATTTTTTTACTTTGGAGTGAATTCCAGAAATAAAAATTTTGATGACTTTTTTGCATTGTAAATAGTACCGCCAACTTGCCCCGCATGCAGCAAGTACCGCCAACTTACCCCAACCGCATATTTTATTAAAAACTATTTAAAAAAAACTTTTGTTTGTGGATAGAAATAATATCTATACGGATACTGAAAGCTCTTTTCACGCGCTATCGAAAAATATAATCATTCGGGAAATAGATTGAAAATCACCCTAAATAACGCAAAGTATTTAAAATTTAGAAAATTTACTTGGTATGCTCGAAAACACAATATCACCCACAACTTCCACCAAACAAATCGTTTTGCAACAAAACCACATTGGATAACGGGTTTCACATAACTTGAGGTACACAAGAAGAGACAGCGCTATATGTCTAATAGAAACAGAGAAAAAGGGATTCCGCCAACTTACCCCAACCACCAACTAGCCCCGGGCTCCCCTACTATTGCACTAGTCCAAGATAAGAATACATTAGTATTTGTTTTTCTGACTTTATTTTGAGTTAGTACATGCTCAATTTAAATAAAAAATGAACAGCACGCAGAATAAAAATAGCATTGCTCTTTGTCCAATGTCCCAAATAATGATTCAACATTGGTTAGGAATATGAACCACGTAGACTCATTGTGGAGGGGGGGTCTAGCAAAATTCTACGTTTGTTTACGAGAGGGGAGGGAGGTTGAATTTTTGCTATTCTTGTATTACTAATTATAAATGGGTTTTAAAGAGAATTGTGCTCAACATTCTAGTCGACTCATCTAGATGTATTTATGCAGACACGACGAAGCTAGTACGCTATTAAGGTAATTACACTCAGGTTTTTTACGCGGTTTTTTGCGCGGTTTTTTGCGCGGAATTTTTCACGCGGTTTTCATTTACCCGGATTTTGAAATTTACGCGGTTTTCATTTACGCGGCTTTTGAAATTTACGCGGTATCCATTAACGAGGTTCCCATTAACGCGGATTCTTAAATCTACTCGGATTTTGAAATTTACGCGGTTTTCATTTACGTGGTTTTCATTTACATGGTTTTCATTTATGCGGCCTACAAAAATACAAAATAACAGTTGCAAAGATAATCGCAAGAAATTCCTCTCCGGAGAAGATTTTGACTGTGCAAATCCTGCAGTCCTAAATCATCATCTGGGACATAAAAAATTGTAAAAGTTAAGCATTAAAACCAATGTATTAACTTAATATAGGGGAACACGAGGGTATTCGGACTTACTTAAGCAAATCGCCCTTTTAGGATAGATGTAAAAAAAAAATACCGGTCAAAGGACCTAATTGTTAGTTTGAAACCTCTGCTACATTTTAGTGCCATAAAAGGTTCATTTGCACCACTCAATGGCAGCGCTAGGCGACGATTTGCAAACCTCTACGGTTTTCCATCCTTTTACAATGTAGGGGTAATTCGGACCTCCCTACGGGGCAATTCAGACCGTCATTTTTCTTTAATTTTTTTGGAATGGAATTATGTTTACCTATTAATTAGTTACAAGAGACACTCCTTAAGAAGCAAAAAAATTGCTTTACTAATCTGGTATGTCACAGCTGTCGATTGGCGGCCCATGTATTTTCTTTGCTGTGGCGTGTGCAAGGGTGTGCGCAGCCGCAAGCCGCTGAACGGTGATTGACTGAATACCCGAGCAAATATTCATGGGTTCAAACACCACATAGCCCCTTGAAAAGACCTTAAATATGGTCCGTGACAAAATTCACAACCATCAAGATACCATAAAATGGTCTCAATAACGCATAAATATACCAACATACGGTATTTTATATGGGATCTACCGGACCATGGTGATGGTATTTTCATGGTTTGAACCCATTTCAAACACCCATGTCAAACCCCATGACCATGGGGGTATTATGGACTTTTCGTTTGCTCAGGTAGGGGGTCCGAATAGCCCCGTACGCTCATTTCGCACAAAAGTGGTGAGCGTCTCGTAAACACCTGTGTTTTCACCCAAAACAAAAAAATCATTCCATAAAATAGGAGCTTTCCAAAACATTTACCATTTTTTTACATATATTTGCTGATTTAATCACGGTTTATCCATTATAATGATTTTTGTTTTGAGAATGGTAAAAAACGAATCATATTGTATCTCCTTTCTACAAAGAACAAAGAATCAAATTCAGCTCTTTGTCATGTTTCAGAATAGCGGCTCCACGAATAGTTACGATAGTCAGAAAGTCTTGCTATTTTCTGAGAAATCGAAGGGGTTCGAATTACCTCCACTGTCTTAATAGCCCCGGGTCCCTATTAAAAAGCCCGATGGTAAACGTTAGGTGGATTGATTTTTTTTAAAATTTCGATGGCTAAAACAGTAGTGAACCTTTGTAATCATTTACACGGATCTCATAATCTTTAAACGCTGTTAAATTCTACGTGTTGACTCGGCACAACTCCGTGCAAACCGGTTCTAATATATTTGTCTCCGAAAATATTCGGCGTTTACAATACTGTGATATGAGTTATGACTATTAATTACATACGAAAAATAAATATTTTTAGATTTGGATAGCTTTATCCTCTTAATAGATATCTTTTTTTTTTTTCATTATAGAGGTCAAATTGTGAGTCTACGTTATTTATGAATGGTCCTTTAGAAGTCGTCATTTAATCAAGTCGTGCACCGTATTATGATAACAATGAAAAGTGTAAAGAAAGTGAAATCTTTATACCTCGAAAGTATGTCCATCTTCGCTTAGCGGGGCATGATAAATTAAACCGTCTTTTCTCCTGATAAAAATGAATTGGGAAAACCCGATTAAAAATCAAAAATAGAAACTCTCAGTATATCCCAGCACACATTAGAAAGTGTGAAATTTTCCGTTAAATAATATACTCGTAGCTTCCAGTTAAGGGAATTATGTAACTGGCCATATTTAAACAATACTTTTACTGTAATTTATTAAACTGTTCTTGTAGTCTATTCGCATGTGCTTAAAACTCTTAATCGTAAGGTATGTTACATCTCCACAACTTTAGTTCTAAATGTTCACTTGAAGCCTTCTACTGAAAGATATGAGAACATTATTCAGTCTAAAATTAACTTATGTGTCGAATGGGACGAGTGGTATGATAATAAAATTTTTACTGATCGAGTTAGGAGCATTTTAAGACAAATATTCAGTTACAGGCAAAGTTCAGTAACGTTTGTGGTTAGACCAAATACGTCATCATTCATGCAACTTTTATCGGTGGATTTTGGAAATAACCCAGCAAATATTTTCAATAATAATATTCGCTGACGCCCCTTCATTATATTTATTTTTGGTTATTGCACACTCGGCCACCCGCCCCTTTCAAACATGTGATTATATAAACAACCACAAAAAGCTATGATTAGAAGAGTCTTAATACCAAATTCGCCATTCGTGCAGTGAGATGCAGAGGATTTATATATTCAAGAAGCAGTACCTACCGTACTCGATAGTGCAGCATTAGTGCATTGCACCAAACATAAAGCATGCCAATTAAAATGGTAAGTCAGCAGATTCACCTTGCAATAGTATGATAAAAGTCGGTTGGGAAGATTATTAAAATCATAAATTCGGCATTGCAACACAAATAAGTTGAACTCCTTGATACTATCTCTCTCATATGTACATGAATATTGAATAGCAAAATATACCACGGCTATTTTTCACCATCGGCGAAACAGTCGAAACCTATGGCAGCAAAATGTCAAACGAAATTTTCGTTCGAATGCTATAGCAATTCATCACACCTCTTTGTGGTCAAGGGAATACGAACGGTAGCACAAGATGATTGAAATTTCTTGGTTGTTTGCAACGACTGTGACCGTGTCGGCAACACGAGGAGTGAAAGCTACCCAGCTGCCAGCTTCGGTCAAATGAACACTCGTCCGAAAAAGAAGCAATCGTTCTTTTATGACGAACGGTATATTGAAGCACGAACGAATGAATTCGTCAAGATGCGACTGATGATATGGCGCGCGTTCGCCGATCAGCGCATTATTTCAAATGAAGCTCCTTTTTTAAGGCCTGCACAACACAACCAATGCTATTAAAATCGTCATCGTCAATCGTACTACCGCTTTCCAAAAGATAATAATTATGAACCAAAAAATGATGAATTTATCTGAGCCCGCCACGCATAATTTAAAGAGCAAGAGAGCGGGGTCTTTCGGATTCAACCACCCCCTCGCACGCGCACACTTGCAATCCGCGTATTTAACTCCGAAAAAAGAGCGTTCTACCTTTTCTGCGATGTGTGCTGATCATTGTATGCACGCCACGCCTGTGCATCATTGGATGGAATGATGCCTGGCGGCAGTCATTGCGTATATTCCAACCGAAGAGTTTGAGCTGACACAAAACGTAGCAGCTCAGGAAGCAAACTGATGAATTTTCTCTTATGTGCCATTTTTATACCTTGCGAAGTTCGTTGGATAAAAAAGAGGCAGTCCTAGCAACGCTTGCTACTTGGTTGAATTGTACGGACCAATCAGCGCAGATAATTACCACTTTTACAAAATACATTATTTTCGTTATCTATAATAGACGTATATTTTACGGGATTAAATACAATATACGTGCACATATTTCCGATCAGATAGTGCAAAAATATATACAACGGAAGTTATTCGCATTTGAAAACTGGGAAAATATCTCAGCAGAAATTTTTGAAAAGGGACCCCTAAATTGAAACGTTAGAAGCATTCTACTTCAAAATAACCTGAATACTGGTCGCAGTGGCAGGACAAAAATCGTTACCTTCATTAGTTGGAAACAGACATAATGATTACGGGGTAGTTCTGTTGTGCATTGTACCGTTTCTTGAATATTATTACCCCAGCACTTTCCACATGATATATTTATTAATTTCCATATCAACACGGAGTCGATTAAATTATATTGCTACTGTTGGCCTTCGAATTCAAGCATTGTTTTTAACACGTTAATTGGTTCACACTAGCTACTCTCCGAGAACAGCGCAATGGCGTTGCAACATTTCAAGCATTTGAACGATAAAAAATTAATGGAAAAAGTAGCACAAGGTACGCCTGCAAAAGCGATCTTCGTAGAATTTGTCCAATCGTATAGGTGTTTCAAAACGAGTTTAAATTATTTTTCCTAGGACAAAGGGAAAGTTATACTCGTTATTTATTACATGGTACCAATTAAACGATTTCTATAGAGTCAGTGCTCATTTATCGACGAGCACACCCGAGTTGATGCAGTGTGTTACAACGAATCGTAAAGGTAACCCTACACCGTCTGCCTGATTGATTAATAATGAGCCGGCAACGTCGGTTTCAGTGGAATTCAACCGACATTTCCCGCGAAAACCATGTAAATTAAGCCTGGCTAACAACGGTACCTGCTTTGATGTCAACAGCTACAAGATACGGCATCGCAGTATTTGATTTCAATTAATTACGATTATTTCCGCATCATTAAACAACCGTCGATTGGAAGTTTATAATGATTCGCTTGATGACAAACAGAACGTTTGAGGGAAAAAAAAGTACAAAACGCCCACTCCCGCAGCTAGGAAACACGAGTTTTGTTTTCCCTTGAGCGGCACTCACCTGTTCGACTTGTTTGAAAACTCTAATTAAATTCTTCCCCGCCAGCTTGGCGATATCCTCCTCGGTCCACTTTTCCGACACGAGCAGCTCGGCGAACAGGTACGGATACCGCGAGACGTCCTCCAATCCTTGGGGCACTCTGTGGTGGTGGATGGTGGTGTTTTTTAACGTTATTTGCGGCATGAAACGAAACAGAACAGAACAGAAATCACGACCAGAAGGATTAAAACTTTTCCGGTGCTGGTTTGCGCTGACGCTGGTTAGTTTCTTAACTAGCTAGCTGTTAATTTGTGTATTTTTTTATTTCACCCTGCGAGAAGTTGCGCGATTTGCTTATCAGCGAAGTTCGCGGGGGAAACCACCGCCAGCACGGTTTCCCAATTTTTCATTCGAAGAAAGATAAATTTTTTTAGACACTACATAATTAACTTACAGATTCACGCCATCGTATCCGGCACCGATGCCGACGTGGTCCACTCCGGCCACGTCCCGGATGTGATTAATGTGCGCTGGGTGGTGAGTTGTTTTCGTCAGTCGTCCGGAAATCCGTCGTAAAGCGCGTGGTGCCCGGAAGGTCGATGTGGTGATGATGATGATGACGATGATGTGATCCGTTAGCAGACGTTCCGTGTGCGTGTAATGAACAACCCGGTCGGTCGTCGGTTGCGGTTGAGTGAATCGAAAAGATAGAACAAGTAATTTAATTAAAAATTGGGTCCTTAATTAAAACAATTTGTGGATATCGAAGGAGGAAAGGCGAGGGGGGGGAGGGGTAACTGTTTTGTGGTTGAGGGAGTTGATGTAGTTGCTTGTTCTGGTGTTGCGATACGCTGGAAGCAAATTTGAAGGAAATAAGCTGTACGACACAGCCAGTCAGGATGCCCAAAATGAGTCATCGGTTGGTAAACAAGAAAAGGAAGTGCTAATTAAAAGTTTTGTCATATTTCACGACGAGGTCGACCGAAGCTCGTTTCCCACTAACGGTTGCTTGTACGTCCATCTCATTATACAGCTTGTATGAGAATCATACAACAAAGCCAAAAGAGAGTTTCGGAATTTGGTTTTGTGGATGAATGCTGAATAGCTGTATCTGCTTCGTTTCGGTCTTCGGATGCAATGGCAATCAAATTCTACCCAGAAAATATAGGAGGTAAAAAGTTCTAACTTTAATGGTGCAGTATTCATTTTTTACACAACAAAGAAATTAAGGCTGAATCATCAGCCATCGAAGAGGTGAGAACGACCGTTCAATTCAAAAGATTATCCTGACGGTAGAGAGGAAACACCGAGCTGCATTCACTCACCGTCATCAGTATTCGGAGCTACGTGGATTACTGAAGCATTGAAGATAATTGCAAAGTCACGATGGCAATCAATTTTGTTGCCTTCTACACTGGCGTTCAGGGTGGCCAAAACGAGAGGTTTCCTTTGAGCGCCATTTCTACCAGCGACTCTTCCTGGAAAATTGCTACCATAGCCAATAAGCTCACTGGGGAGAAGGGTTGAAGTTGATGGTGTGAATTATAATGATTATTTGAACTACTTCTAGACAATCCGCTTGACTGACCTGGCTCTATTCTGGGCGCACGTTTCCAAAATAATTTGAACTCATTGAAAACTATAATCAATCATGCAGATGTGGATGATATTTGAAAGTTTAATGGATAAAAATACACTGAACTAGAACCAGACTAAAGGTCCTGGGAATTTGGAGTCCCACTCTCAATAGCAAAGCGGTTATCGGGTTTTAGGAATTTGGTAATACACTCCACGCCTCTATTTACGAACTTTATTTTTTACGTAATATTCGATTTACGCAACTTTTCTACGAACTACATTCGAAATAACGAACTCGTTTTTACTAACTAAGTTCGTAACAAAGTAGGATGAGGTAAAGAGTTACATAAATCTGCATTCACTTTGATAAGTGATACGAACTATGCAACTCTCAGAAGTGTTATCATGTGTTAACTGCTCTAGGCAGCCGGCTGCCGAGAATTTATGATGGATTTATCCTTTGTTGAATTAATTTGACAATGCTCGGCTTGTAAAAAAAAGTAACTTCACCTCCGAACTGCCGACGGTCGGGAATGTTGCTTATGTTTAATTGAATCAAACGGCGGTCGAACGTTGAGTTAGGTCGCTGGCAGAGTGATGGCGAGAATCTGAGTGCCTACGTTTACTCTGACTTGACCCATTGCTCATTACCAGCCCTAGCTCAACCGCTCGCCGCCTCTCTATCACCGGCATGGTTGCAAACAAAGAGCCAACGAGAATTTGAGCTGGAGCTGATATTGGCGTTACCCAGTCAAACCTATCCGGAATTTTGACTGGTCTCTTGCGGAATCCCAGCTCAATTAAAACAACCGATTCCGTGTTAGAATTTCTGGCTTGATTTCCCTGAACGAACAATAAGTATAAGGCTTTTTTTTCTTTTAAACAACCTTGTTATTGTTTGGGTTCAGTATACGGTACAGTTTTTTTTTCTTTAGAGTACAGATAGAAAAGATTTTTCAACTCCCGGTATATCATACGTCTCCCAACCTTTGAACGGAACGGATCGTTATATTTCACAGTGGTGTTCGGTGTGTAAATTTTAGAGAGTGAAAGTCATCCTTTGTTCGTTCGTTAGCTGCCATTCTGCTGGTGCCGGCAGTAAATCCAGTACATTGTTTTCGCTGGTGCGGAACAATCGACGTTGTTTGCAGATAAGTTTTGCTTTATTTTTTTCCTCGTTTGCTTTCTTTCCTTTTCCCTACTTTTACTCTACCTTGTAATCAAATAATAAGACACATCCCCGTTTATATAACGCTCTGTCCTCGTGCTTAAATGGCCGAGGGCGAAATACCATCTGATGTTATCATGGAAGTCCCTGATCCCCCTAACACTCGCATTGCTCCCCGTATAAAGCAGTACCCACAAGGTTCCTCTGGGCCATGGGTGGTATATTTTCGGACCGGAGAGAAACCGGTTAATATATTAAAACTTTCTCGAGATCTGACTGCTAATTACCCGGCCGTAACTCAGATAACACGTGTTCGGGCAAACAAGATACGTGTTCTAGTGAGTGATCTCGGCCAGGCAAACGCGATTGCTTGCTGTGAGCGCTTTACGCGGGAATTTAAAGCGTACGTGCCTTGTGTGGCCTGTGAAATCGATGGGGTAGTGTCCGAACCGGGCCTGAAATGCGAAGAACTGTTGGAGCACGGGGTTGGCTGCTTTAAGGACCCCTCTCTTGAACAGATTAAGATCTTAGAATGCAAACAATTGTATACCGCAAACACCGAGGGAGGTAAGACTACCTACTCTCTATCAGGCTCGATTCGGGTGACATTCGTCGGGTCCTCTCTTCCCAACTACATCCTCCTTGACAGGGTTCGCCTACCAGTTCGCCTGTTTGTACCGCGGGTCATGAGCTGCAGCAATTGCAAGCAGTTGGGCCACACAGCCACATATTGTGGAAATAAGAAACGATGCGGCAAATGCGAAGGAGAGCATGAGGATGACTCTTGCGACAAAGAAACTGAAAAGTGTATTTGCTGCGGGGGCCCTTCACATGCTCTTAAATCATGTCCTGCGTACAAGCAGCGCGGGGATAAAATTAAGCGCTCCCTTAAGGAACGCTCAAGGCGTTCTTATGCAGAAATGCTAAAGAATGCTTCGCCATCTGTCCTGTCCGAAAATTCCTATGCTGATTTGGCTAACGTTGAGCAAGAATCTGACGACCCACGAGAGGGAACATTTTTGCTTAACCCAGGGGAATCCAGGAAGAGGAGAAATCCAGCCTCCCCTACATTGCCTCGTAAGGGAGCCAAGGTGTCGTCCACTCAGAGTGCGCCAACTACAATCAATAAATCCAACGGAAGTGATGCACAAAAGCAGAAGCAATTTGCTCCAGGACTTGGAAATATTAATTCTAACAAGGAGTACCCACCACTTCCAGGGACATCAAAAACCCCAAGTGTCCCCTTTTTTCAAACAGATACTCAGTCCAGTAGCGGACTAATGAAATTTTCTGACATAGTGGACTTAATTTTCACAGCTTTCAATGTTACTGATCCTCTTAAAAGCCTTCTGATACGTTTTCTCCCTATAGTGCAAACATTTTTGAAGCAGTTGACTACTAAATGGCCCCTCCTTGCAGCGATCGTATCCTTCGATGGCTAAGTCATCGAACGAGGTCACCGATTCGATCACTGTTCTACAGTGGAACAGCAGAAGTATCCTCCCGAAAATCGATTCCTTTAAATTTTTACTAAATAGTTTAAAATGTGATGCTTTCGCATTATGTGAAACTTGGTTAACTTCCGATATAAATCTCAACTTCCACGACTTTAATATAATTCGTCTGGATCGAGAAAACCCCTACGGAGGAGTACTTTTGGGGATCAAAAAGTGCTATTCTTTCAACCGAATTAACCTCCCTTCGACACCAGGCATTGAAATTGTCGCTTGTCAAGTTTTAATCAAAGGTAAAGACCTTTGCATTGCTTCCATCTACATTCCTCCTAGAGCCTCGGTAGGGCACCGAACGCTTTGTAATATCACGGAATCCTTACCGGCACCGCGGCTAGTTCTGGGAGACTTTAACTCGCACGGTACGGTATGGGGCTGTCTTCATGATGATAATAGATCAACATTAATCCAAGATCTTTGCGACAATTTCAACATGACCATCTTAAACACGGGAGAAATGACGCGGATTCCTACACCACCAGCACGCGCAAGCGCGTTGGATTTATCGCTATGCTCGACATCGCTACAGTTAGATTGCAGGTGGAAGGTGATCCCCACGGTAGCGATCATTTGCCTATCGTTATTTCAATTGCTAACGGTTCAAGACCATCGGATACAATCAATGTCTCGTATGACCTCACACGGAACATTGATTGGAAGAGTTACGCGACCGCGATATCCGTTAAAATCGAATCCACCCAAGAACTTCCTCCGGAGGAAGAGTACAGGTTTTTGGCTGGCTTGATTCTCGACAGTGCGAATCAAGCTCAGACTAAACCAGTACCCAGCGCGAATACCCATGGACGGTCTCCCACCCTGTGGTGGGATAAAGAGTGCTCAGAGCTGTACGCGGAAAAGTCCACTCCATATAAGGCCTTCCGGGAAGACGGGTTACCCGCTAGCTATCTACAGTACGCGTCGTTAGAAAGGCGAATGAAGAGTCTAATGAAAGCCAAAAAACGCAGTTATTGGCGCCGGTTCGTCGACGGGTTAACGAGAGAAACAGCGATGAGCACTCTTTGGGGTACGGCTCGACGTATGCGTAACCGTAATAGTACCAACGAGAACGTGGAATATTCAAACCGTTGGATATTCGCTTTCGCCAAGAAGATCTGTCCGGACTCTGTCCCGGTACATAAAACGTGCCGCGCCTCGTCCCCTCACGATACCGCGAACGAAACACCGTTTTCGATGGTGGAGTTCTCACTTGCTCTCTTATCATGCAACAATAACGCCCCAGGGTTAGACAGAATCAAATTCAACTTGCTGAAGAATCTGCCTGACACTGCAAAAAGGCGCTTGTTGAATTTATTTAACAAGTTTCTTGAGGATAACATTGTCCCTTATGAATGGAGGCAAGTGAAGGTCATCGCCATCCAAAAACCAGGAAAACCAGCCTCCGACCACAATTCGTACCGTCCGATCGCAATGCTATCCTGTATCCGGAAGTTGTTCGAGAAAATGATCCTATCCCGCCTCGACAATTGGGTCGAAGCAAATGGCTTACTGTCAGATACACAATTTGGCTTTCGCAAAGGCAAAGGGACGAACGATTGCCTTGCGTTGCTTTCTACAGAAATCCAAATGGCCTATGCTAACAAAGAGCAGATGGCATCAGTCTTCTTGGATATTAAGGGGGCTTTTGACTCAGTTTCTATCAACATTCTGTCAGAGAAGCTGCACCAGCATGGTCTTTCACCAATTTTAAATAACTTTTTGCTAAACCTGTTGTCTGAAAAGCACATGCACTTTTCGCATGGCGATTTAACAACATCGCGATTTAGCTACATGGGTCTTCCCCAGGGCTCATGTCTAAGTCCCCTGCTCTACAATTTTTACGTGAATGACATTGACGATTGTCTTGCCAATTCATGCACGCTAAGGCAACTTGCAGACGACGGGGTGGTCTCTGTTACAGGGCCCAAAGCTGCCGACTTGCAAGGACCATTACAAAATACCTTGGACAATTTGTCTGCTTGGGCTCTTCAGCTGGGTATTGAGTTCTCCACGGAGAAAACTGAGTTTGTTGTTTTTTCTAGGAAGCGTGAGCCGGCGCAACTCCAGCTTTTATTAATGGGTGCAACGATCAACCAGGTTTTCACATTTAAATATCTCGGGGTCTGGTTCGACTCTAAAGGTACCTGGGGATGTCACATTAGGTATCTGAAACAGAAATGCCAACAAAGGATCAATTTTCTCCGAACAATAACTGGAACATGGTGGGGTGCTCACCCAGGAGACCTGATCAGGTTGTACCAAACAACGATATTGTCGGTGATGGAGTACGGGTGCTTCTGTTTCCGCTCCGCTGCGAACATACACTTCATCAAACTGGAGAGAATCCAGTATCGTTGCTTGCGCATTGCCTTGGGTTGCATGCACTCGACCCATACGATGAGTCTCGAAGTGCTGGCGGGCGTTCTTCCGCTAAAAAATCGATTTTGGGAACTCTCATATCGATTGCTCATCCGATGCGACATTCTGAACCCGTTGGTAATTCAAAATTTCGAGAGGCTCGTCGAGCTTAATTCTCAAACCCGTTTTATGTCCTTGTACTTCGACTACATGGCACAGAGCATCAATCCTTCTTCGTACAATCCCAACCGTGTCCGTTTCCTAGATACTTCTGATTCTACTGTATTCTTCGACACATCCACGAAGGAAGAGATTCGTGGAATCCCGGACCATATACGCCCGCAAGTGATCCCCAATATATTATATAATAAATTCCGAGAAGTCGACTGCGACAAAATGTTTTACACTGGCGGATCAAATCTCGATGGGTCCACTGGCTTCGGTATCTTCAACAATACTATTACCGCTTCATTCAAGCTCAATGATCCCGCTTCAGTTTACGTCGCAGAGTTAGCTGCAATTCAGTACACCCTTGGGATCATCGACACTCTGCCCACAGATCACTACTTCATCGTTTCGGACAGCCTCAGCTCTATCGAGGCTCTTCGTGCGGTGAAACCTAAAAAGCAACTCCCGTATTTTCTGGGGATGATACAGGAGTCCTTGTGTACGTTATCTGAAAAATCTTATCAGATTACCTTTGTTTGGGTCCCCTCTCATTGTTCTATCCCGGGCAATGAAAAGGCCGACTCATTAGCAAAGGTGGGCGCATTAAATGGTGACATATACGAAAGACCAATCTGCTTCAACGAATTTTTTAGTATTTGTCGTCAGAGGACGCTCAACAGTTGGCAAACCTCGTGGAGCAATGGGGAACTTGGACGATGGCTACATTCGATTATCCCAAAGGTATCAACGAAGCCTTGGTTCGGGGGGATGGATGTGGGTCGGGATTTTATTCGCGTAATGTCCCGACTTATGTCCAATCACTACACCATGCGGCGTATTGAGCTTGCGGAGAGTGGTCTGTGCGCTTGTGACGAGGGCTATCACGACATCGAACACGTTGTCTGGGTATGCGCCGGGTATTGTGACGCCAGGTCTCAGTTAAAGGAATCCCTTCGGGCCCGAGGTAGACCACCCAATGTACCAGTCCGAGATATGCTGGCAACTCGTGATTTCCCTTATATGTCCCTTATTTATACCTTCATAAAAACGATAAATATCCCAATTTAGCCCCTCTCTTTTATTTCTCGTTTTTAGAGTTTCCTCCTGCCTTGTGGAACCGATCAGCTCCAGAGTGCCACTATGTAACCGCCGTCGCCCTTACCACTACGCCTGCATAGAAGGAAACTGAAGCGAGAGCGACTCGAGGTCCGATGACTTTTGAAGGATTCCCCGCGGGTCCGAAGAATACACTCCGCCAATCCGGTACTCGACGACTTACTAGACTGAGGCGCAAATTTGTTTCGCTGATCCCTCTTCCCCCCCCCCCCCCCCGTTCGAGCGAAAGCTGCAAGTTTTGCTCTTCTTTCCCTGTCTCTCCCCTGTCCTTGATACAACTGCTGCTACAATGATGCGGAAATAAGCCACCCTCTGAATATCTTGACCAAGCATAAGTTTTAGTTAAAAAATTCAAATTAGTATTCTGTATTCCTAGTTTTAAGATAGCTATAATTTTTACTCTTTATTGAAACTCTTGTCCTCCATCTTGTAAATAGAATTGAATCCCTAGTTTTAAGATTTCTGTGAAGTTTCTCATAAATATTTGTTCCCCCTTTTGTGTACTAAACTATATTGTTAGTTTTAAGATAACCGTAAAATACTTCGTAAAATACTATTACTCCCCCTCTTGTATATCAAAGTGAATCCCTTGTTTTAATTTTTTTCATAAAAAAATCTTTTGGCCCTCTCTTGTATATTGAATCTAATTTCTAGTCTTAAGATAGCTGTAAACTTTTTTTTTCTTTTGTAAAAAAAATATTTCAACATTGTAACCTCCTAGTTTTAAGATATCCAAAATGTAAAAACATAAGCATTTGGCACCGCCAAGCTAACGCATTTGTGCCTATCAAATAAACGAAATGATTAAAAAAAACTCCCGGTACAGATTTGAAGGTGGCAAAACTGAATACAATATCTTTAAAAGTGATTATCCTTAGTGTCTCGAATCATTTGGCAAAATATATATGCTATTACCTATGTAATTGAAGATTTCGTAACAACAGTAGGGGAATACGGGGCTATTAAGATAGTGGGGATAATTCGGACCCCCTGGATTTCTCAGAAAATTGTAGGACTTTCTGACTTTCATACATATTCGTGAAACCGATATTCTAAAACATTAATTTTGACAGCTGAATCTACTTTTTTGGCTTATTTTGAAAGGAGATACGTGTTTCATTTTTCTGCAATCATCAAAACAAAAATCATTATAATGGTAAAACCGTGATTAAAGCAATCATTAAAGGTAGAAAAAATAACAAGTAAATGTTTTGGAAAGCTTAAGGCTCCTATTTTATGGCATGATTTTTATTTGGGTCAAGACACAGATATTTTAAAGATGCTCACCAGTTTTGTGCGAAATGAACGTACGGTGCTATTCGAGTAAATCGAGTGTTTTAGGTCTGGTTGATCACGGGATGTAACTAACAAAAGGAGCATTCGGAAGGTTACTACATTCGTAAGTCCCAAGGGAATGGTTCAAAAGTATGGATATGTGTCGCAACTTCATTCGTGTGATATCCCTTCTTACGTCAAGCCAATACACATTGGACGCACACTCTGACTCGCAGATGTTTGTGCTTACGACCGTGGCTATCACGACATCGAACACATTGTCTGGGCGTGCACCGAGTATAGTTCCGCTAGCTCTCGGCTAATAGATTTCCTTCGGGGCCAAAGAAGACCATTGAATGTTCCGGTTCGAGATGTAATGACAAGCCGCGATCTCACGGGTACGCTTTTGTCTCGAAAGTGATCTTTGTTCGTTTCGTAAAACCGTACAGCAGGCTCGTGGAGTGCTTGCCGTTTCAACGCCAGCTTCGATTGAACTGACAGCACCCGAGCGAAAAGAAACATGCCACCCATTTCTAGAGAGTCTAGAGAGCACTTCTCTTGGAGAGAAAATAAATTACGCTCTTCACTTTAATTACTGAAAGGTATTGAAATCATTCTCATTTTTAACGAACACCCGTTACTACCTATGGAACCGATTGCACTCGTTCGGTTTGAATTCACGCGCGAGTGAAGTTGTTCAAACCGATGTGCGTGGCGGGGACAGACGGTTATCCACAGCTCGTATTTTTGTGTTCGGTGGAGGCGCGTTGTCGCTCACGTTCTTTGGAGTCTGCACTCCTGGTATCGGCGGAGGAATGTCACTTTCGAGTTTTTGGTTAAAATTTCGAGTAGGATTTACACAACGGTACACTTAACTAACACTCACGCAATAGACTGGGTGGAAGATAGTGGCTATCTGACCAGGTGAAATTATTTTTAAACAGTAACATGCCATATGCTACTAAAAACAAGCACACAATTATTTCCATCGAACTTCGGTGTGATTTATATCAATTTAGAAAAAAAAAAACCTTAGAAAGACGCTTTGCATCTAAATTACCGCCCGGTAAATGCCAATTTCTTGTAACGTAACTGCGGTCATCATCATCCGACGAACCCTAGGTTTTTGAGTGACATGTCGTCCCAGATAGTGCAATAAGACATTTTCAATGTCAAAATAGTAAGTCAAAGTTCTTCATTTAATTTTGTTTTTCAAATAGGACAAAGTTGTGTTTAAACATGTTTTATTACTTTATACGGATTGGGTTCCTTAATCTGTTCACTGTACATTTCTTCGGATAGTTTCCTTCAGTCTTTACGCTGTGTCCTTTCTAACATTCTTTGAAAAACTGACTCATTCGAAAGTTTACAATCGACCAGTATGTTTCGATACTTTGCAATCGCGTCCTTAGCGTAATGGTAGCTGGCTTAATCTGGCCAGAACGTTTTCATAGTATAATATTCAGAAAAAAGGTATTGAAAGATACCTGCCTACACGAAAAAAAACTATTCCCAAATTCGTAAATAAAGTGCCACGAATTCTGGAACAATCACGTTTTCACGCTACTAAAACAGGACCATGAACAAAAATCATGGCTTTTATAATTAACGTAACGCTTTTATAAGCGAAAATGTTTGTTTTGGTTTTGTCCATGTCATTACAACATCGATTTTTTGTACGTGAACTAGTAAACTTTAGGAACATTATTCATAAAACCAATGGTTGACTTATGATGATATTCATAGATTTAGAAACATTGGTTCACAAAATCATGGCTCATGATTCGTAGTATAACAGTCCCGACTCACCATTCGTGGTCGTGAAATAGTTACCGAAATCATGGAATATTCATGTATTCGTGATCCCTTGTGTAGTCACTTTTTTCCATTCGTTTTCGTGAAATATTTCACAAAATCATTCAATATTACTAATGTATTCTTAGTCATGACATACCGTTCATGCTCGTGAAATAGTTCACGAAATCATCAAATATCATGATTCCTAGTGCAATAATCACGACTTCTAGTGCAATAGTCTCGATGGATCATTCGTGCACCTACAATATTTTACAAAAGCATGAAATATTATTCATGGGTTCGTGAACTAGTTCATGATTCCTAGTACTTGATATACGATCTATCTTGCGTGCCTGTGATATTTAGAAGATATCCCTAATAATTTTCAATTTCATGCAACATGGTTAGGAAATTTTCACGGGAAATATTTCACAAAATCTAGAATATTATTCGTAGAATAATTTTTGTTCCATGCACTATTCCATGAAATGTCATACAAGTTCAGCTTCTAGCGACCAGGGAGAGGCACGAACCGTAGATACAAGAAAACAGTTAGGACCTAGAAGATCGTTATTCATTTGATAAGGTGCATTGTGATGTCTCGGCACAGAAAGAAAATTGCACTGAGCACAAGAAATTCATTACACTCAGGTTTTACGCGTTTTTTGCGCGGTTTCCAATTAACGCGGTTTTAGCAAAAATAAGTCCTTTTGAATGCAAAAGACTTAGAAGATCTTCGGAAAGATGGAAGAGACGGGTCTGGAAGACTCCTTATGGCCCGCACCCCAACAATATGGGTATTTTCGAAATGGTCTTGAATTCTAGGTGCCAAAAATTGATTTTTGACGCCATTTTGAAATCCAAGGTGGCGATCTCCGGTTTAGAGAAATTCGCTATAACCCAATCAATAAGAGTATTTTTGGAAGTGAAAGTTGTAGTACAAACAGTTATAATTAAACAGTTGAATTTGCTTGAATTTAAGCAATGTGTTTAATTTGAATCAATTCAAACCCCCAACTCACACCACATTTGTCTCTTTCTTCTCTCTCTCTCTCTCTCTCTCTCTCTCTCTCTCTCTCATTCTTACCACACTCCTCTGGATGAACACATAAAAATATTTTGCATTTTGCTGGTTTATGATTTTTCATGCGGGAATTTCGGTAAACCGGAAGTCACCATCTAGAATTTTACAATGACGCCAAACATCGACGTTTGCTCCCTGCTCCTCAAAACCATTCCGAAAATACTCATATTGAGTTGTAGAGAATCTCTCTAAGCCGGAAGTCGCCATATTGGATTTGAAAATTGCGTCAAAAATCAATTTCTGGTACTTACTCGTCAAAATCATTCCGAAAATACCCATATTGTTGAGGTGCAGGCCATAAGGAGTCCAGACTCGTCTCTTACATCTTTCCGAAAATCTACTAAGTCTTTTGCATTCAAAAGGACCGTGTTAATTGCGAAATCCTCGCAAAAAAACTGCCAAAATTCTTCTAAGTTCTACGAATTTAAAAGGATTTTTTTTTTCAGAAAAAAGTCTGAATTTTTTTGCATTCAAAAGTACTTAGAATATTTTTGCAAAAACCGTGTTAATTGTGAAATCCGTGCAAAAAATACTTCCAAAGATATACTAAGTCTTTTGCTGAGAATTTTTTTATGCGGATTTTCGAATTAACTCGGTTTTTTATGCGGATTTTCAGCCACCCATGTATGTTCCTGTTTATACTATCGCGATACTTCGAGTACAAAAACCGATAATAACCAAAAAATATAAGATCGCGATAATGCGAAGAGAAATTACGAATATCATAATAAAACTGCTGATATCATGAACATCAGTCGCATCACTACACGTGTCAAATTCGAAAGTAAGCTCTAGAATAAAATATCATGATAACGTGCCAATAAATTACGAAAATTGTGACTAAGCTGCTAAAATCAAGAACATAAATCATACTATTTGTGACAAAAATATAAAAAATGTGATGAAGATCCTGAAATCATAAACATAAATCACTCTACTCGTGACTAAAGCATCAAGATAACGTGAATAAAAATTACGAAAATCGTGACTAGGTTCCTGAGATCATGAATATAAATCACATTACTCGTTATTAAAATATCTAAAATCGTGACTAAAATCCTGAATTAATGAACATAAATCACTCTACTCGTGACTTAAGTATCACGAAAACGTGAATAGAAATTATGAAAATCGTGACAAAGATCCTAAAATCATGAATATAACGCACATTACTCACACAAAAATCGTAACTATTATTCTGAAATCATGAGCATAAATCACTCAACTCATGGCTAAAATGCGACGAAGTAGAAATCACGAAAATTATGACTAAGATTCTGCAATCATGAACATAAATCACGCTACTTTTAAATTAAAATCCGATAGCAAACTCATGAACGAAATCTCACAGTAGCTTAATGAGAAATAACAAAAATCGCGAATAAGATCCTTCAATCATAAACATCGTTTAGCTGTTGTTTGTGAACAACGATGACAACAAAAACTAAACATGTTTAGGGAACAACCACTGCAACCATACCATTTATACTCTCAGGAACTTGGTAACGGTTTTCATAAATCCTTCAGCTCACGAAATCGTGATCTTGTTTTCATGAATTTATGAACGGATTTTTTCCGTGTGTAAATTTCGCCGTTTATGGTTGCTAATATCCAAAAATTTCAACCCCCAAGAACAAATAGCTTGCCATACAAGATACTTCTTATGATTTTTTTTCTTTTTGCGTTTATTAGTTCAGGAATCAAGAATCAGAATATATTGGCTCAAATGGCAAATTCCGGTCCAGAAAGTTACTTGAACTCTTTGAAGCTCCAAGCAAGCTTCCATGGTAAAATTGCGAGTTTCTAAATATTTACACACGGTACCTTTTCTGCTTGCAAAATCAGTCGACGTCACCTTGAAAACTAAAAGATCTTGTCAAAACAATGCACAGTGGGGCCGACTGGACAAAACCCCCAAAATTTACTGTCGATTTTCACGCCTTTCATATTTTCTCCCGAATGTACCACATCTAAAGATGCATTCGCCAAATTTTTGAGTCAATCGTTTGAAAAATATAAGTGCTACATTTTTTTTTGAACCGTACAAGGTCTTGGAAATCTGCAAGAATTGTAGTGACAAAAAGTTTTTGTTCATTCTAATTCATCTCGCTTTAATAGGTACTACAATGACAATTTAACAGCACATATAGGCGTTTCTAATAGAAAATCATCTCAGAAATACAATGGTGTATTTTTATTTGAGAAATAATGAGTATTGAAAAAGTTACCGATGAAGTCAATATGTTGTTTAACGCGGACTTATTTACATTGAGCGTGTCATCTTTTTATCGGTAAAAGCGTGTTGCAGGATCTCATCTTGTACAACTGACGTAGAATTTTATCGAGTTTTCAAAAATCATGATTGCGCCGTTTTGCGCCGAAGGTTGATATTTGATTATTTGTAAAATTAGTTTTTTCATGGAGACGCATGGTATTTTTTGATTTCATGAAGTTTTGCATTGCTATTCACCGGTGGATTTCTTTTTCTGAACGCTGCTTGTGAATTCAGGGTTTGGGGCAATTTCCTTGATACAAATATAAGTATGCCTTATCCGTCTTGCAACTATGACTCGTGTTTCTACATTTTCACAATTATTTGCAGTATAGAAAAATTCAAATAAATAGAAACCAACAATGCAAACTAATTGTAACTATTATTATATCTTTTCATGAATCCTGTTTCTTTGGTAGGTATTGGTTGTTATTGGTGACCGATGTAAGGTAAACGCGTGAGTGTGTGAAGTGTTCTTTTCTACCCGATTTTTAGTAATTGGCCAGTGATGCAACATTTATTTTCAAATGCAAACTCCCTATTGAATCTATCACAATCAACAATCAAATTCAAAAACTCCCTCAATAATTCACTTCCAAATTGACGAGAGTTTCATGCAAAAACGCTCACGCCTCTATTTTAAAGTATACACTAACAGTGCAAAGTATGCACAAAATATTTTTGCACGAAAAACCAAGTAAGTACCCATAAAGAGAGATATTCATATCATAATTGGAATTGAAAATCAATGGAAAAGTATTAAGCGGCTTAGCTGCAGTATGCATCGTATATAAAGAGTGAAGGGTAAGGAGAGAAAAGAAAAGAGAATAGAGTAAAGTAGGGCATGATTTGAGATCTTCATCAAAATCAAATAAACCTGTCATCTTTTAATAGCTTTGTCGAAAACTATAAATAAATAAACAAAAAATTAAGGCATTCTATCAAACACCTTAAGATATACTATCTTTTATAACTATTCTAAATGCATACGTTCATAAATTAGTATATCAGGATTATTTCTTAAGGAGCTTAGGAGCTTTGAAGGGATGATTTTTTCTATGATGGTATTCAGATTGGATTGAAAGTCTACAAACAAATGTATAAAAATACATCATTTTTATTCACCAGATTTCGATAAATTGGAACCACCCTAGCTAAATCGTTACTAAGGACTACCCTAGGAAATGAAAATGTTTCTGTTGACTTACGAAGTATCTGTTTTAAAAAGTTCATAAAATTCACTTTTGCGAAATTAAAAAAAAAAAACTTTTAGAACCACCCTAGGCTGTCTAATTTTCATTTTAGCGGCCTAATTGAATCAAAATAGAGTTCAGCGCACGAAAATTATCCTTAGATGTTATTTTCAGTCATTTCAAACTACTTTTGAGGTTTTGTTCAGCTTTTGTATGGAGTGGATCCACTGTGCAGTGTGTACGATTTACGTTTGTTGGTGTATTTGATAAAGACCAGAAAAATAATGGCAATGGCATAGTCGTAGTTTGGCTGAGTAACAATCCTAAAATTGTGTCCGGATTTTGATGTGACTAGAAGCAAAACCTATTTCGACAATCTGTCATTTCATATCATCTTGGTCAGCCTTTGAGAATTCCTCCCTGTCTGCGACTAAAAATGCGCCTAATTTATTACCGATTGCCTACCTTTAACCACTTCCCGTTCGTTGCTGCACCGTGGAGCGGAAAGGATTGCAATTAATCTTCCGCTCACACTTTCCAACTAATTTCCATGCCCAGCCCAGTCGTCTGCATAGGGTGGTCCGCCTCCAGTCTCGATGATGATGAAGAAGAAGAAGCCAATCGAATCGTTTCACGTAAAATGATGACTTTCCGTTTTTCATCAGGCTTCCGTTGAGTTGACTGGCGGAAGCCAGCGTGTTTCTCTATCTGTCTCCCCATCCCATTCAATACGTTTCGTTCATTATTTGATCGACCGACAAGCAAATTTCGGTTCGTTGTCGGTATGGGAAACGATTCGCTATCCTGCAGATCAAACGTCGTTGGCGTCGTCGTCGTCATCGGCATCGTCATCGTCTAGAAAAGACTTTCAATCGTTCGATTTACATTTCCATTGCGAGTGTGGGATGTAGTTCGTTCGGCAGGTTTTGTGACCTGGACGAACTAAACGCCAAGGGAAAAAAGAAACTTGCGAATGAAACCTTTTTTTTTCTCGTGCAGCTGAAGCAAGAAACGGTACCCGAAAAAGTGCCAATCATGATAATTTATTTGAGTGTAATGCAGGACCTTTTCATTGCCATTCGTCGTACGAAGGCAGACAAACGGGCGGCTAAGGTAAAGGGCCTAAAGTGCGGAGAGAGATTGATTGAATGGAAAATAATTACAGGACCGTCTACGTCAAAGGATAGTAGTACTCATGATCTATAGTGCCTATCAGTATGCAAAAGAAAATTTCACTCGGTAAACTGAGAAAAATGGTAGGTTCAAAGGAGGATTCTCCTGACTACTCCTGGGCTTGAGTCAAACATAATTCCAACGAACTATGCACCAGATGGAACATGGAAGAAAACAATTTCCGCAGCGTATTATGAATTCTGAAATAATTGATTACTTAGAATCACTTTATGATGAGTATAATAAAGAGCATACCATTTATGTTTTACATTTTCCCTTCTTCCGCTGTATTTTTTTTGCTCGTCGAAAGCATCATCAATAGCAGTATTAAATTGCATTTTTGAGACACTGTCGGAGCGCTTGCATCGGAGGAATCTTCCAGCCAGCCAGTTCCGAAGCAACTCAAGCATTCCACATCAGCGAAATTGCAACACAATATTAAATTCCTTCTGGCTGGATCGACTTTAATGAAAATAAACAACCAGCTGCTTGCTTGCTGAGGTCGGTTCATGCCATCGTAAGCCAATATTACGCGCCAATCGCCTCGACTACGTGGGCCCGGTGACGTTGGTTCCCATTGCGATGTTCCCTTCAATATTTCAGCGAGTGCAAAAACAATGTGAAAACATAAAATTCCATGAAAGTATTACATATACGAGACTTCAAGAACGCGATCAGTTTACTGCCAGTACGTAATATGAGTATCATTCTCTAAAGCTACCCATTCGAGCCCACCGTCATCATCGAGTATACAGAGGAGGCACCATTCGCATCTCTAACCGTCCGGTAAACGATATTACTTCCAGTGTTTGCAGTGGCCTGTTCCAACCAGAGAGCTAAGATAACTGGCACCGAGGCTAGCTAAACTAAAACCCCTATCAAGAAGCGGTGGCTTTCCTGTATGCGGTGGAGTGTTCTGCTCCAATCAAGAACCGACGGCTTCAGGTCAAGCGACCGCACCTCTTCGAATCGAAACTCTATCAGAGTAAGTCCCCTTCTGCTAGGGGTTCAGTTTGCCGGGCAAGGAGGTACGATATCGGGAATGGGTTCGTCGAAGAAGAAAATTTAATATAAATTAAACTTACCGACAACATCCTTGAGGGTTGCCTTCTCGCCACAACTAACGAAATGTGGGTAGAAAGCGACCATCACCAGGCCACCGTTGGCTGACTGCGTGTGCCAAACAGCCGTGGATGGTGGCAGCAGAGCCGAGGTTCGGTTGATGCAGATGTGGTTACCGGTTAGACCAGTCAAGTCCAGTTATTGAGGCAACGAACGGGAACACAAACAGACAAACACAGGCACACACATACATGTTTCCAAGTCATTGTCCACGCGGCGGAGAAGATGATGTTGAACCAGGACCCGATAGTCCGGTGATGTTGACCAGCATGTTCACGGTGCATTGTGTTGTAGTTGTTGTTGTTATCATTGTTGGCAGAGGACAGAAAACGAGAAAGAGAAAGTTTCGCATTAATTCCTACCGCATCACACAACATCAGTTAGGGGGGCCCGACCTGTGTGGTGTATGTATGAATGATAAAAGCAATTTGGTTCCAATATGCCAGTACACTCAAGTCTTTATTACGAGGACTATACGTACAGCGGTCCTTTCAAAATCGAGCGAAAAATAGTTGCAAAAATAACAAATCTTCCTATTTAAAAACGTTGAAAAAACAATTATAAATAGACCGCGTAAAAAAGATATTAGTCTACACTAGAGCAGCCATTGGAAACCATGCGGGCCGATGTAGATACCGGAAAACTGTGCCATTATGCTAATGAAGGGGTGACGAAATGAGAAAAAAAAAAAAAGATCTAACCGATATTAATTTGTGTCTTGTTATTCTTTAATCAACCCTGTCAGGATCCTGTTGGCCATCCTGCAGCGGACATAGACTTGAATGTGATGATAGATACTGTAATTTCCTTTCAATCGTACTCATTAGGAAACTAATCAGGAAACCACTGGAGTTTTGCATCATACTATCGGTAGAGTGTGCGGACAGAATTTTTATTAAAGCTATTTATATTGATTGTGAATGTGTATGAAGTTGGGTGGATTTTTTTTAGTTTAGTTCTATGTGTGATTGAGTGTTACAATAGATTTAATTAGTCATATAAACGACTATTGTCTTTATTTGTGACTTATAAAAATAAATAATATTAAATAATCACATTACAGTTACTCTTTTGATACCTTTCGTAATTTTCTAAACAGTTTTCTGTATTATTAACATTTTTGGCCTTTGCGATATTTTGGACGTTTTTGTAAATTCCTGACATTTATGTCATTTTTAACATTTGTGACATCTTTACAGTTTAAACCTTTTTGATAATTTTGGAATTTATATCTATTTGTTTTTGACTAAACTTTTTGGAATGTTTTGACTGTTTTATCCGTTTTATGGTTTTTATTGTTCTCTTTTTACTGTTTTTGTTGTTTTTATTGATTTTACTGTTTTCCGTTTCACTGTTTTGCTGTTTTTACTATTTCCACTGTTTCTAGTATTTCTACTGTTTTTACAGTTTTACTGTTTTTACTGTTTTTACAATTCTACTGTTTTAACTGTTTTTACTGTTCTTACTGTTTACCTATTTTTGCTGTTTTTACTGTTTTTACTGTTTTTACTGTTTTTAGTAAAAACAGTAAAAACAGTAAAAACAGTAAAAACAGTAAAAACAGTAAAAACAGTAAAAACAGTAAAAACAGTAAAAACAGTAAAAACAGTAAAACAGTAAAAACTTTTTACTGTTTTTACTGTTTTTACTGTTTTTACTGTTTTTACTGTTTTTACTGTTTTTACTGTTTTTACTGTTTTTACAGTTTTTACAGTTTTCACAGTTTTCACAGT